>NC_091674.1:25268000-25580000 GCF_042453785.1 Malus domestica | reverse complement strand
AAGTGTGTCTTTGTGTCCTTTTGAGTGTTGTAATATTTTGTGTGTGTAATACAAGTACTTTGTTTACTTGTGTACTCTAAGTTTTTCCTCAACAAACAATCCCAAAAGTGATTCCTTGTACTGATAGTATTGGCTTTTGAAATCAATTAGGCTGTCCACAAGCTTCTCTGCTAGAAACTTCTCTGGCCTTTCCCAATTGTTGTGGTCTTTGTGGATTTCCCATGCATTCACATACAATATTGTTTTCAGAACAATGTCGTAGCCTTGCAGAGACGAATGACTGTCTAGGGATCAAGATAGGAGCTAGTGGATGTGGTCTTGCAGTCTCTTCAATGACACATTTCTAGTATTCCATTTGATCGATGTCATTCATGTTTATCTTTAGCTTCTTTCTGGCGACTTTTCTTACCTCTTCTCGAGTTCTTCATCACATTCGGCTTTCTCACCAACACCAGTCCTGCATTTGTTGTTTTGAACATAATATGTTTTTAGAATGTGAATCTAGATGATTGATCGTGTGAATTTTTGTTTGTATTTAGTCTAAATTGACAATCTGACAACTAATGTACTAGACATGCGACAAGAGAACATTGTTATATGGAGAAAGAGAGACCATTAGGATTGCTTTGAGGTTTACCTAAGCAAGTTCAAATTCTTGAAAGACTGTCACTGCTGACTTTCTATGGTCCTTTAAGCACCTGATTCAAAAGAGAATCAACTGCTCCAAAGGTTGCTTTCCGGCCCAAAACTAATGTGGTAAGGAGGTCAATCCATCCCAAATAAGGGAAATAATCTCCGAAACTAAAAGCTGAAAGTTGTTTCATCACCCTTCCTTTAGAGTTCTCTGTACTTCCAAGATTACAATTTTTCTCGTCAAACTTTTCCCCACATGAATGAAAAATTAGGAAGAACTTGAGAGTACAGGAAGACAAGAGATGCATCGGGAGATGTGTCTTTTGGACGTGAACCTATCCTAGTGAATACTTATAGGATTTACTCGGTGATGCAGTGGATGTAGAAAATCTTGAACTATTCACCACAATAGTAAATCGAGATAATAAGCAACAAAGATCACTAATCCTTATATATTATGGTTTATACGATTGTGTTCATTTGGGTCCTGAACAAATCCTGAATTTGTGAGAGCTTTAGAGGATTTAGTCATCTCATTCTCATTGAAGTACTGACAACACACTTCTATCACCATAAGAATGAGGTATATAGTGTGTTAACTTTTTTTAATCATGTCTAACCAAGTTTGCCTATTAGACTTAGACCATGGGATCTCCAATCAACTAAGTCAGGTTTTAGCCTCATTCCCGTTGATATCATGATCAATTTCTCTCTAGTCTAACTTCTAATAATTGAATCCATTTCTAGCTTGACTATCTTTAATGGTGTGCACAATCTATCTTATGAATTTTTTTTTTTTCATATGAGAGTAGTTGTTTTCTATTTTTATGGTGGACCTCAACTTCTTCATGGTATCAGAGTAAGGGAGCGGGTTCATACTGCCACGTGATGGGTAATTGACATGCCCAACCCTAATATTATCCAAACACCAGGGTAGGCATGTGCTGGCCGACACCCGAAGGTGACAAAGCTATATTAGGATGCATGAGAACTAGAAAGAATTAACCGAAATAAATAAAACTTTTAACTTTAATTATGATGAATATGCAATGGTGGAATATGTTCAGAGCATACAACTAATCAGAGACACTAAAAAGGAATAATATAAAATTGAATGAACAAAGAGATGGGTCCTACACCTAGAGGACTCGAAGATGCTAATGCGGGAGTGCCATGACGCCTGGATTATACGCCTCGATTCTAAGTCCTGATAAGGCGCAAAACAAAACATGAGTGGACTAAGTTGATATATAAGTAATACTAAAACAATTAAACTTTAACATAATAACCCCCAAGTTTAGAAAACTCGTATAGCATAATAAGTAATAGGTTTTCCAAAAACCCTAGCATGCCATAAAACCTTTCATAAAACATATATCATATATAATGTGCTTAGTAGTAGTAGCTCAAGGCGCGCGCACACACACACACACACACACACATATATCTTAATTTGTCCAAAGGCACTACATCTCCCGACCTTATTCGCCCGTAGGCAATATCATTCGCCCATAGGCAATATCATTCGCCCATAGGCAATATCATTCACCCGTAGGTAGTATCATTCGCCCATAGGTAGAACCGTTCGCCCATAGGCAGTATCATTTGCCCTTAGGCAGGACCTTTCGTCCATAGGTAGTATCATTCGCCTATAGGCCCTACATCACCCGACCGAAGCCAATTAATGATTTCATTCGCCCATAGGCAGAACCATTCGACTGTAGGCAGAACCATTCACCCGTAGGCAGATCTTATGAATAACCACTAAGTAAGTACATAAAAACATTAACATAATATATATATATATATATATATATATATATCAATCTCAAATTGGAGCTCAATAACTAAAATGTCATATCGTAAAACCACATTCATAAGTAGGTATATAGTCATCAATCATATATACCACAAAGAACGTAAAGTCGATAAAGCATGATATTTCAAAAGCGTGAAACCAATTTACTCATAAACGTTTCATAAAGCATAGCCATTAAATCATGTTTTTCATGTATGCATTTCTAATAGTAAAATCATGCATTTTAGAAGGGATCCACTCACAGATACTTTGCCGTCGAATAGTCGTGCAAACTAGAGAGGACGGAAATGCCATAAACATTTGCACCTAAGCATATAAAGGTACCAATTAATAAAACTATACTAAAACGGTTCAATTTTGGGAAATGGATGTTATAAATGGATTCAAGACGTCGAAAAACATGAGGGTGTACCATGGTACCCCCACGTGCCGCCGCACGCTCCATCATGCGCAGATTTGGGTTGCTGAAAAGTCACCGATGCTGCCGTCCACGGTGGCAGAGCACAGTACCTTCAGTGGAGGTGCGTGTGCTTTACACACCGGCCAAGACCTACGCTCACGCGCACCCACATGTAGGTTCACGTGCGGCCTTGGTTTTGGGATTGGTTCTAGGTTGGGCCGAAAGGTTATAAAGGGGGGCCTGAGTTGCATGGCCCATGGGCCTAATTTTGGGTTCCAGGTTTATTGGGTTGGGCTGGCCAATTGACTCAGGTTCCATGGCCTAAATATTTGGGTTGGACTAGGGTTGTGGATCTGGGTTTAGGGTTACCGGGTTAGGTCGGCCCTGTTTCAGGGTGGTTTCGACGAAGAAGGAAGCTAGAGCTTCCCTAACTCCGGTCAACCTCGAACCTCAACCATAACTTACGAACTACCCACCAAATTCAAGACAAACAAGAGTAGATTAGGATTATACCTTTGGTTTCCCAAGTAGTGGCTAGAAAACCATCTGAAACCCATGGTGCTCGCCGGAAAAACTAAAGATCGAATAACAAGGTTAAGTCTATCGATTTTTGGTTCAAAAACAACCCCACAAGGCTAGGGAAGATAAAGAGAGACTAGAATAGGTCCGAATCAAATAAAGTTTACCTCGAATCGTCAAGCTCAAAACCAAACTCACCGGAGGGGGTTTTCGGTTCGTCTCTGTGCTTCACAGAGAGTGAGGGAAAGAGGAAGCCCATCCCTGGTGATGGGTTAAAGGGTTCGTTGTCGTTGATGTGTGGGTACGTGTGTGCAGCTAGGGGAGAGGGAGAAAAGGTTAGAGATGGTGAACTTAGAGAGTTTAGAGAGAGAGAGAGAAAGCTGTGAGTTTGCACGGGAGAAGGAAAAAAGAGAAGGAAGGGGAAAAATAGGTCGGGGGACAGACTTGAATCCCACATCAGCTAGAGGGAAAAGAGAAAAACAATTTAAATAGAATTACCCACCCTAAATAACACTGGTAATTACCAGGTTGGAGATAATATCTCTGTTGTTGGAAGTGGGCCAAAGGTCCATCTCTCTGATAATTCTACACCAATTGGTTTTATGGTGGAGCCTCAACTTCTTCAACCTAGACCCCATAATTAAGTGAGCGTCTTTTTGTGTTGATATTTAACTAATCTAAAATGAGTTCATTTTTTGTTGCTTCTCAAAGCCAAATTCATCCACTTTCTGGGTTCTTATCATGACTGACCATGACTTAAGGCTAAACCCAATTTTGCATATGTTCACATATGCCTGAGTAATTGTTCAATTTTCATCATACGTATTCCATTCTTTCCATGAATATAATGGACACTTAAATATGAATAATCTGCACTCCTCTTATACTCATGATACCATAGAAGTTGGGTTCATATCTTCTACTGGGGTTTTCCAACTGTTTCAATACAAATTTAAAACAACCCTATTTTATTTGGGCATTCACTCTTCATCAAAAGCGTATGTTGACATCTTTATGAATATAAGGGTTTTCTCAACAAAACCTATTAATCATCCTCATGCCCAATCAAAATATTGGTCTTTTCCCCAAGAAAGAAACATTGCATCAGTCCACGAACTGGTACACTATGGCCCTTTTAGATTTGCATATAATGAAAATATTTATATGACTATTAAAGAAAGTTGGGATTTCAATATATAACCAATTGGCAATATGGAGAACAACTCAATTCCTTACAAGCTTTTATTATGTTTCTTCTTTCATCGATCTAAAGCTCTTTTTATCTTCACATTCTCACAATCATTACTATTTCACTTGGCCTTAATCGACACCTTTCTTCATATAAAGGAGACAAACACTGAACATGGTTTTCAAACGAATCTCATAATAATTGCAGCAGCCATATAAAAATTATTATTACTATATCTTTCTGGAAACTAGAATCTCCATCTTTTCTATATAAGAAGCAGTTAATAAAAACCGCACATAAAATAACAGCCAAGTATGAGATCTCTATATACCATAGAATTTATATAATTAACAACAACAGTACCAATTAGGCGGTGATAGGTGCATTAGTTACCATATTTTCATGTTAATTATCCTTAAGTTTTGTTAAGGAATTGCTCTTAAAAAAACCTTATTACTTTCCTTTTCTCAGCTTCAGCCAATTTGTGCACTTAGAACATTTTTGGTGATAATTCGTTTTTTGGAGGACTTTTGATGCAAGGCCAATTGGAGAAGGAAGCTAAGAGGTTGAAGATCGTTGTGTCTAAATTTCATAATTTTCCGTGGAGCAATTCATTCTAGTTTCACGAATCAATCCCGTAGAAGTTGGTTTCCCGTTAGAATTGTGCAGCTGTGGGATAATGAAGATTTGGAGGCTTTCTGGATTTTTCCTAGTGGTGTGTAATATATGCTTGGAAATATAAGAGATAAAGCTATGTTTCTAATATTTTTCCAGATTTTTCCAGAAGATAAATCGACCCCAAAATTGGCTTGCAAGACAGATGACGTGTTTCCCAAGCCAAGAAGGATTCTTTCATTGTTTGTATCATTAGTTGTTTAGGAGTTTGTTTTATTTTAGGAGAGTTTCTCCCAGACCTTTTAGAGTTTTTCTAGTATAAATAAGGCCCCTAAACTCTCTCAAAAGATCCATCCCCCCATATCTCATATCACCACCACATCCATACTACCATTCACCATCTCCGCAATTTGTGAAGAAGAACTTAGGGATGTGCTTTGCCATGGATTCCGGGTTCTATCTTTCTTTTGTTTTTATCTCTATGTGTAACTAAGTTATTTTGTAAGGTTTATGATGAAGCCATGACATGAATATTTGCGAAGTACTTTGTTGGTTATTATCCGATTATATGCCATGTTATATTCTTAATCTTTGTGGGTATTTTATTCTAGATTCGAGTTTCTAATGACTGATCACCTTTAGGAATTTTGCATCTAGATAATTAGGTAAATCTATGAGGATGACCAATATCAATTAGGTTTATTGGAATTAAGATTAAGAAGAGTAGACAAACTAGTGAGGATGAGCAATATCAAGCTAGTCCTACTTGGTTGACATGATTCTTCTACGCTTAATGGGTTTTTATGTGTTTAATTGTATGCTTAACCAATAGGATATAATTAGCATGTAGAAATACAAGAGTTGATGCCTGACCACGGATTAATTCATATCTTAGAAAGAACAACCTTTAACATTGGCATGGTAATTGGATAATAGTCGGCTCTAGGAAAAGTAAATAGGATTGTTTTTGGCGGATTCATAACCTTAGACTTCCATTGTTTCTCAATTTCTTCTTGTGTTGCGTGTTTATTTTAATTAATTGTCTTTTCTATTTCTTGTTAATTATAGTCTTACTCAATTATTCAATTTAATCTATCCTTTGTTTGTTTAATTAAGTCTAGCGTGATTACTCGGTTAAATTGGTGTTAAAACAATCCTAGTAGGATCGACCTCATATTTGCATATATTACTACAATGGATTCGTGCGCTTGTGAGTTTAATTTGGTTTAAATTAATCTATTATTTAGGTTAGTTTAAATACACATCAGGTGGCATGAATAATAATTTTACCAGGTCTCAAACTTTAAAACATTGCTTGAGCGACATGCCTAGAATGCCAAGAGAAGTTAAATTCAAACTAACATTAATTTAAAAGCAGTTAGAGACTAATTTCTAAGAAATGTATATATAAGACAAATGATCTTCTATCTTAATCATCATCATCAATAATTTAAAAGTAGTTAAAAGATTCACGTCATAGTTGCATGAATGAAATATACAGCCTTCTTTATTTCTTCAAGAGGGCTAGGCTCAACGTAAATTACAATATTTTTATTGCCAATCTCTAAAGCCCTAGGCTTTACTCATAATTTCTAATTGTCCCATAAAAGAGTGTCCGTCTTTAGATTGTTGGTGCAATATTAAAATATGAATATAAATAACAGAGAAATTCAACAATACTAATTGTAGAAAATCACAACATTAATTGCGTACAAGATTAGTATAAACAACTAGAGAGAAAGTAAGAAATACTGACAAACTTGGAGATTGAGGCTTGTATAAATGCAATGTGTCCATAAGATAGAATTTCGCCCTACCTTTGTGCTTGTAGTTCGGTATGCGTCCGTCTCTCAAGATTCAACAATATATAATCCGAAGTCGAAGCACTACAATCTTCAAACTCTGGCGAACTTTATATATTGTGTACTCTCAAGACACGACTAGGAGTTTGACAAACAAATAATAAGAGAAACAAAGTGGGAAAACCCTATTTCTTAAGAGGAAGAATTAACTCTAATTTTCTACACTTTAATGAAAATAATTATAGAATTATGTACAACCCAAGTACTTAATAAAAAGACATAACTTTTCATCTATAAGTAAACACCATTTTACTAACAGGCACCTATTGAATTCAAACTAACTCACGGTTACAATTTTCCATTCAAATGTTCAATTACATATTATAATAATTAATATTAAATACATAATTTCCAATACTCAAAGTTCTAGAACACATATTTTCCTAGCTTGTCTCCAGTAATCACCGTAGGAGGAAAACCAATGTCTGTGCATCCGTAGTACAATACATCTTCAGCCGTGGTTTTGGGACTGTTGGAGAAAACAATGTCATGAGTCCTCATAATCTCTTTGGAAAATTCTGCAGATGAAACCATAAGAGTCGGAGCATGGTCTAAGTGCATGGGCAGAAGAGGGCTATACTTTTCAGATACAGCTCGAAGAGAGCGGTTTGGTAGGGTGCCTAGCTGGTGAAGGTTCCCAATTATCGGAAGCTTGGGGATGATGGTGGCAATTGAAGTTTTCCACCTGATTTATTGAATGTGAGAAAAACAAAAAAATGACAGGAGAGGAGCAAGGAAGATGGAGGTGTTGACGGTTAAGCTTCTGCATATCAGCCCTAGCCAGAATTGGTGCAAATGTGGTACGAATACACTCATTCCCTCCGCTTGGGATTAAGAACATGAAATTAACAACACAATCTGCTCTGCAGTCCTTTATAGCAGCAGCTTTTGATGCATAAAAGTACGTTAATTTGACCTTTAAACAGCTAGAGGTACTTGTACAGTTTATGTTGGAATTTATTAGGTTTATTTAGGAAATTAATTAGATATTTGATTTGATTTTGTAGTAGGGTATTTTTGGCATTTGCGCATTAGGGTTTCTTAGGTTTATTGCTCTATAAATAGAGCTTGTAATTTAGTTTGAGAATAAAGCTAGTCACAATGTAGCCTCTTAGGGTTTTGTAGCTGTTCTGACATTCTCGTTTATTCAATAATATTCCTATTATTTTGTAGTCTTGTTCGTTGCGCACTCTGATATTCAACTTGGTATCATAGCAGGCTTGATCCTTCGGGATTTAATCTGCTCATGATGGGTGTCAATTTGTTTGAATTAGTTTTGTTTGTCTATTTGCTGGTTATCAGTTTGATGTCAATTTGTTCGTAGATTGTCGTCTTCCGCTGTGTTTTTTTCCAGTTTAGATTCGTTGCTCATATTATTCGTTGTTTGTTCTTGTCCCATACTTCTACATCTAATCCGCATCCCACACCGTTTTGCACTAGATCGACCACCCTTACAATTTTTTACAAAGCCCATACCCGAGCAACGCTTGGATTGTTTTCACTCGTTTTCACTCGCTCGCTTGTTCGCCTGCTTGTCTTGTCTTGTCCGCCTAAGGGAGCTTGCCTTGTCGTGTCCGCCTAAAGGAGCTTGCCTTGTCGTGTCCGCCTACAGGAGCTTGCCTTGTCGTGTCCGCCTAACGGAACTTGTCTTGTCGTGTCTGCCTAACGGAAATTGCCTTGTCGTGTCTGCCTAACGGAGCTTGCCTTGTCGTGTCCGCCTAACAGAGCTTGCCTTGTTGTGTCCGCCTAACGGAGCTTGTCTTGTCGTGTCCGCGTAACGGAGCTTGCATCCACATCTGCTTGTTGGCAACCTTATGACGTGTACCGCCATAAGTTTGACGGAGGGTGTTGGAAATTATTAGGTTTATTTAGGAAATTAATTAGAGATTTGATTTGATTTTGTAGTAGGGTATTTTTGGCATTTACGCATTAGGGTTTCTTAGGTTTATTGCTCTATAAATAGAGCTTGTAATTTAATTTGAGAATTAAGCTAGTCACAATGTAGCCTCTTAGGGTTTTGTACCCATTCCGGCATTCTCGTTTATTCAATAATATTCCTATTATTTTGTAGTCTTGTTCGTTATGCACTCTAATATTCAACTGTTTATCTGCATATAAAAACGCTTAAAACTCCTGCATACGATAATTAAACTCAAGGCATCACAGTCAATCCGAAAACTTACATCATGTAATAGTTTAACAAAATTTACGAAAAAGAACAGTTCAGTTCATTGCCACTGAATTCGACATTTTTTAGGATGTAAAAATCATGCTCACTGTAATCCTAGTGTACAACTTCGCAGCAAATTTGTAGAAGTGAGCAAAGATGATGCAAAAATTTGACAAAGAGAATATGAAATCACATTAGAACTATCCATCAAGTCAAGAACATGAGTTAGTTTATGGATCAACCTAGCCGCCTAAAGTGAAACGAATTAGCCTCGGTTACCTAGTTTATCCCTGCTAAAGCATGTACTTATTCCTATGTTTATTCTGCTAGTACAACTTCGCTTAGCTATATATGCTATCAATCTACTGGGTTTCTAGTTAGGTTTGGTTGGTAAGGTTCTTCAACTACCTGTTGATTTCTAGTTCAAAGTGGTTGTTTGTATTCATTCATATCAGCTCTTGGTGAAACAATATTGAACTTGGGATCAAAGACATCAATACCATGAACAACACAGTCAAGCCCAGGAAGGGTGAAGACAGCATGGCTCTCATACTGATCAATAGTGTATTTGATGTGAGTAGATGAAGTTGCAAATGCAACTTGTACCTTGAAACTGATGCTGCATATAAATGATACCGCATATGGCTGATTAACTGATGCTGCATATGACTGATGTTGCAGATGCAACTAGTACCTTGACCACTGATGACTTCTTTCAGCACGCCGTCTTAAGCTAGATCAAAGGGGTTGATTAATCCAAGCTTGCAAAACAAACTTTGAAACTGAGTAGACTCTAGGGTTTTTGTGAAAATGTTTGCCAGTTGATCATGACTTCGAGTGACGATCACTTTGGCTTGAACTTGGGCATGCATGTAATGACAATCCACTTCAATGTGTTTTGTTCTTTCTTGAAACACCGGATTCGATGCGTTGTGCATGGCAGCTTGGTTATCATAGTACAAATACATCGGTTAAAAGCTTGAAAAACCTAGGTCTGTAAGGTGACTTTTTAACCAAATAAGCTCACAAGCAGTGGATGCCATCACACGGTACTCAGCTTTAGCACTTGACCTAGTTATCACAACTTGCTTCTTGCTCTTCCATGTAACAAGGTTGACCCCAATGAAGGTGCAAAAACCTGTGGTAGATTTACAATCAAGGGCATTACCTGCCCAGTCAGCATCAATATAGCCCATAATGTGAGTTAAACCATTTTTCTTCATGAGAATACCCCTTCCCACTGAACCTTTGAGGTACATGAGAAGTTTTTTGACCATTCCTAGTGAATTGAGGTAGGAGAATGCATGAACTAACTAATGAGACTCACTGCATAAGCAATGTTTGGTCTCATAATAGTAAGATAAATGAGTTTCCCAACTAATCTTTGATAGGTGCTGAGATCAATTAAAGATTTGCCTTCAACATCTAACTTGTGTTTGCTGACTAAAGGAGTACGAGTAGGTTTGGAGTCCATCATTTTTGCCTCATCAAGAACATCCAACACATATTTTCTTTGATTTAATAATAGACCCTGATTAGAAGTAACAATCTCAATCCCAAGAAAATATTTGAGAACTCCCAAATCTTTGATTGCAAATTTGTGGTGAAGGGATTGCTTGAGAGCATTAATATTGTCTCCTGTAATGATTAAATCATCAATATATATAAGTACCACGAGTTTACCAGCTGAACCAATTCAAACAAATAAGGAAGAATCATCATGGCTTCTTTTGAATCCTACAACTTCCAAAACTGAGCTCAGTTTAGAGTACCATGCACGAAGAGATTGCTTGAGTCCATATATAGCTTTGTGAAGTTTGCAGACCATATTAGTTTCATTCTCTTGAGAATGTCCAAGTGGTAATCTCATGTATACATGTTCTTTGAGGTCACCATGAAGAAGGGCATTCTTTACATCCATTTGGAACAAGGGCCATTCATGATTAACAGCCACAGATAGTAGAACTCTCACAGTGTTCATCTTGGCAACTGGAGCAAATGTCTCCTTGTAATCAATGCCATATGTTTGAGTGGATCCTCTAGCTATTAGTCTGGCCTTGTGCCCTTCAATTTCACCATCAGAGTGAAATTTTGTCTTGTAAATCCACCTATTTAGCACAGCTTTCTTCCCTTTGGGAAGCTTGACAACACTCTATCTGTGATTATTATTCAAGGCCTTGAGTTCTTCATGCATTACTTCTTGCCATACTGGATTGACACTAGCTTCTTGAAAACTTTTAGGTTCAGTTTCATTAGACAACAGACTAAGGAAAGATACATGAGATGAAGACAAATTTTTATAAGTAACAGCTTAAGAAATAGGATGTCTTGCAGTATAAGCCACATACTCTTGAAACCTTGTAGGTGGTTGCCTATCTCTGGTAGGGTTTCTCCTTGGAGCAATCACAGCTTCTTGGAGTTGATCTTAAGTTTGAGAAAGATCAGTGGAATTTTCACAACTCACATGATCATCAGTATGATTAATAGAGAGCAATTGGGAGCTACATTCATGCACTTCAGCTGGAGTAGGAAGTGGAAAGGAATCCAAGAAACTCTGTCCCTGCGAAATAGACTAAGAGTTTTTAAAAAATAGGGAGTGAATTCATCAAATCTCATATCTCTGGACACTATGATTTTTCGAGTGCTTAGATTATAGCACTTGTAACCCTTCTGAGAACTTGAATAACCCATGAATACACATTTAGTAGCTCTTGGTTCCAATTTGTCACGTTGAGCAGCTTGAATGTGGACAAAGCAAATGCACCCAAAAGTTCTGAGGTGAGATACATCCATGGTTCTTCCTTTAAGGTTCTTATAGGTTGATTTAGAACTCAGTATTCGACTAGGCAACCTGTTAATGATGTAAGTGGTAGTAAGAATGCCTTGGGACCAAAACATCTTGGGAACATTCATTTGAAACATCAAGGACCTGGTTTTTTCCAACAAATCTCTATTTTTTCTCTCGGCAACACCATTTTGTTGTGGTGTACCCACATAACTTGTTTGATGCATAACTCCATGAGTGCTTAAATAGGTTGACATAATGTTAAATGTATACTCAGTGCCATTGTCAGACCTAAGTGTATGCATCTTGGAGGAAAAATGAGTTTTAACAAGATTGTGAAAGTCTTTAAAGGCATCAAACACTTCATTTTTAAACTTCAATAGATACAACCAAGTAGTTCTAGAGTAATCATCTACAAAGGTAACATAGTACCTATACCCATCAAATGATTCTACCCTCGAAGGACCCCAAACATCGGAGTGAATAATTTCAAAAAGACTATTGGTTCTAGACTTGGATGAAACAAAAGGAAGTCTAGTAGCTTTTGAGAGTTGACATGTCTCACATTCCTGTGAATCTTTACAAAACTTTGGTGCCAAAGCTACTGTTCAGAAGGGTGAGCTAATCTTTGGTGCCAAAGCTACTGTTCTTGATCAAGACTTAAATAGGCAAAAAACTTTTGGACAATGTTGATATCCCTTGACAAGTAGTATAGACCATTTAGATTGGCTCATTTACCAATCTTCCTCTTGGTGACTTGGTCCTGAAAAACAACATTATGAGGAGAGAAAATGGCAATACAATCTAAGGTTTTTGTAATCTTTCCAACGGACAACAGTTGGAAAGGGAAAAAAGGAACATAAAGTGTAGGTGACTCGACCCTATCACTCATCAAGTTTATCTTCCCTTTACCTAGAATAAGGTCCCCCTTACCACTTGCCACATATACATGGCTAGGTTTATGTAACTGAGTATACTCATGTAAACTGGATACTTTGTTTGTCATATGGTTAGTGGCACCTGAGTCTATAATCCAAACATCAGGTGAAAGACCTATATTTAAAGCAGTGGAAAGTGCACTTGTTATACCTGAGATGTCTCTTTGTGGTACACATTCTGAATCAGCCAAATTTCCCAAGTAAAGCAGTGGGATTTCCAGTGGCTTAATCCTCACTCTCAGTGCTTCCCTTCTTCCTTTGTATATAGGAAGTAAACTCATTTATTAAATCAACAGGGTTGGAGGTGAAATTTACCAGTTTATCAGTAGATGTGCTTGCTGCATGATAGGCATTTGGAGCATAAGTTTGTGAGTGATTGAGTGAACCTCTTACATCTCTGAAAAGCTTGTTTTCAAACTTAGGTCTTAATTCAGGATGTAGGATCCAACATTTCTCCCTCAAATGACTAGCACCATTGCAGTAAGTGCACTTCCAATCTGACCTCCTTTCTTTGAACTGATTGTCCCTTGCTGATTTGTGATTGACATTGAATGCTCTAGCTTCAAAGTTGGTCTTGATTTCGACACTCATCACTTTCCTGCGGGTTTCTTCTCTTTGCACAGCTTAACACACATTTCCAAATGATGGAAGCTTATGAGTCATCAAAAGGTGGCTCTTGAGATCTTCATACTCTGGTCCCAAACCAGCCAAGATTTAGAAAACCTTGTCTTCATCAACCCTTTTCAAAAGCACAGCTGAATCAATGGTCAGTGATGTGTGGGCGATACAAATCTAGTTCGTTCCACATGTTCTTCAAGCTTCCAAGGTGCTGAACAAACGCTTGATCACCTTGCTTTAAACTAGCAAGGTTTTTTTTTAGTTGGAACACATAAGTAGCATTGTTTTGACTCCCGTTCATCTCCTTGACTGCTTCCCAAAGAATATATAAGGATTTTGAGTAACTGAAAAGCTCAGACAGCTTGAGCTCCATGGAGTTGAGCATCCACGACATAACCAGTTGGTCATTACACAACCATGCATCATAAGACATAGAGGTAGTTTTAGGAGGTTTAATGTTGCCATTGATGTACCCTATCTTGGATCTTCCTCCTAGGGCAAGCGTGACAGCACGAAACCAACGTAGATAGTTGAATTCATTTAACAACACGGAGCACAACCTTTGATTAGGATTGATATCTCCATGAATGATGATGGAAGTTGCAGTAGAGGAACTCGTAACCTCTGAAACCAAAGGGTTATCTTCTGCCATTTTCGTGGGATGAACAGAAGAAGAAAAAATACAGTAGAGAATAAATCAAAGGCAGGCCAATTATGGTTCCTACTCTAATACCATGTTGATTTCTAGTTCAAAGTGGTTGTTTGTATTCATTCATGTCAGCTCTTGGTGAAACAATATGGAACTTGGGATCAAAGACATCAATACCATGAAAGACATGGTAGAGCCCATGAAGGGTGAAGGCAGTGTGGCTTTCATACTGACCAACAGTGTCTTTGATGTGAGTAGATGAAGTTGCAGATGCAACTTGTACTTTGAAACTGATGTTGCATATGACTGATTAACTGATGCTGCATATGACTGATACTGCGGATGCAACCAGTACCTTGACCACTGATGACTTCTTTCAACACTACCCTTCGTACCACTTCTTCACTCCTTCCGCTTGTCCATACCTATCCATTTTTTTTTTCCTGAAGATGTTTCAAGAGACACTACAACTAATTACACGCATTCTCAAATGTTCAAAGTGGATTAGCAAATCCAAAATATGTATTATTATAAAAAACTATGTATCTGTTACAATTTCTACGCAGTCACATTACAACGCCTCATTGAGGATCACAACATTGTAAAGTGCAAAATTGCTAATGCAAATTTAGGTGAAACAGAAACTACGAACAAAATTAATTAAAAGAATAAATAAGCATGACAGATCTTGATTGAGGGATCAAGGGTTGTATGGGATTGGGATAAGGTTGAGAGGAGCCTTCTTATGGACTGAGAGTCTGTAAACTTCATTGGTGTCCATGGTCTTGGCCAATGCTTTACCACCACTAGGCAATTTCATATCAAACCAATATAGAAGGTTGGAAAACACATATTCAGCTGAAGCAACCCCAAAGCCGAGTCCAGGGCACACTCTTCTCCCAGCACCGAACGGGATGAGTTCAAACTCCTGACCTACGAAACCAACGGACTTTTCCTCAAACCTCCCCGGGTAAAACTCATCGGGCTTGTCCCAGACTTTGGGGTCCCTTTGTACCGACTATGCGCTGACAAACACTTGTGTTTTCGCAGGGATATTGTAACCTCCCAATTTCTCATCTGTACTTGTTTCACGGGGAATTAAAAGAGGCGCTGGAGGATGAACTCTCATATTTTCTTTGATGCAACATATCATGTAAGTCATTTGGGGGATGTCAACATTCTCATCTACAAATCCCTTTTTCCCCACCACTCTTCTTCATCACACTTTGATTTTTCCCAAGCTCTGTCATCAACCATATCATGGCAGTCCAACTAGTATCACTTCCTCCGACAAACATGTCCTGAAATCGTAAATTAAGAAGCCAAATCAATCATCAGCCATATATATATGTATGTATGTATGTATGTGTGTGTGTGTGTGTGTATATATATATATCAATGTTATTGTTATAGAGAGTAAGTTATGAAGGGGGATATATACAGACCAGTAGAAGTAATTTGAGGTGGTCACTTTTGAGCTCAAAGTCATTGCCATCCTTTCGAACTTGGAGGAGAATATCCACGAAATCCTTCTTGCGAGGCTTGCCTTCTTTCTCTGCCTCCTTATGTTCGGCAATCAACTTATCGAAAAACTTATCAAATTCGGACCAAATTGATGTCAAATGTTTAATGTGGCCTCTAGCACGGTCAAGCCAACTCATCCTCGGACCAAAGTAATCCGTAAAACTGAAACTTATGAGTTGGCACATCAAATCTTTCGTCACATCTCCGAACCACTTGTCCTCTTCGCCCTCAAACTTTTGTCCGAGAATACACCTGCAGATGATGTTGTTGGAGGTTGCCACCAGCAGATCACTCAGAACAATAGGACCCCCGCCATTGAGACTCAACGCTTTGCGAATCTTTCCGACCAACGAGGAAACTTCTTCCACCTTTGCGTATTGAAACTGTGACACCTTCTTAAGACTGAGAAGCTCAAGAACACAGATTTTCCGAACTTGCCTCCTGGACTCCCCGTAAGGAGCAAACGCCACATCATGAGCGTCATAGAACAATATTCCTGGAGCAGTGGCTTTCGGCCGGCTGCAGAAAGCAATGTCCTGCGTCTTCATCACCTCCTTGGCCATCTCTGCAGACGAAACAATCAGAGTCGAAACTTTCCCAAAATGCACTAGCATTAAATTGCCATACTTTTTCGAGAGAGCATGGAGAGAAAGGTGCGGGAATGTGCCTAACTGGTGAAGGTTTCCAATCAATGGCAACCTTGGCGGGGAAGGTGGTAACTTGAGTTTGCGTTTCTCATCGCCATTGGACGATGATCTAGTAAACGAAAAGAGAATGAACGCAGAAAGGACGAGAAGAGGAAGAAGAAAGACATTTTTCTGCAGCTGCTCAAACACAAGTGCTAGAAGAGCCATTGCTGTTCTAGCTCTTGTTGCTGGGTTCTTCTGGATACTTAGAATTCTGGGTTTTGCTGGGTTTATATACGACACAAATCTCTAGAATTTCCGGGTCAAATCAAGAGGTTTTTTTAACATGAATCCTTGCAAAAGATTAAAATTTAAAAAAATCTGGTGCTAGATTACATATTCAATTTAATCTCTTGAAGTGTATTTTTATAAAAATTTATATTCAATTTTTGTTATTTAATGTGTATTTTTATTTAATCTCTCCCCATTAAATTTTAATTTTATTAATTTGCACATATTTAGTCCTCTAATTATAAATGAACATAAATGAGAAAATATTAAAACAAATTTGTAATACAAAAATATATAAATACATAAGTGTACAAAAATGACTGTGCCGAAATATATAAAATTGATTTTTTTGTACTGAAATTTTTGTATCTACAATTGTACCGAAATATATTATAATGAACCAAAATGTATTATATTGAATTAATGTACCTAAATATCAATATCGAAATGTAAGTACCAAAATGTACGTACCAAAATGTATGTACTGAAATATAATATATTAAATTAATGTACCAAAAAGTTGATACTCAAATGTGTGTACCAAAATGTACGTACCGAAATGCATTATATTGAATTAAAGTACCTATATGTTTGTATGGATGGATATACAAAATTGTTATCGGAATATATATTATAAAAAAATTAGTTGCCTAAATGTTGACATTAAAATAAATTTTGATGAATGAAATAAAAATTAAATTTAAATGAAATTAATATATTAAAATAAAAATAAAAAGATAAATAAAACATCAAAATATAACTAATAAATGAGATGATTAAATGAACTAAGGACTAAAATTAGATTTTAATCTTACACAATGTCATAGTCTAAAATTCATATTTTGTAAAGATTAAAATGAAGTTTTCTATCAAATGAATAATCATTGCTTAGAAGTAGCTGGATTTTGATTTGCTTCCATTTCTTTTCCATATATGAATTATGTGGATGGATCATATGGATCCTAAAATCCAGTAAAAATAAAATAAGAAAAGGAAATCACCCATGATTCACACCCAACAACTCCTCACTAAAAAAATTCTCCCATTAAAAGCATCACAACATGTGCACAGAATCTCTAAAAACGGCACAAAAAGCAAAAAACCTGAAGAACTGTTGACAAAAACCATAAATCCACAAGCAAAACATGCCTCAAATTTTTCCAGACTCCTCCGCTGAATCAGAAGATGAGTTTGAAAAAATTTGAGGGTTCACAAAATAATGTAGGATTGAAGAATGAATCACTATATTTCACAAGGCATCGTCGCTTATATTGAAAAGAACTTGTTGATTAAAAAAGAAGAAAAATGTAGTACATAAAACAAGCTCTACCGTTCAACAATCCAATAATAAATGACAATTAATTATTAATAAAAGACATTTAATAATTAATAAAGAAAATTTGAAGCTGTTGTTATATTTGACAGCAAGCCCCTTTGCTGTCATTCCATTGGAGATGTTCTTACAATAATCTAGAGGAGAGAGACTTCCAAAATGCGTCAATTTGGAGATTCAAATCTCCATAGATGACTTGAGATTTAAAACATGCTTAATATTTGTTCATATCATAACTGAAAGCTAGTGAACCTAATAGATGACTATTTTTCAAAACTTTAGGTAGTTATTTGAATTGTTTTAAAAGGTTATGACCACATTATTGAAGTGTCTAGTGGTATTCATTTTCACTTGTAAGTCAGAGTCTTAGGTTCGATTCTTTTCAGTCCATTGTGAGGCTAAATTCATCCTTCACCTAAATGATATCGTTTGTTTATTAAAAAAAAGTTATGACCAATCTAAAACCACCCTTAAAAAATAATTATCCTGACTTAACCCAATAATTTTTAAATAACAACGAACAGTTCTGATGATAACATTTTTTTAGGTCAAAGATAGATTTGTTAGATTAGATATTAGATTAAAGAACCGACATAATTCGAATCCATACCCTGATGTAAGGGCAACACTCTTCTCTACCTTTGTAGCAGAGGTGGACTTGCGTTCTAATGATAACATTTGAAAAAGGATATGTTAACCTTTTATTTTATGTTTGCATTATTATGGCAAGCACCAGAATAAGAAATGCAATGATGATTTGCAGAAAAATGGGCCACGTTGTGTCTGTTAAATTTTCATAATTCAGATTCTCAGAAGGTAGGTAGTGTGAGATTTTCTAGGATCTGATTTTTTACAAGGGAAATGCCCACCCCTTTTCCTTAGGAATAATACTTGACTACTCAGATGAGTTTGAACTCCTACTCAAAATTCATAATGTTTTAATGACAGAACTTTGTATTTATGATAAGAACCATTCATACTATAAATTACACTGTAAAGATCATCTCTACAAAAACTAAATTAAAACTAAGATCGTTTAGTCAATCTATTATAGCAAGTACATGGACAGTTCATAATGCTTTTACCAAAACCATTCATTTATTTTTAAACATTTTGATGACTAAACAACCTTAGTTTTAATTGATTTTTGCAAAGACGATCTTTATAGGGTGATTTATAATATGAATAGTTCTGATTATAAACACGAAGTTCTATAAATTGACAACGAACAATTTTGAAAAAAAAATTGAGTAGGAATTCCTACTAATCTTTAAATAGTCAAGTATTGTTCTTTCCTTAGGCCATTCCTATTTCCTATACTTTTCACATGTGGACCGCATTCAACTTAAAGAAATAATATTCTGAAAAGGACATTTTATTTCTTTTCTATCCCTTGATTTTATATCTAATATATCTAACAAATATAAAAATTAAATTAAATAATAGTAAAACCGCATTTTGTAAGAATCCGTTTGTGCAAAACTTGAGTACGAAAAGGCAGACATTACTGACAAAGTCGTCAACTCATTTTAATGTTGGAATTAAAGAGTCATTTAGTACTATAGTTTAGTGATATTCATTTTCACTTGTAAGTAAGAGATTTTAGGTTCGATTCTCGCTAAACACGAATTAAAACTCATATTATTGCTAGGGTTTAGGAAATGTTAAAAACAAACGGATTACTATTGTTTTTACATTATTTTTACTACTTTGCCTGATTGGTTGAATGGTTTTAAATTATTTTTTGTAGATTTAGTAAAACCGCATTTTGTAAGAATCTGTAGTTTTACATTATTTTTATTGCTTTGTCTGATTGCTTGAATGATTTTAAATTATTTGTTTTGTGGGGGTTTCCCAAGACTTCATCTTTCACTTTAAATTTAATAGATTGGCCATGGTTTTAAATTATTTGTTTTGTGGGGTTTGCCAAGATTTCATCTTTCACTTCAAATTTAATAGATTGGCAAATTGAGGATGCCAAAATTCTATGATGATCAAAAATATCGTACATTTCGTGGTGGTTTCTATGAGTTATGAAACTTTTCTATGGTTTAAAACCAGAATACCGGATGTTTCTTGATGAATTACGAAACTTTTCTATAACTTTGTTTTGGGATAACAAATATAAAAAATAAATAAATGTTGTAAAATCGACAGTGTGTGCAGTAGAATAAAAGAAACAAGACATAAAATTTATGAGGTTCCTCTATAGTCAGTGTGACTGTAGTACATCCTCAGGGCAGCGGTGATGCTTTCATTATAATCTGAAATAACAGGAGTACGAAGATAACTCTCTTTATTATCTCCTCTCCTATTCCTCTATTTTCTCTCTTCCTCTCTTTTTCTCTCTTTCTTTCTTCTTTCCTATCTCTCCGTGAGTCACTAACCTATGTTTGGTGTGTGTTGCATTTATATAGAAAACATGAGTCGTAGGGAGTAAGCTTTGGCAGACAGTGAAAGACAACCTTTATTCCCACTTGTAGCTTAGTGGATTAGTGGCCAGCATGGACATCCACCATATTTACAACACTCCCCCTTGGATGGCCATAAGTCTTCGATTGACTCGTTAAAATCTTGATCTGTCTTGGATGCTCCCCCTGATGAATATCTCCCCCTGATTTCAAATCATTTAGGCTGATCATTGATCATTCTGCTTCAGTCTCTTAGCGAGAAGAGATGCCGAAAGAGATGCTTTACTTGTTCTTAACTTTCCACAGGCTTGTTATTGAACTGGGTTGGAGGGCCTTCTGCGAGACTTACTCTAAAGGTCTGAATTTACTCCTTTTATCTGGAGCGGAATTTGATTCAAGGGTGGTGGACACTTGATCTTGAATCGGACTTGTGATTTCTTCAAGAGATTCGAGGTTTGATCTTGAATGAAATTGGACCATGAGGAGCTTCATGTGGCAAGTGATCTTCGGTTTTTTCGGGGACGAATTAGCACGTGTTTGTTGCGCTTGTCTCCACATGCTTCAATGTATCATTTTCAGTTGCCTTGCTCCCCTTGCTTAAGCAGTATTTTCCCTGGTTTTCTCCCATGCATGTGTGGCATATTCTCTTGCAGTATTTGCCCTCTAATGTAGGAATGGAATGCAACCCTTGCATTTGGATGGTTCATCACTTCTTGGTGACTGGAGACTCAACTCCAACAACAGTTGAAGATGGCTACTCAAGAGCAATACTAGGTAAGCAATCAGACAAGGTTCCAGGCAGTCGGTTCCTTATCGGGAGATTGAGTGGAGGTTTTGACATATTGCTTTCTTTGTCCTTGTCTTTGCAAGTAAGAACAAGGACAAAGGAAATGACATGGAGATTGCATGATATAAGATACTTTTGCTCTGGTGTGACTTGTTTGAAGAGGTATTCTCGGAGAGGAAAGAAACTGAGTATGTTGAGAGGTTTGGTTGTAGATGCATTTTCGGCAATGAAAGAGAGTTAGGTATTCTTACAGGTCTGCCTTGTTATGGAGAACGGAGATCGACATATATAGAGATTTTTCAATAGCAGGTAATGGTGTTGTGCCTTTACTCTTGTCAGCAATTGTGGTGTAATTAGAACAGTAAGATTTACGCATTTTCAACTTTTTCAGAGATCTTTGACAAAGCTGCACGCGATATCAAAAAAAGCTGAGATTGCGTCTGAAAAATGCCAACAAACTTTATTCAGGAAAATCTGTCTTTTGAAATTCGAAGAGCGGTGCCTCTTCGAACTCTGAACGAGTGGGTCTGTTGCCTCTTCTTTTATAGAGACATCAATTGTGTTTAAGAGTATGCTAAGAAAGTTGCTGCTTGTAGAAATTTCCTCATTCTTGCACTTTTGAAATTTTACTTGACCTCTTTTTTCCTTCATCATTTCTGAAAATGACTTGCCCATTTAACATTTGCTTAGATTCGAGTCTTAGGAGCGATACAGACGAGCAGCGTCAGGATAACATATGGCGTCCGTCCTTCTTATCTTCTAATGGTTCTCTTACGGTTGGGGACTCTGTGATGAAGAATAACACAACCGCTACTGTGGTAGCTAGAAATCTTCTCACTCCAAATGATAACAGGATCCTTTCAAAACGGTCTGATGAGTCGGCCGTTCAAGACTCATTGGCTCCCAGTGTTCAGTGTGCAAGCTCTGTATCCAATATGGGCCAACGCCTACTTGCTCAAATCGCCAAGTTGAATCATTGATGGCTGAGGTGGCAGGTCTTAAATAAGAGATCAGAGGGCTCAAGCACGAAAATAGAGTGTTACACGTGCTTGCAAATAATTACTCGACGAGCATGAAAAGAAAACTCGACCAGCTGCAGGAATCCGAAAGTCGGATTCAAAGTGATCACCAGATGTTCGTTGCTAGATTCTGAAAGCAACTTATGCCTTCCCCTTCTTGTGTTTTGCCAAGTACTAGGGTGCCACATAATCAATCTCCGGTGCCTCCCCCTTTCTGGGGTACTTCCGAGTACTAAGGCTTCACATGGGCAATCTTTGTGAAGGCTCAATCCTGTTTGTTTGTTTTAACTCATATATATGTACATATATGTAATTTGTCGAAGATATTAATAGATAAGCTTTATTTCTGTTAGTACCATACTTGACCAATCCCGAAACTACTAAGCACCGGTCAACGTTATACTGTCAAAGACCCAGAAGAGTTTCCCTCCAACCAGGAGGCCAATCATAGCGCGACACGTGTCAACATCAGAAGCCAATCATAGCGCGACACGTGTCAACATCAGAAGCCAATCACAACACGACACGTGTCAATGTCAGAATGAAACTAGAAACTCTCTTTTATAAATAGAGATCATTCTCTCACAATATTTCCTAATGTTATTTGTACTAAATCATTCACTAGTACTCACTAAAGGAGAGCTTGAACCTATGTACTTGTGTAAACCCTTCACAATTAATGAGAACTCTTCTACTCCGTGGACGTAGCCAATTTGGGTGAACCACATACATCTTGTGTTTGCTTGCCTGTCCTTATCCATTTACATACTTATCCACACTAGTGACCGGAGCAATCTAGCGAAGGTCACAAACTTAACACTTTCTGTTGTACCAAAGTCCTCACTGATTTTGTGCATCAACAATTTCATTCAGTGTATTGTGCTAAATACAATAAAGCATATACTTCACTAAGATGTGGTACTTCTGGACCAAATATCAATTTATATTTACCCTCACGAAGATAAATGATCATTCATAGTGTCTACATCATTTGAGTATTCAACTCATAATCTTCAATCCATATGGTTCTTTAACATCATGGATAAGATTCGTGTTGGTAGATTGTTCGATCTGCAACTCAAGACAATATTTCTTTCAACACTTTATAATTTTTCTTGACTCTTCAGGAGTCTCAATTTAATATCATCAACTCTTCAGGAGTTCTAATTTAATGTCATTGACTATTGCAAGAGATTTTAGTATGTTGCAACAATATCATAATGATAGTACTCACTAAGGCAATTTATATCATCCATTGGTATTGAGTACATAATTTATGCTTTACCCTTCAGGGGCTTACTTTAAGCAATTTGAATCCTTCTGGGATTTTCTAGACTTCATGACACATTTTCCTTTGGAATTTATACAGAGCAATTTGCTCTCATGTATATTTGAGGGATTTACTTATGGAGATATGATGTGGGCGACTCACAACCCCTTATATATAATTCTCCATTCATGTGAACTTGTTTACAAGAGTATAATTTTAGGGTCATATCATGTGAGTGTATTTCACTGTATTACAAATGCCCAATGTAATCTCCTTGGTTCAACATCTTTTGGCTATTTGTATTATATTCAAATATATAGGTCTATTTTTCCACGTTCGTACAAAATTGTAATATAATTGCCTTTCTCCATTTTGGCCAATAATTTTGTTGACAAAAAAGAACGAGACTCAATATCAACACAACTCATTGATGAATTTAGTAGCTACTTGTAAAAATTAACATTACCATTGGTTATCATCAATTCGAGGTCCCATATTCTCATGTGCATGCGCATGCATAAAAGCTTTTCATTTCTTTTGGATATCCATTGCCTCTTCAAGGGCATTATACTATCTCTTCTAGGATAGTCGTAATTTAGAGAATGTGGATCATAATTTCATCTTGAGCGTTATAGAGCTTGGATTTTAATCTCCACTTCCGGGAGTTGAGTCATTGGAACCTACATGTCTATCATGCTTCATGCATAAGACATCAAAATTCCCATGTCCACAGATTGTCCATCTGGACCATGTATTCATGTGGCCACTGTCATGCTTCTGGCATGCAACAGTTATGCTTCGAGAATGCAATAGTTTAGTAGTGCCATATTCTTGCATTCTGCAGATGACTTGTACACTATTCGTACACTCTCTCAACACATTTTCCAAACCAATCACTTGCATTCTGCAGATGACTTATACACTATTCGCCAGAAGCCGGACAAGTCACTACGAGAGTATGCCGGTCGGTTCAGCCATGAGTATTCTCGCTGCGCTGAGGCAGATGACAAGACCGCCCTCAAGGCCTTCACGGCAGGCCTACGTGATTGTTTCTTCAAGTACATGATCAATGTCAACACTTGGAAGACTTACTCTGTGGTGATGGTACAGGCTTACAACCACACCTCTGCCCAAGTAAGGACATACCAAGAAAACCCTATATGGTTAACCTCTATCAATAAATAGGAAGTGGAAGTCAAGTTCTACCAAGTGAGGATATATTGGCCATTCAAACACCCATTGCATCATCTCCTGCCTCATTTAGCTACTCGCTAAGTCACCAAACGTACCTGTCTCTTGGTAAGAGGAAAGATTTTTACTCTCAGTAAGCCCATTACAACAAGAGGGATAAAAGTTCGTATCAAGACAACAAGGGGTGAACGTACCGTCGACTATTATGACTATAAGGTCAAGCCTCACTCTTTCAAAGTGGAGGACTAGGTACTGAAGGAAATGCTATTATAAAAAGGCATACACATTACAAATGTTTTGACTCTCAACCGCTTCAGATCTTTTGTCACACAAGCCATTCGACAAATATTTAAAGAAAAGGGAATTCAGACAACTTTTTCTGAGTCTTTTGCATTCCTAGCACTGGAACACTTGGTCTACACTGACCTACCCTTATACTCAAACTCAGAGCTTCAACATGCATACTTTGATACAAAGTATGTGATACCAAGTGTTACAACCAACATGGTTCACATATCAAAAGCATGGATCCCTTCATGTATAGAAAAACATTCATAAGCATCACTCATATCAATCAACATAAACATTATACATTCTAACACATTCATACATAAACATCAAACATTCCAACACATCCATACATAAGCCAACTGTGCTTCGAAATTGTTCAACATACTTTGTGTCTTCGACACTTGATACAATGTGCCTCGACACTTTGCCTTTATTCTCATCAACCAGGTGATGAAATGTAAAGAAAGAACTTATCTTTATGCCACCAACCAGGTGATGAAATGTACAACCCGTACTCTCCTTCATGCCACCAACCAGGTGATGAAATATACAACCCGTACTCTAATATCATTTGGCAACCTGCCATTCATCCCACAAACCAGGTGAAGAATGAACTCATCTTCGTGCCACCAACCAAGTGATGAAATGTACAACCCGTACTCTCCTTCATGCCACCAACCAGGTGATGAAATGCACAACCCGTACTCTAATATCATTTGGCAACTTGCCACTCATGCCACCAACCAGGTGAAGAAGGAACTCATCTTCATGCCACCAACCAGGTGATGAAATGTACAACTAGTATTTTAATATCATTTGTCAACTTGCCACTCATGCTGCTAACCAGGTGAAGAAGGAACTCATCTTCATGCCACCAACCAGGTGATGAAATGTACAACCCGTACTCTCCTTCATGCCACCAACCAGGTGATGAACTGTACAACCTGTACTCTAATATCATTTGGCAACTTGCCATTCATGCCACCAACCAGGTGAAGAAGGAACTCATCCTTGTGCCATCAACCAGGTGATGAAATGTGATGAAAGGTGATGAATGAACTCACCTTCATACCACTAACCAAGTGATGAAAACAACTCACCATTCATTCCACCTACCAGAAGACGAGTGGTACAACTTGTACATATGAACTCCTAGCATTCACAAATAATAAAAAACCCTCAAGCTTGACAACTCAACTAGGGGAACACTTATGCCCAACAAGAGCTTCATCAATGAAGGGCAACCATAATTCTCAAAAGCTTCACACATTCTTGATCAAGACAATGTGAAGCAAAACCAATTTATGGTGCCAACAAGAGCTTCATCAATGGAGCGCAACCACAATTCTCAAAAGCTTCACACACTCTTGATCAAGACAGTGTGAAGCAAAACCAATTTATGGTGCCAACAAAAGCTTCATCAAAACCAATTTATGGTGCCAACAAAAGCTTCATCAAAAGAGTTCAACCACAATTCTCAAAAGCTTCACACACTTTTGATCAAGACAGTGTGAAGCAAAACCAATTTATGGTGCCAACAAGAGCTTCATCAATGGAGGGCAACCACAATTCTCAAAAGCTTCACACATTCTTGATCAAGACAGTGTAAAGCAAAACCAATTTATGGTGCCAACAAAAGCTTCATCAAAGGAGTTCAACCACAATTCTCAAAAGCTTCACACACTCTTGATCAAGACAGTGTGAAGCAAAACCAATTTATGGTGCCAACAAAAGCTTCATCAATAGAGGGCAACTACAATTCTCAAACATTCGAGGCAAATTCAATTTATGTGGTTCATCCAAACGTTCGACTACTACAAGGTGTGGCCTGCATCACAATCTCTTGCTCAATAGTGTGGAAGAAAAATTTGTATATGTTGTCTCTCTCACATTTTCAAATTTCAAGTTTCCAAAAAATAAATAGATAAATAAATAAAAAAGGAAATTCAACAAAGCTTCATCAATGGAGAACAACTACAAATTCTCAAAAGCTTCACACTATCTTGATCAAAATATTGTGAAGCAAAATCAATTCGTGGTACCCAACAAAACTTCACCACAAAAGCTTCACCAACAAAAGCTTCATCAATTGAGAACAACTACAAATTCTCAAAAGCTTCACACTATCTTGATCAAGATGGTGTGAAACAAAATCAATTCATGGTACCCAACAAAAGCTTCAACTCCAAAGCTTCACCTACAAAGCTTCAACTCCAAAACTTCACCTACAAAAGCTTCAACACAAAAGCTTCACCTACAAAGCTTCAACTCCAAAGCTTCACCCACAACTCCAAAGCTTCACCTACAAAGCTTCAACTCCAAAACTTCACCTACAAAAGCTTCACCTACAAAGCTTTAACTCCAAAGCTTCACCCACAATAGCTTCACCCATAAAAGCTTCACCATAAAAGTTTCACCAACAAAAGCTTCATCAATGGAGGACAACTACAAATTCTCAAAACCTTCACACTATCTTGATCAAGATAGTGTGAAGCAAAAACAATTCATGGTACCCAATAAAAGCTTCAACTCCAAAGCTTCACCTACAAAGCTTCAACTCCAAAGCTTCATCTACAAAAGGTTCAACACAAAAGCTTCACCAACAAAAGCTTCAACAATGGAGGACAACTACAAATTCTCAAAAGCTTCACACTATCTTGATCAAGATAGTGTGAAGCAAAACCAATTCATGGTACCCAACCAAAGCTTCACCTACAAAAGCTTCAACACAAAAGTTTCACCCACAAAAGCTTCAACACAAAAGCTTCACCCACAAAAGCTTCACCCACAAAAGCTTGACCCACAAAAGCTTCACCCACAAAAGTTTCACCTATAAAAGCTTGACCCATAAAAGCTTGACCCATAAAAGCTTCACCCACAAAAGCTTCACCCACAAAAGCTTAACCTACAAAAGCTTGACCCATAAAAGCTTCACCTATTTATTACAATTAAGTTAAGGCACTGGGCACTTCAAACTTACGATACTCATCAAGGAATTTCATGTCATGATCTTCAAGATCAAGGGACTTCATGCCTGATCTTTTTGCATGATGGAACTTCAGGTCCAATCATTTATATGATGAGGATCAAGAAACTGCAGGTTCTGATTTGATCAATGAACTTCAGGTCCTATATATACTCATTGTAACACAAGATAAGTACAATAAATAAATTAAAGCAATAGGCGGTAAATCCAGCCATAACGAATAAATTGCATTTAAGTAAATAAAGCTTGTGACAAGGGCTTTAATTCAACACCATTCACATATATCAAAACTTAAAGCAATAGGCGGTAAAACCGTCCATGGTAAATAAATTGTTTTAAAGTAAATAGAACTTGTGAAAGTGTTTTAAGCCAACACCATTCACATAAATAACAATAACATGAAATATATATATTTTTCTTTTTAGAATGGTGGTTTTAGAAATCTTTGGAGAATGTTTTGGGTACTTTGTGTATTATTTCCCTCAGAATCCTATTCACACACATGCGCACACCCAGTATTAATAATGGGTCACATGCACCATTCAAAGCCTTTTGGTTTTTTCCCCTTTTTGTTTTATTATATTCCTCCCTTCACTTCTGTCGAGGCACCCATCCAAATTGTGCTTATTTTATTATTATTATTTTTTCTTTTCAGAATGGTGCAGATGCACCATCTCCTTTATTTTATTTTATTATTATCTTTCTTATTCATTCACATGGTGCCTGAAACACCATTCCATAATCCCTCCTTCCTTTTTTTTTTCTTTGTCTGTCTCTACCAGTCTTAAACCCAGAGCTAGTTGGGTTGTTATGGAGGTCACACAGAACCAATTCAATCCAAAAAGGTTATCAGAGACTGGCATTGTTCTTGCATGACCCAGGGAACATGACATCGCGAAGCAAGAACCTCCATACAGAGACATAGATGACAGCGGGGTTGATGGAGGCACAAGATAGGGAAGCTTATGTGGATTCATTCTTGTCATCACCATCTCAAACAATCGAGTATTCATGGGAGTTCTCGAGATCCGTCGAAAACGATGTGATCTGGGTTTCCAAGTCTGATGAGATTCTTCTGAATCTCTGGAAACAAGTTGTTGGTACGAGTTTTCTTATCTTGTGATGACTACAGGTCGTAAATTTCAATTCTCACCTAAATTTGGTGGGGCGCTTCAGGCGCGGTAGAAGATACAGAAAATGGACAAACCTTTTATTCTGTGAGATTTTTGGCTAGCAGAGGTGGAAGGTAGGTAATGCTTCATCGGATTTATGGCATTGTGCTTTCCACTGACATGAGAGCTTCTTGTGCTGATAACGTGTTGTAAAATCGACAGTGTGTGCAGTGGAATAAAAGAAACAAGACACAAAATTTACGAGGTTCCTTTACTGTCAATATGACTGGAGTACATCATCGGGGCAGCAATGATGCTTTCATTATAATCTGAAATAATAAGAATACAAAGATAACTCTCTCTATTATCTGGAATTACGAGACGAAGATGTCTGCAATGCTTCAAGAACATTGGACTGTGCAATCCTTTTGTACATACATCTACAATTATTGTTATGAAGCTAAACACTGCAGAAAACCCCAAACCCCTGCCTCTTGCAGTTTGGAGCAGTGTATGATAGTTTGGAGTTGTTGACATAAATGAGCAGGAAAACTGTATTGTATTTGGACAACCCCGCTATCTTGAAAATATAAAGTGATCCACAATTGAATGTTCAGTCCCACATCTTTGATACAAGTTCCACTTTTGATGCTACCAATAACCATTTCGAATAAAGTTGATGATCCAACATTGTAGCACTTTTAACTACACTAACTTTGGATTAACTTGATAGCAAGCTTGCTGGAACAAATGCAACAAGTAACTCTCTGCATTTTACTACTGCTAAAGCTGAACCGTAGTCCCATGAAGGCTGATAGTATGGTAAGAGCCGCTGTGTTTGCTGCTGGGGCATGCGTTGCTTTTCCTTCAGATGCTGCATCACTTCTCAAGGCTGCTCAGGTAAAGAATGATGTCCATATCATGCCTACAGTTGGTTCTTCTACCCAATCGGTTAAACCTGGTGGCATGTCTACCCACTCAAAACTTCCTCCTAATTTACATATACTACGTAGCAGCTCGGTTGCCATGACACCTTTGTAATTGCTGACCAAAAGATTACTGAGAGCTTTTGCAGCTTCTTGAAGAGTTGAGACACAAACCAAAACCTCTGCTCACTCCATCATCATCACACAAGACTACAACTTTAGCCGTTGGTGAAGCCATGATGAAAGGTACAAGTACAATCTAGAAATAAAAAAACAGATGAATTCTTCTAGGCAGCAAGAAAATGACACTCTTGACAAAAATGCTAAGGCAACAAGAGAACGACACTCTTGACAGATTCTAAAGTAACAATAGAATGATACTCTTGACAAATTCTAAGGCAACGAGAGAATGATACTCAAATTCTATGGAATAAAAAAAAGAATGATACTTTCTTAACCATCAAGAAAGAATGACACTTTCTTGAAATCTCGTAATCCAACCAAATTACTGAATGAAACACTAGTTTATCTTAGACAATTCATCAAAAAAACAACAAAATAGAAAACCCCATTTTCAACATAAACCCATATCGGCAAGATCACTCCACACCAGAAAATAGTAAACGAATCATGTGTCTTCACCAACTTCACAAAACAACTTGAGCTGTACATTTCTTCAATGGTATATTTATATTATATTTAAACAATGGTATATTTATATTATATTTAAAATTGATATTAAACAATGGTATATTTATATTATATTTAAGGTTTTTTTATTTTTTTTATTTTATTTTTAGCAATGATATATTTGTAATATATTTAAGATTAAAAAAAATAAATTGATATTAAACTCGTTATTCATTTAAACTTCTCAAGCACATAAGAATATCTGGTGACTGTACGTAGTATAAGTGGTCAAGGTGTTTAGCTTTTAACATAATATTATATTCTAAAGAAAAATTATTAGTCGAAATTTATTTTTATTTTCATGCATGCACTTTATTTAATAATAATGAGTTGGGAATCTTGGTATTAGTCATCTTAACTCTTATTTATGACAGTAGAATGTGGATAGATTTATAAAAAGAAGTGTAAACGTATTTATAAAAATTTTGTCCTTTGATCCTAACACTTTAATAAAATAGAAAATTGGATGGACATTTTACATACAAATTAAATTAACACAACACAAATTATTTGCTTAGTTTTCCGTAATTCTACTTTTTTTGTTGAAATTTATATATGTTTCTAATTTGCATTCAAGTTCAAATTCTCGTCACCAAATTTTCTTATGCTAAACATGAGTATAATGTAAACTATCTATTATCTTATCGTCGGTAAAAAAAACAAAACAAAGAAGAGCATAATAAATTAGTAAGCATGGAGATGATTTTAAAAAAAAAATAGTAAGCATGGAGGAGGGAATGTACTGGCATTACTAGGGCGTCCAATCAAAGTCCTGCCCATTGTCATCATTTTTTTGTTCTTAAACCTGTGAAGATTGAAGAAAGCTTGAAGAAACTTGAGTGCAGAAATTCAGATAAGAAAGAGAGAGCTCGAGAGTTTTAGACTGAGAAATGTTTCTTTTATCGTCAAGTAATGTTTACGACGGTAGTTTATATCTTGCAAAGCTTGTAGTGAAAGTTAAGCTACTGGATTATTTTCGAACCTCCTTATCTCAACTAATTAATTACACGTCTAACAACTCATAACAACTTTCATATAACTATATCTATCTCATCTATTGACAAATGGCACTAGCTTGACTTTTGATTTCTTCTCACATCCTTGATTTTGTCTTCATTATTTTTACAAAACCTAGCTCTTCAAACATTTCATATTCGTCATTTTTAGCTTTCAAAATGGAGTATTTTGTTATTATTGATGTCAAATATGCATTTGACTTGTGGCTCAAGTTGAAGAGTTAGTTTACCTATCCCATTTGGTTGTCATTGAGGCAACGTTTGTTCACTTTGTATTGTCAATGTGGAGTTTTATTGGGTATGTTTGTTCGAGCTTTGCAAAGATTTTTTGGCTTGAATTTGTTAGTTTTTGTAATGGAATTTGTTGCTGAAGGAACTTGGGTATTGGTATGGTTTTGCCTTTTGGTAGAGTTGTATTCAATGAGGGCCAATTGTGGAGTTCTACAAAGTTTGGATAGTGAGACACCACACTAACTTAGATACACCACGTGCAATGTGGAACATTTGTGTGGAACCCTCTGGTAGAAGGCAAGTTATATGCTTTTTAACTTTGTTTAGTCTATAGGCTATTTGGTTTGTTGGTCTCCATCATCTGCAATTAGCTTTCTTGAAGACTCTAGTTGAGATATGGTTTTGGATCTCCTGCTGATTATTTGAATTTGAAATTTTTAGTTGTCCTGTTGGTGCTCAGGCGATGATGGTAAGCTTGAGTGAATGACATAAAATTTGGTATTCCTAGGAGTTGAATTTGGGGGTCAAAGGTTTTGTATGTGCTATGTTGGACATATGTCACCAAATGTGTAATCAGCTTTGACCTGGAGAATGTGTCATGCTATGTGAATGAGTCTATTGGTGCATTTTTAGACCATGGTGTTTGTGAACAAGTTTGCGTGTCCTACTTTGTTATGATGTGCTTGATTTTGTAGGTGATATTGAAGAATTTTAGTTCTTCGTTTGAATTACTTTTGTTTTGAGAAAGGCACTTATGGTTTGCAAATTTGGGGAAGACTGTGGAGAAATGTTCTACTTTTGATGATTTTGGTACAATTTGAGTCGATGTTGAGATTGTTATGAGCATTGAGAGCTTGGGGATTTTGATTTAGCTTCCGTTGTTTCTAGTTCGTACTTTGGGTGCTTATGATGATTGTTGATTTGACTCTGTGTTGCTTTCAGGAATTTCGCCAAGTTGGAGATTGTTGGATTAATGGCTCAATTTTGATTGTGCCTTTTGTTTTGTCTAAAGCCCAAAGATTGGTTGCTTAATAGCCCACAATGGGCTAGGGTTTAATTTGAAAGCATGTAGATATATACAAAGCATTCTTTATGCCTTTTGGTTTGGAGCGGCGGCATATGAGAGAAAAAGGAGTTGTATGCCGACAACTCTAATTAGTGAGAAAATGAGTTGCTGCTCCCTCTTTGTTAGAGCAGCTCCACCGAAGCTGATAGCCCAGTGGACAGTGGATCAAACAGTGTCCAATTGCCCGAGCAAGAAGGTTCAGCCCAAGCTGGCTATTAAGCCTGAGCTGGCCCGAGGGAGGGGTTTGGCGATAGAGCTGGCCCGAGAGCCCGATGGCAAGGCTAACATCAACCATTTTTTATATATATTTTTTTTCTGTCAGGTGCGTGGGCTTCAAGCTCTATTTGGCGCGCGTCGTTTGACAGGATTTCAGAAGCTGGGGCCCGCTGCGCACTCTGAAAATGTTATCGTTGGGAGGCCACGTGGCTTCCCCTCATCTGTTGGATTTCAACGACAACAATTTGTGGATTGTTAGATTTCCAACGGTAACAAAAATTTAAAAACCTTATTTAATTTCAACCGTTGGATCTGAGATCAACGATCCACGTTATTCACCTTTATAAATTAAAAAAAATTATAATTCTGAAATATTACCGTTGTGCCACATGGTACAATCTGAAATGTTGGAATTCAATTTTTTTTAATCCAACGGCAAAGATTAATTATGTGAATAAAAATTAAAAATTATTAAAAATCCGAAAAAAAAAATTTGAAAAATTAAAAAAAAATTGATTTTACTTTTCTATAAATACCTTCTCATTATCTTCTACCTTATTCCAATCTTTCAAGCATATTCCAATCTTTCTCGCAAATACTTGCAACCACAACCATAATTTCATATTTTCTCAAAGTTTCAACCACAATTTCATATTTTCTCAGCTACCTTCAACCACATTCCTATCTTTCTCTCAAAGTTTCAATCCAATATTTTTTCCAATAAAATGACTACTAATGCAGATACGAATTGGACTCTTATTGAAGATGTTGCGTTGTGTACTAGTTGGGTTGAAGTTACTCATGATCCGATTATCGGTAATGAGATGCAGCTGCGAGAAATGTGGAGTCTTATTCATACAAATTATCTTGAGAAAATGGGTGGGAAAAGAACCAAAGAATCGATGTCTAGTTGTTGGAAAATACTTAGCCAATCGTTTGGTATGTGGAGAGATACTTTGGCACAAGCTAGTAGTAATCTTCAAAGTGGGGAAAATTTAGAAGATCAGGTAACAATATATTATTTATTTGTTTGTTTTATACCCAAATTTACATTAGCTACTTTGATTATAATTATTTCTTCGCCCGCATTATGTAGACACTTCAAGCACAATCTTGGTATAATGCCAAATCCAAAAACCAAAAGCAATCATTCAAAATGTGGGAATGTTGGAATATTGTCAAAGATTGTCTTAAATTTAGAATTGTGCCTGTTGGTCTCGAAGTTTTCATGAACAGCACCCATCTACACTTTACACCCGATCATTCCTCACATGTTCATGAAGATGACGCAGAAGAAGTGCCTGAAACGCCCCCCCCCCCCGGAACAAGCGTCGGGGTGGACCTGTTATCCAATTAGGCCTCAAGGTAAGAAGGCTTCAAAGAGAAAATGGAGTGCTTCCAAGAATGATTATGCAAAGTATATGGAAGAACTTGCTCGCCAAGGTGAATTGACTTTGGCACGGGAAATGGCTAAATTTGAGGCTGATAAGGCTAGAGTGGAGACAAAAGCTGCAGCTGTTGAGAGAGAATTTCAAGCTAATAGGACAGAAAGATAGCTACTTAGGCAAGAAAAGGAACATGTTAGAGAAGAAAGAATGGCTCAACGAGATCGTGACATTATGAATACGCCTTTAGAAAGGAAGTCTCCAAATTCTAAATATTTTTGGAAGTCGGAGAAAGCCGACGTGGTGCAAAAGAGGCGTGCAAGAGAAGCGAGAGCAAGTGGAATGGTCCTAGCACGACAAGAGAAGATCATTCTAGCACCACAAATTGGTTAGGTGACGATGATTCGTTCACGAACCCATAATTTTCCAATCACTTTGTTTGTAATCGGAGCCCATAATTTTTCAATCACTTTGGGTTGCAATCTATTATTTATTGAATAGAGTACTTTATGTTGTTTCCAATTTATTGAATTTAGTACTTTATTTAATGTAAGAGAAAATTTATTTAATTTGGTAATTTATTTATACTAAGATAATCTTTAATCAAATAAAATTACATAAACATACCAAATAATAAAAAAAACTCACTAAATGAACTAAAAAAACCACACCAAATAAAATTACATAAACATACCAAATAATAAAAAAAAAACTCATTAAATGAACTAATAAAAACACACCAAATAAAATTACATAAACATACCAAATAATAAAAAACTCATTAAATGAACTAAAAAAAACACACCAAATAAAATTAAATAAACACACCAAATAAAATTAAATAAACACACCAAATAAAAACAAACACACTAAATGAACTTAAGTATCTTGAGCTTGTTTCAATTCTCACTGGTGCTCTATCAAATCAATATGCCGGGCATTGTGCATATATGGCCTTTGAAGTGCAGCATATCGTTGAATGAGCATTTGATTGTAACGTTCATCCCTTTCTAATGGCTCGTGTTGCACAGGTTCTTCGGTGGCGTCATGAGCATAATATATTTGTGTTCTGGAATTGTTCATCGTGTCTGGCTCATATTCATTAACGACATCATAATTGTACTCATCTTCCACAATCATGTTGTGAAGAATGATGCACGTCATCATGATGGATCGAAGCGACTCTAAATCAAACATTCTGGCAGCACCCTTGATAATCGCCTAACAAGCTTGGAGGATACCAAAACAACACTCCACATCCTTCCTGCACCCATCGTGACAGCTTGCAAAGTGTTTTTCCTTTGCACTTTGCGGAAGTGGCACTGTTTTGACAAAAGATGACCACCTTGGGTAAATGCCATCTGCTAAGTAGTATGCCCCGTCGTATTTATGTCCGTTGACCGAGTACATGACTTTAGGTGCCTTTCCTTGCAAGACATCATTGGGGATTGGGCAAGGACATTAAGGTCATTTTGAGCTCCTGGAACCCCGAAAAAGGCGTGTCAAATCCATGTATCAAAAGATGCCACCGCCTCCAAAATGACACTTTTTGCTTTTTTTTGTCCCCATAAGCGCCTTGCCATGCACTTGGACAGTTTTTCCAGGTCTGGTGCATACAATCGATGCTTCCAATCATCCCAGGAAAACCTCGTATCTCGCCCTTCTTTAGAAGCTTTTGCAAGTCTATCTCAGTAGGTCTCCGGAGGTACTTTGCGATGTCGATAGATTCAATTGCTTCGCAAAACCTCATCAGGGACTCAAGAATGGTTGATTCCCCCATCCTCGCTATCTCATCCATTTGGTATGCAGATGCTCCATATGCAAGCATCTGCAAGGCAACAATAATTTTTTGCTCAGGAATGAGACCCATAACATCAAAATCATCATTCTTTTGCACAAAGTAAGAATCATGGTTGCAAACAACAATCATGATTTTGTTGAACAAGTGTCGTTCCATTCTAAAATGACGTCTAAAGTACGTATCAGGGAATGCACTGTGACGGACAAAATAATCGTCCAATAGATATGTACCTCGTCGTTGCCTACTTTTATCAAGGTTTACAAAATGGCTTGGCCTGCAGATCTGAGCCATAACTTGGATGACTCGACGGGAATGTGAGGCTCTTGCCATTCTTGCTTTGTCATCTCTCCTTCTACGCTCCTCATCCTTTTCCATCTCATTTTGGGCCACCTGGAGATTGAACATTCCTTCTAATTGGTTAAACACATCTTCCTCTTGCTGATCGATTTCCCACATCATCCTTGAAGAAGAAGACATTGTAAGAAAGAACGAGAAACTATGAATAATGATACAAATTTTGATTTTGGTGAAGAAGGAAGCAGAAACTATGAATAACGATAAAGATCTTGAGAAAATTGGTGTGAGATTTCTGAGGATGGATAGTGGATTATATGGAGGATTCATAAAGGATTAGGTTGTAAACAGATTATATGGATGGTGGATTATTTAGAAAATTGGTATGGATTATATGGATGGTGGATTCCTGATCGATTTCCGTCATTCGTTAAAAATCTGATCGAAATGTATCCCCAAAGATTGTAAACAGATTGTGACACGTGGCGCGACGTGATTGGTCAAAAATCTTATCGAAAATCTATCCTTAACGATTTTGAAAAGGTAACAGCACGTGACACGACGGTATTGGATAAAAATCTTATCGAAATTCATCACCAATAATTGTCTTTTCAGATAATGACACGTGGCGCAATGAGAACGATTAAAAATCTTATTCAAAATTACAAATAAAATTATTTTGTATTATTTTATAAATAAATAAAATACTAATATTTTATTGCCTATTGCTAGGGTTTTTCAGTGTAGGGGTGGAGATGCAAAATGTTGTTACTGTTCATTAAGGGTAATTCTTGTTTACTGGGTGAATTAAATAGTGAATAGCCCTGGGGGGCCTTAGCAACGATGGAGTTGCTCTTAGTAATCACTCAGTCAAAGATATTCAGGCTATGTTTTGTGGCTTTTGGGATAGAAGGGATTTGGTATGTGTTTCTATCTTCTCCATTTGTTCTTGTATGAGTGAGAGCTATTGGGTATATGTGGGTTTTGGGATTTGAGAGTAAAATTCGATTTGTAATCTCCATTTTGATATTAGCGGAATTTCCTCGTCTTCTTTGAATTGCATGTAAGCCAAACCAATATAAATTCTTGTGTCATTATAGATTGTTTGTCTTGTCATATTTTTCCGTATTAGTTTATTGGTTTCATATTTGACACTTCCGCACAACAGTTTCTAATTCAAATATTTCCATTAAATGAAGGTTCTAATAATTTTTCCAATAAAAACTTGACCGCTTGGGATTGGCCATGAGTACTACATTTTCCCAAAAAAAGACTCAAAAAATTAACCCAAGAACTCATCCAAGGTAGAATGGAAGTAGCTAAGATGGGAGAAGTGTTTATTGAGATGCCTCTGAGAACTTAGGCAAACAATACATTTTATATAGTTTACCATATCATTAAGGCAGACAACTTCTTCAGCAAAAAAACAAAAGAACAACTAGATTAAGAGCAAGTTAAACACGAAATCTCTGGATGGAGGGATCAAGGAGAGTCGGGTACCGGCACAAGAATCAGAGGAGCTTTCTTACGGACCGTGAGCCAATAAACTTCAGTCATGTCCAAGGCTTCACGCAATGCACTACCACTAGTACTAGGCAATTTCCAATCAAACCAGTACAGAATGTTCGCAAGCACCTGTTCGGCCGAAAGAACCCAAGGGCAATTCCCGGGCACCCCTTCTCCCAGCACCAAATGGGATGAGTTGAAAGTCCTGGCCCTTGAAATCAATGGGGCTGTCCTCGAACCTCTCTGGGATAAACTCCTCCGGCCTGTCCCATACTTCGGGGTCCCTCTGTATGGAAATCCGAAATATGTATTATTATCAAAAACTATGTATCTGTTACAATTTCTACGCAGTCACATTACAACGTCTCGTTGAGGATCAAAACATTGTAAAGTGCAGAATTACTAAAGCAAATTCAGGTGAAACAGAAACAACAAACACAATTAATTAAAAGCATATATAAGTATGACGGACCTCTATGGAGGGATCAAGGGTTGTATGGGATTGGGATAAGGTTGAGAGAAGCTTTCTTATGGACTGTGAGTCCGTAAACTTCATCGGTGTCCATGGTCTCAGCCAATGCTTTACCACCACTAGGCAATTTCCAATCAAACCAATATAGAAGGTTGGAAAGCACATATTCAGCTGAAGCAACCCCAAAGCCGAGTCCAGGGCACACTCTTCTCCCAGCACCGAATGGGATGAGTTCAAACTCCTGACCTACGAAACCAACGGACTTTTCTTCGAACCTCTCCGGGTAAAACTCATCGGGCTTGTCCCAGACTTTGGGGTCCCTTTGTACCGAGTATGCGCTGACAAACACTTGTGTTTTCGCAGGGATGTCGTAACCTCCCAATTTCACACCTGTACTTGTTTCACGGGGAAGTAAAAGAGGTGCCGGAGGATGAACTCTCATATTTTCTTTGATGCAACATATCATGTAGGTCATTTGGGGGATGTCAACATTCTCATCTACAAATCCCTTTTTCCCCACCACTCTTCTTACCTCTTCTTGGGCTTTCTTCATCACACGCGGATTTTTTGCAAGCTCTGTCATCAACCATATCATGGCAGTCCAACTAGTATCACTTCCTCCGACAAACATGTCCTGAAATCGTAAATTAAGAAGCCAAATCAATCTTCAGCCATAAATATATATATATTATCCATGTTATTGTTATAGAGAGTAACTTATGGAGGGGGATATATACAGACCTGTAGAAGTGCTTTGAGGTGGTCACTTTTGAGCTCAAAGTCATTGCCATCCTTTTGAACTTGGAGGAGAATATCCACGAAATCCTTCTTGCGAGGCTTGCCTTCTTTCTCTGCCTCCTTATGTTCGGCAATCAACTTATCGAAGAACTTATCAAATTCGGACCAAATTGATGTCAAATGTTTAATGTGGCCTCTAGCACGGTCGAGCCAACTCATCCTCGGACCAAAGTAATCCGTAAAACTGAAACTCATGAGTTGGCACATCAAATCTTTCGCCACATCTCCGAACCACTTGTTCTCTTCGCCCTCAAACTTTTGTCCGAGAATACACCTGCAGATGATGTTGTTGGAGGTTGCCACCAGCAGATCACTCAGAACAATAGGACCCCCGCCATTGAGACTCGACGCTTTGCGAATCTTTCCGACCAACTCGGAAACTTCTTCAACCCTTGCGTACTGAAACTGTGAAACCCTCTTAAGACTGAGAAGCTCAAGAACACAGATTTTCCGAACTTGCCTCCAGTACTCCCCGTAAGGAGCAAACGCCACATCATGAGCGTCATAGAACAATATTCCTGGAGCAGTGGCTTTCGGCCGGCTGCAGAAAGCAATGTCCTGCGTCTTCATCACCTCCTTGGCCATCTCTGCAGACGAAACAATCAGAGTCGGAACTTTCCCGAAATGAACTAGCATTAAATCGCCATACTTTTTCGAGAGAGCATGGAGAGAAAGGTGCGGGAATGTGCCTAACTGGTGAAGGTTTCCGATCAATGGCAACCTTGGTGGGGAAGGTGGTAACTTGAGTTTGCGTTTCTCGTCGCCATTGGACGATGATCTAGTAAACGAAAAGAGAATGAACGCAGAAAGGACGAGAAGAGGAAGAAGAAAGACACTCTTATGCAGCTGCTCAAACACAAGTGCTAGAAGAGCCATTGCTGTTCTAGCTCTTGTTGCTGGGTTTGTCTGGATGCCTGCTTGGTAATTTATTAAAAAAAATTCATAATTTCTCAAAATATTTCTTAAGAACATATTTTAAAAATAATTTTTTTTTTTTTTAAGTTTAAAAAAATTATTTGGTACGAGATTAAAATTATTTTTAAATTTTAATAATTAAAAGAAAAAAATATCTTACAACAACTCTTTGTTGATTCGAGAATTACTACATTTTTTTAGGTCAAAAATAAATTTATTAGATTAAAACGTCGACATAATTTGAACTCATAGGCAAAACTCATCTCCACCAGTGTAACAGACAGGGACTTGCGTTCTAATGATAACATTTGAAAAGGATATGTTAACCTTTTATTTTATTATTATGGCAAGTACTAGAATAAGAATTGCATTGATGATTTGCAGCTACAAAAATGGGCCACGTTGGTGTCTATTAAATTTTCATAATTTAGATTCTCAGAAGGTAGTGTGAGATTTTCTAGCATCTGATTTTGTACATCATATAATAATCCAAAAATTACAATAGAAAAAAAAAAAGGAAGAGCGGTCAAATTTCTTCTTATATTTTAGTATATTTATCTTATGTATTTATTTTTTATTAATTTTTTCTTTTATTATTTAAATATTTCCAACTTTGAATTCATTGTATCGAGTAGTTGGATCATAATCTCTTACCATAAAAATGGCTGCATGCGTATTCCTATTTCCTATCAACTTTTCACATGTGGACCGCATTTAACTTAAAGAAATAATATTCCGAAAAGGGCATTTTATTTCTTTTCCATCCCTTTCCTTTATATCTAATATATCTAACAAATATAAAAAATAAATAAAATAATAGTAATACCGCATTTTGTAAGAACCAGTTTGTGCAAAACTTGAGTACGAAGAGACATACATTTTTGACAAAGTCATCAACTCATTTTAATCTTGGAATCAAGGAGCCACCTAATATTATAATGATATTTCTCTTCACTTGTAAGTGAGAGATTTTAAGTTTGATTTTCGCCAAAGACGAATTAGACCTCACATTATTGTTAACTCATTGCGAGGCTAAGCTCATCTTCTTTTCTCTTAGTGTAAATAATATTGTTTGTTAAAAAAAAAAAGAGTCACAAGAACGTCATCTTTCTATAGGGAAATGTTTACGTATAGCTTATCCCAATACAAAGTCATATAAGGCCATATTCTATCGAAAGGGGTCAAAGGATCATATTTAGCCTTATAGCTCTGTAAGAAATTATTTTTTAATGAACATCATGCCATATTTTATACTATCTCCAACCGAGGGAGCCAAAAAACCATAGACCAAATCATAACCCTTTTACAAAAAAAAACTCATTTTCAACTGAAAGAGGTTATTTTTTAATATACTTCTCTAATGAAAAGAACCTCCGAACAATAACCAACCAATAATAAAAAAGATTGTACCTAAATCAACGTCACTAAATAGTTTAATGTTAGGTTTATCAAATAAATTTATTTTAATTACGTCTATACGCAACATTTCACTAGACCAACCCCAACGATATTTTGGCTCTTGCATGGGTCCCGGTTGTATTATTATTTTTTTTTAAGCCCAAATTAAAGTTTAATTATTAGTCCGTCCACATGCTGGTATAATTCTTTTTGCAAAAGTACATAAGATAATATACTAAAAAAGTACATAATATAAGAAAAATATATAAATAATATATTATGAAATTTTAATAGTCAATACCGGGGATGAGATTACTTGCAAAATATGCAATTAAGATGTTTACTTTTGTGTACAAAAAGAAGAGATAATTAATTAACTTTTTGCTAAAGCTGCTTTAATTAATTAAGTTGATGCATCACTTTTTTCTTTTTTGGTCAAGTAAGAAATTTTATTTCAAACAAACACACCGTACACAAACTTACAACAAAACAAAAACCCAACAACATCTATAAACAACCAAAAATGGACTTAAAAAAACATAAACATAAAAAAGCCCATAAGGCCCAAAAACGAAAGAACATCCGAGAAGCATCCACCACTTTCTCCATTGCCAATCTGAGGAGCTTCCAGCCAACCAATTCTCCCACCACCATCGATCATCTTATTCTCAGAAGCCTCATGCGCACAACCATAAGTAAGAGGTAATCGGCACCCAAACGAAAGAGGTCAACCACCTATGTGAAGCTCAGTGAGCAACACTGTCGGAAACGGCAAACACCAAGAAGAAGGTGGTGGTGTTGGAAACACCCAAGCCAGTGAGAGCACTGGAATTCTACACACGAACTCCACAAAGAACACGATTGAAAATCAAAGTAAGGAAGGGCCAGGAAGAGGAAAACACACAAGGGTTGGGGAATTAGATAGGCAAAATTGAAAATTTGGAAGAACCAACAGTAGATGCAGGGAAAGTAGAAGGAGAAGAGGGAAAAGAGGACCCAACAACCGACCCTAGCCGAAGCTAGAGCCGGTGCCACCAGAAGTGCTTAAAACTGAAGATCTCACAGAATCAGTAAGGAAGATTCTCACTCTAGAGAGAAGAACTCTCACTTCGGAGAGAACACATGAATTACTTAATTGTTGATGCATCACTTAAGAAGAGGTTTTGCTGCAATATTGCTTCTTTCAATCGACATGTGATTAAGCATGGAACTTATCTGGTTTATGGGACTAGAAGGTGCTGGCTGGGCTGTTCATCGAGCTAGCTGGCTGGCTCATTTTGGCCAGCCCACTAGCTTGGTGTTTTATTTATGGCATGGTGACGCCCACAAGCCTTTTAGCCTAACCCTCGATTGGAGATGGTTTTTATGTCAAAATGGGCTATATTTTGGCCTATGACCTTTTGGCCAGGTCGGTTGGAGATGGCCTAAAAGTTTCGTAATTCATCACAAAACATCTGATACTCTAATTTTAAACCATAGAAAAGTTTCATAAGTCACAAAATGTACGATATTTTGGATCACTATAGAATTGTGGTATCTGCAACTTGCCAATCTATTAAATTTGAAGTGAAAGATGAAATCTTGGGAAACCCCACAAAACAAATAATTTAAAACCATTCAAGCAATCAGGCAAAGTGGTAAAAATAATGTAAAACTAAAGGGTAAGTATAGAGAATTACATTTACATTATGTCAGTCAATACCTGATAGGCAATAGCAGCAGGTGGATTCTGGTGTTCAGAATGCAAGAAGCTGCCGTCCCCTGTAGAAACACAATGTTGTCGGTGCCATCGGAGTTGAGGGGCGGCGGGTGCTACTGAAGTAGGTCGTGATAAGAATGGAGGTTGGGGAAGCGCAGAAAGGTAGGTGGCCTTGAATTATCCCATGTTTATTTATTTATTAATTTATTTTACTATCCTATGTTTTTTATTTTATTTTATTTGTTAGTTTTAGGGGAACAACGGTAACGAAGAATTTGTGGTCAGATTGGGTTAATGTGCAAATGGTCTTATTAAATGTTCCCAATATTAAGAGAAACCAGTTGTGGGTAGAAATTTCTGTCCTAAGAAGGTAACTAACATTTCTCTTTCAATATTTCATATTTCTTGCTTACATGTATGCTATATAGTAAAAAGTAGAGTTGGGTATGGCTGTAAAATGGAGTGGGTGGAACTGAAACCGAGCAGAGCCTCTCGGGCCAACTCCAGCCCCGGCTAGACCTTTGCTTTTTGATCTCATTGTATGTGTTTATTGTGAATTTTCATATTTTTTTAGAACTATTCATAAAATTAAGCCAAGTCAAACATTATTTTTCAAAAAGTTAGCGAAAAGAATAAAAAACAAAGCTGAAGTGATATATAACAACTTTTTGGCCTAAAATTTTCACACCATTGGAGCAAGAAACTCAATTTCTCACCAAAAGCCTAATAAATTTATTTTCACCTTAGGTCAAAGATTGGAGTTGGTCTCATTAGGCAAAGTCGACATCGACCACATCACTATAATCTATCAACGATAATATATTAAATACATAACCAATATGGTTCAGTGTGGTCAGTTTTCCATGCTATTTGTCAAATCCATCGACATCTGAAGATACAAGTCGTATTATTTATAGAAAATTTCATTTTAATCCCTAAAAAAGATGAGTTTTAGATTATAACCATATGTAAGATTAAAATCTAATTTTATTCCCTAGCTCATTTAATCATATCATTTATTAGTTGTATTTCAATGTTTTATTTTATCTTTTTATTTTTATTTTAATGTATTAATTAGATTTACATTTAATTTTTATTTCATTCACCATAATATATTTTAATGTCTACATTTAGGCAATTAATTTTTTTTATAATATATATTCCAATAACAATTTTGTATGTTCTTCATTTAGGTACATTAGTACATTTGAATATAATGCATTCCGATCAATATAATGCATTTCGTTACGTACGCTTTGATACACACATTTGAGTATTGACTTTTAGGTACATTAATTCAATTATTATTTCGTTAAATACATTTAGGTACATACATTTTGGTATTGATATTTAGGTACATACATTTTCGGTATTGACATTTAGGTTCGTACATTTTGGTACATACATTTCGGTATTGACATTTAGGTACACTTGTATTGAAATTTTTTTATTTAGGTACATACATTTTCGGTATTGACATTTAGGTTCGTACATTTTGGTACATACATTTCGGTATTGACTTTTAGGTACATTAATTCAATATAATACATTTCAGTACATACATTTAGGTTCATTATAATATATTTCGGTACAATCATGTAGGTATAAATATTTTGGTACAAAAAAGTCAATTTTTATATATTTTAACACAATCATTTTTGTACACTTATGGATCTATATATTTTTTGATCACAAATTTTTTTTTAATATTTTCTCATTTACGTTCATTTCTAATTAAAACAAATTAAATATGTGCATATTAATAAAATTAAAATTTAATACGGGGATATTAAATAAAAATACACATTAAATAAGAAAAATTGAATGTAAATTTTGATAAAAGTACACTCAAGGGATTAAATTGAATATTTAATCTAGCATCAGGTTTTTTTTAAATTTTAATCTTTTGTAAGGACTAATGTTCAAAAACCCCTATTATTTATGCTGAGTGGTAAAAGGTATGTTGAGACAATCAGAGGGAGAGAGGCGTGGGAGGGGAGATTGCTACATTTGTGGTGAGTGTTAGACTAGACTAGTTCATTGCGAAATACCATTAGTCAAAATTATTTAAATTGATTCGACAAAAAAAATTATTTAAATTGATTCCTTAGTCAAATTATAACCGGTTTGAAAAATATATGATGGTCGGGTCGAATTTAACCAATTTTTCGGCTTTTAAAATATTTAGTACTTAGAGGAATGTACGAAATCTTAAACTACTAATGACGTGGCAATAATGTGAATAAACAAAACGTAATTTAATTAAACATACATCCAGAGAGAATATTAATTTTTTTTTTGTTGGAATTGAAAGAGTATTTGGTTAAAAAGGTGAAAAACCTTCAGCCGACGTCCTCATCTTCTCGATGTAATTATTACTCTGTATACTTGTCCACATCCAGTAAAAGAAGAGAAATCAGGAAGAAGAAATAAAGATCTTGAAATTAGACGTGGAATAATAATATTTCTTAAGAAATTAGGACGAAGAAAGAAAGCTCGTGAAAAATATGAGAGAGACGTGGAACAATAATACTACTTGAGAAATCCGGACAAAAAAAAAAAAAGATCTTGAAAAAATACGAGAGAAACGTGGAATAGTAAGACTCCTTGAGAAATCAGGACGAAGAACAAAAGATCTTGAAAAATACAATAGCGACACGGAACAATAATACTCCTTGAGAAATCTTGACAAAGAAAAAAGATCTTGATAAATATGAGAGAGACACAGAATAATACTAATAATAATAATACTTCTTGAGAAATCAGGACGAAGAAACAAAGATCTTGAAAAAGAAAAAAAGAGATTTCTCTCTCTACAAAGATGAAATTTTGAGCATTATCCATTTTTTGTACGCGCCTCACGCGCGGCGATTTGTCCCTCGCAAGGAGGGTTTTTGTTAGGGTTTTGGCTGGTCCTGAGCTGCCGCAGATCTTCCATATCCCCACCAACTCCGCCGAAACCCGCGTGGACTTGTGGGATCTTCGAGTTTACTCTCCTGTAAGCAAATCTGAGGCCTGATGGAGTCAAGTTGGATTGGGTGCTGGGTCTGACCGACAATCTCTGTGCGCCAGATCCCTGGCCCTTCGCCACTGTTACCACACCTCCGGGTAATTGCTCTTTCTTTGTGTCGCTGTCAGCTGGTAAAATGCTTTTGGTGTGCATCAACTGGGCAATGGGATATTGTGCTGGATCTGCCTAGATTCCGCTTCGTGCAGATTTGGGTCGGTGATTTTCGGAATTGGGGCTGCGTGTCTGAAATCTTGATATCAGTAGAATCTACTGGTGTACTAAGAAGGACCCACGTTAAGGGGTTCCGGCGGGGTATTCCTATGAGCAAGACAGGTGAGATGGATGAATTGGGGAATCGTTTTGGGTCCAAGCTGCGGCTGTCTGAGAAGGAGCTTGGGGGTGTCAACATTGAAAGAAAGGATGTAGAAGGGGCTTTACTGGGGTTCCAATACACCATGATTGCTGAAGTGCTGACCTGCAAGGAGGTGAAGGGCGAAGTGTTTATTGACTGTTTCATGTCCTTGTGGCGAGGCAGGGAGGGAGTCTCCATCAGAGACATTGGGGATCGCAGATTCCTTGCCAGATTTGCCAGCCAACGTGATATGCAGAGAGTCTTGGATGTTGAGCAACCCTGGGTCTTTAAACATGATTTGGTCATGGTAGCTGACAGATCTGAGCCTGGGCTAAATAGATGGACGCCACTCATCCTGGGCACATTCTGGACCCAAATCCACAATGTTCCTGTTCTGAGCATGACGAAAGCGGTCGCAGAAACTATCGAGGGATTGATTGGGACCGTGCGTAAGGTCGATAAATCAGGGAGTCGGGATTGCATTGGTAGATTCCTTCGAGTGAAGGTTAGATTCAATGTCCGGGAACCCCTCATGCGGGGAACTGTTGTTAACTTTCCAGACGAAGGGAAAGTTTGGGTTGACTTCAAATACGAAGCTCTACCGAAGTACTGTCTAAACTGTGGATTACTTGGACATACCACCAGCACTTGTAAACCCTCAAAGAAAGGAGAAGAGTCTGATTGTATGATCAGTGAGGAGAATGACGAAGAATGGGCATTTCGTGGGTTGGACGCTACTACAGACCTACGGGGGAATTTATTGGGGAATGCCTCACGCAGTAGAACTTCTTTTGGCTCAAATGGTGGGCGACGAAGCTCAGAAAGTTACAAAGAGGAACTGAATGAGGAGGCAGATGGTGGGTGGAGATCTGGAAGATCATCAGCTGGATCCGGCATTGGAGGCCAAACACCTTTTGGTGGCTCCAAAACCCCGAGTGGGAACATCTGTCTCTCTACGATGATGGAAGAGGTGACTGACACGGCTATATCGCCCAGCAAGCCTAAATGGTCCACTAACAGACAATGTACTGGAGAATCCAAGGCAAATGATAGACTTCGAACTAAACGGGAGGAAGAGGAAGGTGCGCGAATGGCAAGGGAAGCTGCTTTCGACGCCGGATTAATTGGACCTGGAGGAGTTCTTGCTACTGGAGCGGAACATGTGGTGCTGTTCGAACTCCAAGAGGAGGACATCACGAACAAGACTCTGGAGACGCCTCTTGGGCACAGTCAAGGTATCGACCTTAACTCCTTCCCAAACCAGGTAGAGGACTCAGACAGAGGCACTCTTACAGGAGAGGAAGTCAATATCAGGGAGGGGGACCAAGGAAATAACTCGGATAACAACAAGGAGGTGAACGATGACCCATTCGAATTAGCTCCCATCATCGAAGCTGTGATGAAAGAACAGAGTGGGAAGAAACGAGGGCGTCACGAGGGAGACGATTTCACGCCCAACCCACAATGGGAACCAAGGAAGAACCGGCCAAGGAAAAACCTTATTCCAGAGGCGGAGGAGACCAGCCTAGAGGGGTCTCCCAAGAATCCATGAAGCTAATCGTTTGGAACTGCCAGGGTATCGGGGGTGACCTGACAGTTGACAATTTGCTGGAACAGAACCGGCGTCATACCCCCGACATAGTGATCCTGCTTGAAACGAAAAATAAAAGCAGTCGCTATGAGTTTCTGAAAAGAAGGTTAGATATGAATTTTATGTTCGCTGTGGAGCCAAAAGGCATCGGTGGCGGACTCTGTGTCCTCTGGAAAGATGAGTCACAAATCATGCTTGTAAAATCAGAGGAGTTCATGATTGAAGTCAAGGTTTGGGATGCAACCATCAACCACCACTGGAGACTTTTTGCCATTTATGCCAGTACGGATGAACAGAGACGAAGGGAGCAATGGAAGAATCTTAGCAAAAGGATCAACTATGATGATAACCACTGCCTCCTCATTGGTGATTTCAACGACATCTTGTGCAACGATGAGAAGGAAGGCGGCAACACAAGGTCTATCTCCAGTTTGAGGGACTTCAGAGATTTCGTGGCGAGGAACGAGCTCCTGGACTTGGGTTTTGAAGGCTACCCATTCATGTGGAGGAACAATCGCGATTCACTTCCCATCCAACAGAGGTTGGATCGCGGGCTTGCTACCCCAGGTTGGTCCGATCTCTACCCTGACACCACAATCAAGCACGTCACCCTCGACGGATCTGATCATGTAATGTTGATCCTCTTCACTGAAAAAATGAGGGTGTGGAGAGGACGGAAATTCGCCTTTGACTCACGGTGGAGCAAAATGGAAGACTGTCGCGACCGTGTGTCCAGAGACTGGAGATGTATTTCGGGAGGCTCCCATGCCTTTCGTTTATGTGAAAAAAATGAAAACACTAAGAATGAGCTTAAAGGAGTGGTATAGAGGCAAGGGTAGAAACTCTAAGAAGGCTATTGACCAACTGAAGGTGGAGATCCGGAGGGCTTATGAGTCCAATCAGTTTGCTTCCGACCAGATAAAGATAAAGGAGAAAGAATTACGAGCTGCTCACAAGGAAGAAGAAGCCTACTGGAAATTGAAATCCAGAATTCAATGGTTAAAAGAGGGTGACAAGAACACTAAATTCTTTCATGCACAAACTATGAGAAGAAGAAAGCACAATAAGATCAAAGGGCTGGAGGACCATCACGGAGTTTGGCACGAGGATGAAAAGGAAATCTGTGATATTGCTTCTTCCTACTTTACTGGCTTCTTTCAATCCTCTAGGCCGAGTCATATTGGAGAGATAACGGAGTGCATGGAAAATAGAGTTAGTAATGATGACAACCAGCTTCTGACGGCTCCGATCACAGACAGTGAAATTATGGAGGCAGCCTTCCAAATTCCACCTACGAGAGCCCCGGGGCCAGACGGCTTCACCGGATGTTTCTATAAGGATCATTGGGAGACTGTGGGTAAGGATGTGACTTTGGTTGTCAATGCCTTCTGGCACTCGGGGAAACTGTTGAGGAAGCTAAACCACACCAATTTGGTTCTCATCCCAAAGGTGAAATGTCCAAAGAGTATGGTGCAATTCAGGCCTATTGCGCTATGCAACGTTATTTATAAGATCATTGCCAAGATATTGACTAACAGGCTAAAGTCTGTGATGTCGAAAATAATTGGAGAATATCAATCCGCTTTCGTTGCTGGGAAACAAATACAAGACAACATCCTAGTGGTGCATGAAATTCTTCACTCTCTGCTTCACCAAAAGAAAGGGAACCAAGAAGGAATGGCCATAAAGTTGGACATGGCCAAAGCGTACGACCGGGTGGAATGGAACTTCCTTCTTTCCATGATGGTCAAATTGGGTTTTGCACCTATGTTCTGCGATCGTATAAAGGAATGCATCTCTTCTGTCTCCTTCAGTATTCTTATTAATGGTTCTCCGACGGGCCATATCCATCCTGAGAGGGGGCTTCGACAAGGTGACCCACTATCCCTTTTTCTGTTTCTCTTATGTACCGAAGGATTCTCTTCGCTAATCAGAAGAAGCATGGAAAGCGGATCCCTACACGGTATCAAGCTGACACCAAGTGGTAACCCTATATCCCACCTCTTCTTTGCGGATGACTCTGTGCTTTTTGGGCACGCCACTATGGAGGAGGCTCAAGGGATGGTGGATGTTCTGAATGTTTATGCAAATGGCTCGGGGCAGAACATAAATCTGGACAAGAGCTCTTTTTTATTTGGATCCACAACATCGAAAAGAAATAAGAAGAAAATTGGGGAAACTTTAGGCATCCACTGTAGGATGGGCTTTGGGAAATACCTAGGGCTACAATCTGATTTTGGCATGTCCAAAAAAGTAGTGTTTGCTGAGGTCCGGGATAAGATTGAGGCTAGACTAGCGGGATGGTCTGAGCAGTTCCTGTCCCATGCCGGCAAAGAGGTCCTCGTTAAGGCGGTGGCCATGGCACTGCCCAACTACGCCATGAGTTGTTTTAAGCTCCCCATCGGGGTTTGCAGGGATGTGGAGAGGGCTATACGGAATTATTGGTGGAGAGGAAATGACCAAAAGAAGGGAGTTCACTGGATCTCATGGGATCGATTAATGAGGCACAAAAAGTTGGGCGGACTTGGCTTTAAAGACATACAATGTTTCAATCTTGCTTTCCTGGCTAAGATCGGTTGGAGAATTATCCAGAACCCGTCGTCTCTCTTAGCCTTTGTGCTAAGAGAAAAATACTTCCCGGAGAAAACCTTTAGGGAGGCAGGAAAGGGTAAAAACACATCGTGGGGATGGAAAGGTATCTTCGAAGCTCGAAGGGTGCTTCAACATGGAATCAGGTGGCGGGTGGGAGATGGCACTAAGATTAACATCCGGGACGACCCGTGGTTCCCGAAACCCACCACCTTTTTGGTAAAGCCGAGAGACTGCCTGCAAGAAACTATGGTTAGTGATTTGATTGAGCCCAACTCCAGGTCATGGAAGAGTGAAGTCATCATGCAAGGCTTCAATTCGGAGGATACAAAACACATACTTAGCATCCCCTTAAGTAAATTTGGCTGCTGTGATAGACTTGTGTGGCACCACACCGTCGACGGAAGCTACTCGGTTAAAACCGGTTACGGGGTTGCTGTTAGTTTACTAGAGAACGGAGTTTTGGGAAAAAAAGGGCGAGGAGTCCCTAGCATGCACCATAACACCAATCAGGTTTGGAAAGGTATTTGGAACCTTCAAGTTCCCAACAAAATCAAGTTCTTCATATGGAGATGCTGTAATAATGCCTTTGCTGTTCGTCACAATCTAAAAAGACGATATATGCGGATCGACAATGTCTGCGGGGTATGCAACTTGGTTGACGAATCTGAAAATCACCTATTTTTTAGATGTGACCTCAGCCACCGCCTCTGGTTTTGTTCCCCACTACATCTCAACTGCATTGAATTGATCGGTGCTGATTTTTTAGATAGCTGGAATATCTTTTGCACTAGTATTAAAGATAGAGAGGATGCAGAGGCTATCATGCAAGAATTTGCGTTTGGGCTTTGGCGGATATGGAAAAACAGAAATGATGTGGTGTTCAAAGGGTCACACTGCCAACCAAATGAAATCCTAACTGTTTGGAGGAAGAACATCGGTGAGTACAGGGAAGCTATGAATCATGGTTCTCTGGATGAGGGTGCAGTACGGCCCCTAAAATCTCATCCGATGATGCCTGTTCTCTGGGAAAAGCCGCAGTTTGGAACTTTCAAGCTCAATACCGACGCGTCCTGGTGCAGTGCGTCCTTCAGAGCCGGAGCGGGATGGGTTATAAGAGATTTCGCTGGCATTCTCCATGCGGCAGGAGGCTCGGGCACCAGCACTTTCCACTGCGCGGCTGCTGCAGAGGCACATGCTATCCGTACAGGTTTGCAATATTGTACTGAATACGGATTTAAGAATGTCTTTGTGGAAGCAGAGGCAAAAACTGTCATTCTGATGATCAATAAAGGGACTGCCCCTAACTGTAGCTTTGAATGCATTCTTGGCGATATTGAGGTACTAGCCCGAAGACTAACGTCTGTGACGTTTGGCTTTGTGCCTAGGGAGCGAAATCGTGCCGCTCACTCTGTGGCTAAGTTTGTCTTTAAGGAAGGCAAGGACATTGTCTGGGACCATGTTGGCCCTAAATTTCTGTTTAATGTTCTTGCGCAGGATGTAAACATTTCCATTCGTATTTAATATATCTATCTTTGGTTAAAAAAAAAAAAAGAGACGTGGAATAATGATATTACTTTTTATAATATTTGTCAAATGGTAATGCAAGAGATATGATAGATGATTTAGGAATTCACCCATGGTCTCCTTGAGGTTCAATATGCTCCATCACCAATATCAGCGATATTATCTAAACTTAATCATCAGTAGAGGTCGAGTTTTATCAGAAAAGACCTCATTAATAATATGAGTAGAATATTTCATAAATTATATAGATATTTTTATATGTTTGACGTAGGGTCCTATTCTCTAACACCTAACATTTTTATTGCCAACAAAATATATGAAAAGGATGGGAGAGACGAAAATTATAATATTGCCAATAAAAAAATATGGTGTAGAGGAGAAAAATAAAAAAATAAATTGATATCAAACTTGTTATTCATTTGAACTTCTCACCTCCAAGCATATAAGAATATGGATTCTTTAGATATAGGTCCTTGAAACTCCTATTTTTCAAATAAAAACCCACCCAAATTTAAATATTCAAATAAACTGTCATGTAGGCAAATATATAACCAATTATTACACTACATTTCCAACTTATGCCCCAAATCCTATTTTGGTCAATAAATGTTATTACTCATCCTAATTATGATGAGCAATTAAATCCATATGGATATTTTACCTTTCTTGTATCATAAATATTAGCAACATATATAAATTAATTTACCAAATTAAAAAAAAAAAAAGACATATCTTGTACGGAAAAAAAAAATTGTTTGAATCATGTAATTACTTACATACAAATTAATTTACCTACTTATAAAATATTATACTAATTTACCTGCATTTTGAATCATGTAATTACCTACATACAAATATTATACTAATTTACCTACATTTAAATTAATTTATCTACTTATAAAATATTATACTAAGTTACCTATTCCAAAAAACAAAATAGTGATATTAGATAATGTTCGAATGTTGTGGGTTTGTGCTTGTAGGCAATTAAATAAACTCTCACATCCCAGACGGGCTCCGCCGTAGTACCATATTATCTGCTTTGGGCTTACCATTCCCTCACGTATTTGTTTCTGGGAACTCAGACGAGAACTTCCCAATGGGTCACCCATCCTAGGATCACTCTTGCCCTATAGGGAGGGTATAGGGAGGGGAGCATGTACATATAAGGCACATCACTCCCTCTCCGTTGGTCGATGTGTCCATATAGCACGAGGCATTTTGGGAACTCACTGGCTTCGGATTCCATTGGAACTTCAAAGTTAAGCGAGTTCGGGTGAGAGCAATCTTAGAATGGGTGATCCACTGGTAAGTTCTCGTTTGAGTTCCCAGAAATAAAACCGTGAGGGCATGGTCGAGGCCCAAAGCGGACAATATCGTGCTACGGTGAAGCCGGTCTGGAATGTGACAATTTGGTATCAGAGCCATTTTGTCGTTCGGTACGGATGTGCCAGCAAGGATCTCGGGTTCCCCTTAAGTAAGGTGGATTGTAAGATCCCACATCGACCAACGGAGAGGGGATAATGTGCCTTATATGTACATGTTCCCCTTCTTATAGCATGAGGCCTTTTGGGAACTCACTGGCTTTAGATTCCATCGGAACTCCGATGTTAAGCGAGTTTAGGCAAGACCATTCCTAGGATGGGTGACCTATTGGGAAGTTGCTCGTGAGTTCCCAGAAACAAAACCGTGAGGGAATCGTAAGCCCAGAGAGAACAATATCGTGCTACGGGGGAGCCAAGCTCTGAGCCTCGGCCACTCCCTCACGGTTTTGTTTTTGGGAACTCACACGAGAACTTCCTAGTGGGTCACCCATCCTAGGATTGCTCTCGCCCGAACTCGCTTAACTTCGAAATTCCGATGGAATCCGAAGTCATTGAGTTCCCAAAAGGCCTTATGCTATAAGGAAGGGAGCATGTACATATAAGGCACATCACCCCCTCTCCGTTGGTCGATGTGGGATCTCAAATGAACTTTTAATCTAATGCACATAAATCATGTAGGTAAATTAGACCATTTTGGAATTAAATTAGACCTTCTAAATTTTGGTTTGATGGAATAGGTAAATTAGACTATTTTGTAGGTAAAAATTAGTGATACATATAGCTTTTTTTTTGTGCATTAAGGATTGGAGTAATAGCCGAATGTGTTTTAGGTTTGTTCTTGCGTTGGTAGGTAAATTAACTTGTATACTATTAAAACATTTCATAAAACATAATCATTAAATCATGCTTTTCATGTATGCATTTCTACTATTAAAACATGCATTTTAGAAGGGGTCCACTCACAAATATTTCGCCGCCGAAGAGCCACACAAACTAGCGAATACGGAAATGCCACAATATATGCACCTAAGCACATAAAGGGTCCAATTAATAAAACTATAGTATAACAATTGAATTTTGGGAAACGGACATAAAAATGGATCCAGGACGTCGAAATTAGCCTAAAAAAGGTCTTGAACGAAAACCTGGAAAAAAGTCAAAAAGTCAATGTTGATCGGTCAAAGTCAATGATGACCGTTGATCGGGTCAAAGTCAACGGTTCTGGGTCAAAGGTATTAGGTTGGACCAGGTTAGGCCTAAAGGGTTTGGGTCCAATGGGTTTTAGGGTTTAAAGGGTATTGGGCTTGAAAGCCTGGCTCAATGCCTTTGGGTTTTTAAAAAGATAAATAAATAAAGAAAAATAATTGGGTTCGGCTTGGGTAATCTGGCCCAAGGCCTAGACTTAAAAGGATTTGGGTTTGGGGTAATTGGGCTCGGTCTCAACCTAAATGGGTTTGGGTTTCAGTGTAAACGGGTTGGGTTGACCCGTTTTCAGGCCAAGCTTTTGGCCGGTTTCTAGGTTGATTTTCCAAGGCTCATAACTTCTTCGTTACTTAACCAAATTGAGTGATTCAAAGACGAAAGTTGTAGTACGCGACGAAATGAAGAGATTGGTACCTTGCACGAAGGCTAACTAGTCGTAGTCTGGCTAAAAAATGCCTTAAAAGTGGCGGTGCTCGCCATAAAATTTGGAAAAGCTACTCCAAGCTTTTTTATGTGATTCATGCACATACACAACTTAAAACAAGCTTCGACCTACTCCTAAAACACAACCAAAGAGTTTCTAGAAGCTTACCAACTCAGAAAATTACAAAAACGTCGAGGAAGATGATGAATAATGAAAACTTTGCTAGAGGGTTCCTTGGCTTGTCATGGAGTTCTTGTTTGTGTGTGTGATTCATAGAAGGGAGAGGGAGAGAAAGAGAGTTGATAGTTTTAGAAAGGGAGAAAAGGGGTCACGAGTCCAACAAGAAGAGGAAGAAGAAGGGTCGGGTAAGGGGAAACCAAAAAGGAAAAATGGCCCCACATGACACATACATTAAGATACAATTATTTTATTTTGTTTTAAATCGAGGGTGGGGTTTTACAATTTATCCCCTTAAAAGATTTTCATCCTTGAAATTTGAAATAACTTACTACACTGAAAAACTCGAAAATAGGAAGAAGAAAAATATATATGTATAAAGAAGAAATCAAGTCGGAGTGGTTGCATCAAAGAGAATATGCCACCTCATCACGAGTGGGTTGCCAAATCCTCTTCCATGCCTCCAAGTTCCTACTTTCTTCCCCCATCAGTATACAAGTAGAAAACATACTTTATAAAGATATAAAGTCGAAAACATATATCGGCGAAAGGTCAAAAATATGTATGTAAAATACGATATTGTCCAAAATAAATATGTACTAACATATAGGTTGAAAACTCGTACTGAACTTAAAACTGATGGAAAAGACTTCCCCAAACATTTGTAACGTCGGAAAACACATATAACTATAATAAGATAAGTCAAAATACTTGTACTGAAATTCAAAACTAAAAAAGAAGTAAGTGCGTCTCACCCAAGAATTCATAACGTCATGTACTTCGAGAACATATATGTCTTTGGGTCGAGCTCCAACAATAACAACTCAATAACGTCTATTGTAGATGGGTCAATCTGCCCACCTGCTTAATGAACCCAACGAATAAGTTATCAATACAATAGTCGGCTGCTCGTGATATCGATCACACATTTGTTGTCTCGATAAGCAAGCGAAAATTTCCAAAGAGTATAATTTCTCGTGTTGTATATCTGATCCTCTGAATAAAAGTTTGCAAAATTCCTATGTCAACCAGTGTTGCTTGTATAAACTCTCGTACCATGTTGCAAAAATGCCATCCCCAACCAAACAAAATAAAAACTATCGTCGTAACAACTTCATCCAGTACGAAGCATCCCATCCTCTTCAGTTCTTCCAAATGTGACCAACTACTTCAACGTTCACCATTAAAGAACCCATTTGAAAATGGTATTTTGGGATTCAAGAGAAGTGGCTACCATGTTAATAGTAGAAACAAAAGCTCGAACCAAGCAAGAAGAAAAACAATGAGTCACTTTCCCCAACTAGCAGTATCTCTTGGGAGCTGTTGTAGTGTTTAATTCACCTCTCCATTTTTTCATAGTGGCAAATTTCTAGCCAAACAAGGCCAAAGTTGGTGGAAAGAAGAAGGATTCTCAAGTGATTAACCTAAAAACCCAATGAGAGCACACACCTTTAGAGAGAAGTGTAAATTCTACATGTGCTTAAGCCACACGACAAGTGAACACAACCCGTCCTCAAAAGTCAAAATAGTTCTTGGATGATACCCTCAAAATATTTGGGTAATGAACTTATATACATATCGTTAGAAAGAACTACTAGAGTACGATATGATGCCTATGAATTGTAGCAAGGTAATATGAGGTGGCTAATCATTTATGTGTAAAGATAGTGATAGGTGATGCAATTTGCTGACCACCTGCACTACAACCTTAATCAAACTTTTACTAAGAGATGGCTCAACCTCAAGGCCACATGCAACTCTTCTTGATAAGTTTGGTAAGCTTGTGAAAAGATTATGCTCCTAACGTTCATGTTCGAAACGATATGAACTAGGCGCACACTTTCGCCGAATCGATCGATTGTGAAGTCCTCACTAATTGAGCGAGAAACCAGGTCGAAAAGGCTAAAAGAACACTCGAGAATTTAAAGGTCAAAACAAGTCCATCAAAACTAGAGTACAAGTTATCTGGATTTGAATATACAACTCTCATGCTTGAGTCATACAAGTACCTAGCTTAACCGTTAAGGATTTTTAACCGTACAAGATTTGATGTCACACACCTGATAACATCACTTGTCACACAACTTCGTCCAACATCTCATGAAATAATTGGATGTTTTGAACCTCCTGACAAATTTATATAATTTCAGTAGATTCAACTTTTCAGCTTTTCCAATCCAATACGGTCTCACTGGAATAATTGTTTGATTAGGTTCGAATGATCAAGCTTAGCTTTGGGTGAAAGGTAGTAGAAAGCATCAGTAAGACTGTATGATCCGTTTTACATTGAGGGATGAACAAGCAAAGGAAGATGAAGATACATAAATAGAAGTCACTGTTTATGATTATTTGGTTAAACATCGCAATAAGGTTGACTAGTTTCTTAGCCAAAAATGACATAGGTCTAAGCTCAAAGAATAGTTAAGAACTACTAATAAGATTTGACGAGGCCAAAGACATTTCGTAATTCATAATACTTTGTAAGAGTTGTTTCAAAGTTCAAAAATAAACATAGAACCTCTGAATCAACAGAATGACAAAAAAGAAAAATACAAAGCAGCCTGCGTATACATGCAGCAGCATGATTGGCTACCTTAAAGTGATGCCCTTAAGCAAACCAAAGCTTAATGAGTCCAGAGAAGTTCAGAGTAAAGCTCAATCGTCTTACAATGATGAACATGGTGGAGTCTCAAGCCATTGTATTGAAAATTACAAGGCGGAACAGCTAGTGGATAAGAGCACTGGTCAGTTGGACTACAAGCAAGAGGCTAAGATCACCTTTACCGAAAAGTACGTAGACAAAGAGCTAGGGTTTACAGCCAAGTACCAGACCCATGTGAAGTTCAAGGAGTTTGTTTATCCAAACAAGACTAAATCTTCATTATCCAAGTCCAACTACAACAACAACAAGAATCGCAACTCCTTTTGGAAATTAGTGGTAGTAACGTCTGCTACTGAAGAGTCTCCCAGGAAAAGTATTTAACATAAACGAAGTCAATGCTTGAAGAATTTGGTGTGAAGCTAACTGTCGATGGTTAGGGAACTTGACTTCGTCGTTAGAGTAAGCAAGAAAGTTATCAATAGAACAATCGTCAAGAATTGCTCTAAAGATTCACATGAATTTTCTTAGAGGAAACAAGTCCAAGAACATTGATTCGCTCGCACCAAACCACCACTTACTAAACGTCATCACAACTAGCGTTTACTCGCTTTCTCTAATACGCACTTCGAATGTTTCGAGTAATTTCCAAAGAGATATGACTCTGCCTGCCATTCCTAGGAAACACATGTTGCAGAGTATCGATCCGATGTTGAAAGTTGTTCAACAAACTAATTCTTCACTGATGAGGCACAATCCCAACACAAATTTTCTTCTTCTTCCATAAGATGTGACTATTCATGCAATATAAGGGTTGTACAATCGTGCCGAAAGACAACAAATCTAAAGGTCGTGACATCCAAATGATGTCCTGACAAACACATTATTGCAATAATAAAAGATCATGAGTATGCTCTGAACAAACCACGCTCTGATACCAATTTGACATGCCCTGATCTTGATCTCTCACGGACATTGGGATGGTCACGTGCTGGTCGATACCTGAAGGCGATGAAAGCCATTTATTGAATGCAAATGCTGAGAACAAGAAATAAATAAGACTTATAAATTTAAATATAATGAATATGCATTTAAGGAACGTGTTCAGAGCACACATCTAATCTAGAACACTAAAAGAAATAATATAAAAATTGAATGAACAAGGAATGGGTCCTACAACGAAAGGACTCGAAGATGCTGATGTAGAAGTGCCTTGACGCTGGGATTGTACGCCTCGATTCTAAATTCTGAGGGGGCGCAAAACAAACATGAGTGGACCAAGTTGATATATATATATATATATATATATATAATACTGAAATGGTTATCAACATACTAACCCGCAAAGTTTTATGAAAACTAATAGCATAATATATAGCAGGTTTTTTCCGAAAACCCTTGCATGCCATAAATCTTTCATAAATCATATCTCGTATATAGTGTGCTAGATAGTGGTATCAGTATCAGCATCAGTAACTCTTCTCTCAGAACACTTCCTTCATAAGTACCAATCGCTCGTAGGCTCCTACAGCACCCAACTTGAAGGTTAATAATAGGGAGCACTACATACGCACAAAACCACTGAAAATAATCTTTCCTAACATAGGTACATATATCTCAAAAGCTTCATAGTATAAAGTCATCCATCATCTATACTATAAGGAAGTGTGTGAAAACATGTTCTAAATATTATATCGTCGTCCATCAGATATCCTACAAAGAACATGGGTTCGATAGAAAATATGGTATTCCAAAATAAGCTCAGTATAGCATGATAATCAGTTTCTCATAAAACGTAGTCATTAAATCATGATTTTCATGTATGCATTTCTACTATTAAAACATGCATTTTAGAAGGGGTCCATTCACAGATACTTCGCCGCTGAAGAGCCACGCAAACTACCGAAGACGGAAACGCCACAATATATGCACCTAAGCACATAAATGATCCAATTAATAAACTATAGTATAACAATTGAATTTGGAGAAACGAACATAAAAAACGGATCCAAGACGTCAAAATCAGTCTAGGAGGGGTCCCGAACGAAAACCCGAAAAAAAGTCAAAAAGTCAGCGTTGACCGTTGACCGGTCAAAATCACAATCAACATTGACTGTCGACTAGGTCAACGGTTAGACTGGGTCAAAGTCAATGGTTCTAGGTCAAAGGTATTGGGTTGGACCGGGTTGGGCCTAAGGGGTTTAGATCCAATAGGTTTTAGGGTTTAAAAGGAATTGGGCTTGAAAGCCCAGCCCAATGCCTTTAGGTTTTTAAAAAATGAATAAATAAATAAAAATAATTGGGTTGGGCTTGGGTAATATAGCCCAAGGCCTAGACTTAACAGGATTTGGGTTTAGGGTAATTAGGCTGGGTCTCCGCCTAAATGGGTCTGGGTTTCAGGGCAAACGGGTTAGGTTAGCCCATTTTCAGGCCAAGCTTTTGGCCGGTTTCTGGGTTGATTTTCCAAGGCTCATAACTTATTCATTACTCAACCAAATCGAGTGATTCAAAAACAAAAGTTGTAGTACTCGACGAGAGGAAGAGATTGGTGCCTTGCACAATGGCTAACGCGCCGTACTCTAGCCGAAAAATGCTTTGAAAGTGGCGGTGCATGTCGAAAATTTTGGAAAAGCTACTCCGAGCTATTTTCTATGATGCACGAGCATACACAACTTAAAACAAGCTTCGATCTACTCCTAAAACACAACCAAATAGTTTTTAGAAGCTTACCAACATCAAAAAATTACAAAAACATCGGGGAAGATGATGAATAGTGAAAACATTGCTAGAGGGTTCCTCGGCTTGTCACGGAGTTTTCAAAGCTTCTCTTTCCACGTGGTGGTGATTTGTGGTTCTTGTTTGTGTGTGTGATTCAAAGAAGGGAGAGGGAGAGAAAGAGAGTTGATAGTTTAAGAGAGGAAGAAAGGGGTCATGGGTTTAACAAGAAGAGAAAGAAAGGGGGCCGGGTAAGGGGAAACCAAAAAGGAAAAAGGGCTCTACGTGGCACACACATTGAGATCCAAAAACAATAATTTTTTTTTTAAAAAATTGGGGGTGGGGTTTTACATTTTGTCTTACATAAGAACACTACAATGGGATCTTGAGCATAAAGTAGACGTTGGAGCGCATGAACTGCTCGGAGGTTCTTAAGCCCCTGGCAGTTCCAACTTAAACAACTCAATGTTGACAGCAGGGTTAAACCAAGTCAACCTCCGCCGATGAACTAACCATCTCTGAGTTATCCAACAATCTCCTTCGACCCCTATTCCTTGATACCCCGACCTTGTCTTCTCGTAGCAACCTTTTCCCAAGCTCAGGGAGTGGACCACCCACTGGTGGTCTAGCGTTAGATTGAGTTGTGCCCAGATGGACACCACCCGCTGTTTTCCCTCTTCTATGCTTCCTTCTCTGAGCCTTCGGGTTATGCACAATGATGGGCATTAGATTAAATGGAGCAAGTCTTAGCCCCAGCCACTCACACCCATCATACGATAGACCTAGCCCATTTTGAACAATGCTAACCTTCTGAATCCACTTATCCACACGTTCACCCAACATCGACACCGTTTCACCATGGGGTCTAGTGGCAACCACCTCTGTCGTACCCATGGTATAAAAAATCGATAATATCGGCGATATTTCGTCGATATTATCGTTTTTTTGGAAGTCCGATATTTCTACACATATCCAATAGGTTTTCGTCAAAATATCGAAATAATATCGTGATATTAGCGATATTATCGCGACATTGCTTGAAGGCGACGCCGATGGAGTAGACGGTGACGGCTCGACGAGGAGGAAGGCGAGGGAGGAGCAGAGGGAGACGCGGACGAGGAGGATCGCGCCGATGGGGACGACGGAGGAGAGGTAGAGGTAGCGGGACATATTGACGGGCTCGACGAGGAGGAAGGTGAGGGAGGAGCAGAGGGAGACGCGGACGAGGAGGATCTGAGAGATGGATCGAGAGATGAGGGAGTGGGGTGTGTCTGTGTGTGGAGGAAAGGAAAGGAAATAAATAAATAATAGAAAATGAGGGAGTGGGGTGTGTCTGTGAGTGTGTATGTGTGTGGAAAGGAAAGAAATAATATAAAATGAAGGAGTGGGGTGTGTCTGTGCGTGTGTGTGTGTGTGTGTGTGGAAAGGAAAGAAATAATAGAAAATGAGGGAGGTACATCCCACGTGAAGAAGGAAGAAAGGTAGTAGAGAAATGATGGGTGTGGCAGTATGTCAGAATTAGGGTAGATTTAAAAACTAAAATATGAGTTTTACTCGAAAGTTGTAGTAAATCATTATATATAAATGATTATGGTGTGTTTAATTTTTTTTTCATTAATTACTACATATTTTCTTCACTCACAGTGTTTGCCAGCTCGCTGTATAATCAACTTAAATCAGTTAAATCCATCATGTAATGCATTTCCTTCCAATTTTTTGTGATAAACTAATAGATAATTGACTAAATAAACATCCTGCAAAGTTTCAATAAAAATTTCCAAAGTTTTTCTTACAATTTCCGTGGTTTCCATGTAATTTTTATCGATATCGATATTATCCCGATATTTCCATCGATATTTCCATGTTTTCGGACTACCGATATTTCCGATATTTTCTTCCTTGGTCGTACCCAAAAGGATGCTGCTCTCTCCCGTGTCATTACCTGGTAAACTTAGTACTAGTTTGGTACTGAGGTGCTTTTATAAAAAGTGGGTATAAAAAAAAGCTGAACTCAAAAAGGTGTTTGGTAAACACTTAAAAACAACTTATTTTCACAGTTTTGGTTGAAAAAAAAGCTGAAAATGTGAAGCAGCAAAAATGAGCTTATTCTCACAGCACAGCCCTTAAAGGGCTGGTTTGGTATTACTGTGCTTTGAAAAAAAATTGTTTTTGCTGTGCTGTGAGAATAAGCTCATTTTTGCTACTTCACATTTTCAGTTTTTTTTTTTCACCTAAAACTGTGAAAATAAGCTGTTTTTAAGTGTTTACCAAACACCTTTTTGAGCTTAGCTTTTTTTATACCCATTTTTTATAAAAGTACCTCAGTACCAAATCAGTACTAAGCATGTTTTCAGGTCAAATTTTCAGTAAGAATATCTCGTGATTGTACGTAGTATAAGTGGTGAAGGTGTTTACACTTTTAACATAATATTATATTCTCCAAAAAAATTAGGAAGTTTTAACGAAAAGCCCACAATACTGTTCACTTTAACGAAAAACCACATTTTTACACTAAAAAGTCAAACCTGCTACTATTCACTTTACCCTTTATTTTGTCTTTATCATTGAAACTCAAAGTTTTCAAGCTCTTTTCATTAGTTTTCCTAAAAAATTATTAGTCGAAAATTATTTTTATTTCCATGCATGCACTTTATTTAATAATAATGAGTTGGGATTAGTCATCTTAACTCTTATTTATGACAGTCGAATGTGGATTAGTCATCTTAACTCTTATTTACGGCTTAAATTTCATTGTATTGCATAACTGAAATATATATACAAGATACAATCCTTGTTCTATAAGGAAACAATAAGCAATAAAGGACACACATATATCCTTCCTAATAATAGGATTCCTAATATTTACAACATATTTACATACCCTTTAATTACTACTCACGACAACACTCCCCCTCAAGTTGAGCATAGATATCACACATGCCCAACTTGACAAGTGAGTCACTAAAAGATCTACTACATGCGGCATGAGTGAGGATATCTGCAAGCTACTCTTCGGAGTTCACAAACGGTATTAACACAATCTTCTTCACAAGCTTTTCCTTAATAAAATGATGATCAACCTCCACATACTTTGTTCTGTCATATTGTACCGGGTTCTCTGTAGTTTCCCCTGCGGATTTATTATCACAATACAAGCTTATGGCCTCTTTTGCTTTGAAACCTAGACCCCAAAGTAACTTACGTAACCAAAGAACTTCATATACTCCTTGTGCCATAGCTCTAAATTCGGCCTCAGCTGAAGACCTTGACACCACATTTTGCTTCTTGCTCCTCCAAGTAACTAGATTTCCGCCAATAAACGTAAAGTATCCAGAAGTAGAGCACCTATCAGTCACATCACCTACTCAATCAGCATCAGTAAATCCCTCAATCCTTAGATGACCGGAATTTTTATACAAAATTCCTTTTCCCGAAGCCAACCTCAAATAAGCTAAAATCTGTATAACAGCTGCCATATGATCCATACTCGGTGAGTGCATAAATTGACTCACTACACTTACTGCATAGGCTATATCCGAACGAGTATGAGCTAAATAAATTAGTCTTCCTACCAGCCTCTGATATCTGCCTTTATCTACTGATTCTTGATCCGGATAAATTCCCAAGTAATGTTTCTCCACAATAGGAGTATCCACGAGTTTACACCTAAGCATACCTGTTTCCTTCAATAAATCCAAAACATATTTTCGCTGAGACAAGAAAATACCTTTGGATGAACGAACAACTTCAACTCCAAGAAAAAACTTTAAGTCACTTAAACGCTTCATCTCAAACTCGGCAGAAAGATTCTTCTCCAGTTTGACAATCTCATCTGAATCATCACCTGTTATTATCATATCATCTACATAAATAATCAAGGCTGTTACTTTACCATTTCTCTGCTTCACAAATAAAGTATGATCAGAATGACTCTGATAATACCCATTCTTTCTCATGGCCTGAGTGAACCTCCCAAACCATGCACGAGGTGACTGCTTAAGCCCATAAAGTGACTTTCGCAATCAGTACACTCCCGATTTTTCTCCATTACTATACCCTGGAGGGAAATCCATATACATTTCTTCCTCTAAATGTCTATGAAGAAACATATTTTTTACATCAAAATCTTTCAGTGGCCAATTCAAATTTACAGCTAATGAGATAAGGACTCGTACTGTATTCATCTTAGCCACGAGAGAGATAGTTTCCTGATAATCAACTCCGTATGTTTGAGTATACCCTTTCACCACCAACCTTGCTTTATACCTGTCGAGTGATCCGTCAGCCTTGTATTTAACTGTAAAAACCCATTGTCACCCAACTGGCTTTTTTCCTTTCGATAGCTCAACTACTTCCCATGTATTATTTTTCTGCAATGCCCTCATCTCTTCCTCCATTACTTCGGTCCATTCTCGACTTTTCAAAGTGCCTTCTACTCGAGTTAGTACTTGAATTGAATCCACCTTATTCACCCAAGCTTGACGTTCGGATGAAAGGTTTTTACAGGACACAAAATTGGCTATGGGATACTTCACTTTTCTTTCCGGAGAGAACCTGTCAGGAGGTACACCACGATTTTGCCTTGGTAGAAATTTATATGTACTTATAACATCATTAGTTACATGAGTATCACTAATCCTTACCTCAGGGATATCCAGAGAAGATGTATTGGACAACGACATTGTTGAGCTAGAGAGAAGAGATGAAGCTTCAACAACAGTTGGCTAACCATCAATGCACTCCTCTTTGGCATCACCAACACACGGACTGGCAACCTCTTCTTCGGTGAAAAGCTGATGACCACTTGCAGCAAGTTCGATGAAGAGTTGCTGACTACTCACAATAGGCTCGACAGGAGAACACCGAGCATCAACTGCATCACTCGGCACGGCACCGTGCACTCCCCCTAACATTGTTACCTCTTGTACATCCAACCATTCAAAAACACCATCAAGATCACAACTAGAACTCTCCCCCTTGTGATCGAAGGGTGGTGATACGAGAGCATAAAAATATTCTGACTCAGAGAAAGTCACATCCATGGTTATATACATGTGGCAAGTTGCAGGGTGGTAACACTTGTAACCTTTCTGGTGAGATGCAAAACCCATAAAGGCACATCGAAAAGCATAAGGATCCAATTTACTATGATGAATCTTGTGAATATGAACATAAGCAACGCATCCAAACACTCAACGAGTGAGAATATTGGTAGAAACAACCGAAACATGTTCCGTCAACACCTGGAGTGGAGTACGAAATTCTACAACCCGGGATGGCATGCGATTTATAACATACATGACATAGGTGATGGCGTCTGGCCAAAAAGTCTTGGGCACGGACCTACCAATAAGCAATGCACGAGCAGTTTCTAAAATATGACGGTTTTTTTTCTCAACTACCCCATTTTGTTGTGGGGTATACAAACACATTGTCTCATGAAGAATTCCTTGATCACAGAAAAAAGTAGATAGCTCAGAGTTAACATATTATTCCCCATTATCAGTACAAAGAACCTTAATAACAGAGGAATATTGTGTAGCCACCATTTGAGAAAAATAACAAATAATCATACTAACGTCACTTTTATGTTTCAACAGATAAACCCATGTCATACGAGTGCAACAATCAACAAACGTAATAAACCATTTAATTCCCGAAGTAGTACTAATAAGGGAAGGCCCCCACACATCATAGTGTACTAGCATAAATGGAGAAGATGTTATATTCATACTTAGAGGGAATGAAGCACAATGACTTTTGGCTAAAATACGTACTTCACATTTCAATTCTAAATCTTCAATACCACTGAACAAATCAGGTAATATATATTTCAAATAACCAAACGATGCATGCCCCGAACGACGATCCAATAGCAATACCTTCTGTAGATTACTATTACATGACGCATGAACCAAATTAGCTCTTCCAGGAACCATGTCATCCACATAATATAGCCCCTCTCTCTTAGTGCCACGCCCAATGATCTTCTTTGTCTGAATATCTTGAAGCAAGCAAAATGAAGGATACATTAATACAACACAATCCAATTGTTCAATGACTTGAGGTACATACAATAAGTGATGGGACAATGACGGAACCAATAAACAATTATGTAAGGGAAGATAGGGTGTAAGAGACATTGTTACCGCTCCAACAACAGCAACAGTAGAACCATTGGCAGTTGCCACACACTTTCTATGAGGGTCTTTCATGGATTGAAAGAAAGTTCTATCATAAGTCATATGATCCGTAGCACTAGAATTTAAAATCCAACATGTATTTGTTATTGAAATAACAATATACTGCACAGCAGTCACTACACACTGCACAACACTGACAAAACAGCAAGTACGGCACAATATAGATACACAATAAACCACGCAATTGCAGGCAACCACACGGCACAACACTACAGTTCCAGCTAGGGGTGGTTCGGTATGGGATACCATACCGAAACTAGTATCCTGAATCCCAAACCGAAATTTTTCGGGACGGGAATTTAAAGACCAATCCCAAACCAAATTTTCGGGAATCCCAAATTGAAATATGAAATTATGAATTGTTGTTCAAATATATAATTCAAGAACACATTCATGAACTAGGAATGTCATTTCATTCACACTACAATTTAATCTAAAACTGGCATGCCTGACTGTTTTTATCAGAGTCAAAATTCAAATTAATCAAATCCCTTTTGCAATCTGTTGAGAGACAAATGAATCAAGCCTTCTAAAATCATCAGCCATGGCAGCAGCAATAATAAAATCCAAATGAATATCAAACAGAACATGAAAAATATGCTAGGTGTAGAGCATTCAGGGTTGTAGAGCATGAATTAGAAACTACTAGCATCAATTATAAAAGAATAATATATATGTATAAATATATATATATATAATAATTAATATTATATATTTTCGGTTCGGTATGGGATTCCCTAAATATCGAGAAGCCAATCCCGAATCACGTACCGAAATTTTGGGATTGCTTCGGGATAGCATCCCGAAAATTTCGGGAATTTCAGTTTGGGAAATTTTTGGTTTGGGATCAGGATTTTTTCAGTTCGGTTCGGGCTTTTCGGGAATTTTTTCCACCCCTAGTTCCAGCAGTAGACACGCAAAACCTCACCGTATAAAAAGGAAACCCTTACACGCTGCCCAAGGACCACATGCGGCAACAATCTTTTTTTTTGTTTTTCGTTGACAACAGCAGCCACACTTATCTACGGATAGAAATAAGTAGCACAAACTACAGCCCACGGTACAAGAGAACAATTCACACGTTGCAAGCAGCAGCAAATCCTTGTTATTTTTTATTATTTTGGTTTTGGTCACAGATTTACATGCTGCAATCGTGCAGCAAGCAACATCAAATCTCCCTTGTTTTTTTTTTATTACTATCAAGTCTACAATCATACAAGCACCATCAATTCACACGGCACACTATACGGCATACTCACACCTGTAGCTCTTACACGGGCAGAACAAACACACCAATACATGGCACAATTGCAAAAGCACAGCTCCACTCATGGCGGCAGCAAGATCACACTGCTGCAAATCCACTATACACGGCCTGACCGATTTCTGCAACAAGCAATGCAAGAACAAGTAGACCGAACACAGCAGCAGAAGAAAATATTGTTTTACAGTTTCTAGGGTTACGGCAAATTTAGCTCTGATGCCAAATAGAATTTTACGGCTTAAATTTCATTGTATTGCATAATTGAAATATATATATACAAGTTACAATTCTTGTTCTATAAGGAAACAATAAGCAATAAAGGGCACACACATATATCCTTACTAATTAAGGATTCCTAATATTTACAACATATTTACATACCCTTTAATTACTACTCACGGCAACAGTTTTCATGTCAAATTTTCAGTAAGAATATCTCCTGACTGAACGTAGTATAAGTGGTGAAGGTGTTTACGCTTTTAACATAATATTATATTCTCCAAAAAAATTAGGGAACTTTAATGAAAAGCACCCGTTACTGTTCACTTTAACGAAAAACCATATTTTTACACTAAAAAGTCAATCCTGGTACTATTTATTTTACCCTTTATTTTGTCCTTATCATGAAAACTCAAAGTTTTCAAGCCATTTTCATTAGTTTTCCTAAAAAATTATTAGTTGACATTTATTTTTATTTCCATGCATGCACTTTATTTAATAATAATGAGTTGGGATTAGTCATCTTAACTCTTATTTATGACAGACGAATGTGGATAGATTTAAAGACAAAAAAGAAGTGTAAACGTATTTATAAAAAATTGTCCTTTGATCCTAACGCTTTAATAAAATAGAAAATTGGATGGACATTTTACATATAAGTTAAATTAACACATAGGCACTAAAGTGTGGTTTGAACACAAATTATTTGCTTAGTTTTCCGTAATTCTATTTTTTGTTGAAATTTATATATGCTTCTAATTAATTTGCACTCAAGTTCAAATTCTCATCTCTATATTTTCATATGCTAAATATGAATATAATGTAAATTATCTATTATCTTATCCTCGGTCAAAAAATAAAACAAAGAAGAGCATAATAAATTAGTAAGCATATGGAAGAGGGGATGTACTACTAGGGCGTCCAATCAAAGTCCTGCCCATTGACATCAGTTTTTTTGTTCTTAAACCTGTGAAGATTGAAGAAAGCTTGAAGAAACTTGAGTGCAGAAATTCAGAAAAGAAAGAGAGAGAGCTCGAGAGTTTTAGACTGAGAAATGCTTTATTTTTATTTTTATTATCAAGTAATGTTTACAATGGTAGTTTATATAACTATCTTTCTTGCAAAGCTTGTAGTGAAAGTTAAGCTATTGAATTATATTTGAACCTCCTTATCTCAACTAACTACACGCCTAACAACTCATAACAACCTTCATATAACCATCTTTCTCGTCTATTGACGAGTGGCACTAGCTTAACCTTTGATTTCTTCTTCACTTGGATCCTTGATTTTGTCTTCATTATTCTTACAAAACCTAGCTCTTCAAACATTTCATATTCGTCATTTGTAGCTTTTTTGTTCTTAAACGTACCTCCTTCAAAAGTTTCATATTTGTCATTTTTAGCTTTCAATGTAACTTCCGCACTGAAACATGCCCTAAACTGCGGCATTTCTACGCCGTGGTACCAGAACCATTATGTTTTTTCTGCATCATAAACTTTATCACACCCTCATCTACGGCAATATTAACAAACGTCATGGATGACCATAAATGACGCATGTGGATCTAGCTTTCAACAGCCTAGAACACATTATGGGAGATGTTGAAGGGGATTGATTGCTCCGTAAGATGTATTTTATGCGTCAGATGAAATTTGTAGTGCTTACTGATTTAATTCATGAACAACATTTCACAATGGGACGGGATCCTTTATGTGGGTCCCACACCAGCTGCCACATACATACGACAGCCCCTATATATAAAAAGGGAGGTCTGATATAATGGAGGTAGATTCTCTGCACTCTTCTTTCTCGCGCTCTCTTATTTGTGTGGTTACGGTTAAGCTAAGTTAATATTTTATATTATTATTTATTTTTATCTTATTATCTCTATAAAAAAATAATATAAAATGTTGACATGGTTTAACCGTAACCACACAAAACAGGAGAGAACGGGAAGTGGGAGGGCAGAGAATCTGCCTCCCTGATATGATCCCCCAAGGTTAGGTGGTATGAAGTTTTAAAATTTCCCAAAACTTGCACCATTTGAAAGTGTTAGGATGAAACAATACAATCTTGTGTGTGGACATCTGATATGCACCAGTTGGTCATTTGACGTTCGATTTGGCAAATTCATCACAGTGAACGGTATTTGACTAGACGACCCTGTTGACATGAATATTTTTGGTAAATTGCATGAATACTGCATCTGCCTTTCTGTCTACTACGAGAATGGAGAACTACAATCGCCATCATCGTTAATTTTCACTGTACTTGCATTGACAAATGGTTACATACCAATGCTACTGCCCTATATATGTGCAAGTTCAACATTTTAAAGCCTGGTGATCGGCATGATGATATTAAAGAAGTGTGAACCTACGAGATCAAATATAGAGAAGATATTAAGATCAAGGCTCAAGTGTTGGAATTTATTAGATTTATTTAGAAAATTAATTAGAGATTTATGTAGAGCGGAACGGGCTTGTAGTACTTCGATTGACGGGTTTCTACTTCAAATGTTTCCATTAAATGAAGGTTCTAATAATTTTCCCAATAAAAACTTGACCACTTGGGATTGGCCATGAGTCCTACAATTTTTTTTCCAAAAAAATGACTTTTAAAAAATTAACCCAAAGGTGGAATGGAAGTAGCTAAGATGGGGGAAGTATTTATTGAGATGCCTCTGAGAACTTAGGCAAACAAGCAGCTGGTACAATTTTTAGTTTACCATATCATTTAGGCAGACAACTTCTTCAGCAAAAAACAAAAGAACAACTAGATTAAGAGCAAGTTAAAACATGAAATATCTGGATGGAGGGATCAAGGAGAGTAGGGTACGGGCACAAGAATCAGAGGAGCTTTTTTGCGGACCGTGAGCCCGTAAACTTCAGTCATGTCCAAGGCTTCAGGCAATGCGCTACCACTAGTACTAGGCACTTTCCAATCAAACCAGTACAGAATGCTGGCAAGCACCTGTTCGGCTGAAAGAACCCCAAAGGCGATTCCCGGGCACCCCCTTCTCCCAGCACCAAATGGGATGAGTTGAAAGTCCTGGCCCTTGAAATCAATGGAGCTGTCCTCGAACCTCTCCGGGATAAACTCCTCCGGCCTGTCCCATACTTCAGGGTCCCTCTGTATGGAAAATGCACTGACCATCACTCTTGTTTTCGCGGGGATATCGTAGCCTCCCAATTTTATGTCTGCGGTTGATTCACGAGGAATTAAAAGAGGAGCCGGAGGATGAAGTCTTAGGTTTTCTTTGATGACACATTTCATGTACTTCATTTGACTAAGGTCGTTCTCCTCTACCTTTGCCTTTTTTCCCACCACTCTTCTTACCTCTTCTTGGACTTTCTTCATAACTCTTGGATTTCTCACAAGCTCCGCCATTAGCCATACCATCGCAGTCGAACTAGTATCACTTCCCCCCACAAACATATCCTAAAATAAAAAAATTACAAACCCAAATCGATATCAATATGTACGTGCGTGCCTTCGTGCGCCCGTGTGTAATGTGAGTTAGGGAGTAGGATATAAACAAACCTGTAGGAGTGCTTTGAGGTCTTCTTTAGTGAACTCAAAGTCAAGCGCGCCGTCATTTTGAATTTGGAGGAGGATATCCACAAAATCCTTCTTAATAGTCTTACCTTCTCTATCCGCCGTCTTGTGTTCATCAATCAACTGATCATAAAACTTATCAAAACGGGAAAAAATTGCTTTCAAATGCGCAATGTAGCCTCTAAGACTGTCAATCCATCTCGACGCAGGGAACATATCTCCGAAACTGAAGCTCATTACTTGCACCATCAACGCTTTCGCCGTCTCTCCAAACCAACTGCCATCTTCATCGTCAAACTTTTGTCCAAGAATAGACCTACACATTATGTTGTTGGAGGTCAATATCAGCAGCTCGCTCAGATCAATCGGAGACTCGCTGAGGCACGCTGTTTGAATCTTCTCGACCATCTCAGCAGCTTCTTCCACCCTAGCATACTGAAATTGTTGCACCCTCTTAAGGCTCAGAAGTTCAAGAACACAAATTTTCCGGACTTTTCTCCAGTAGTTTCCATAAGGAGCGAAAGCCACGTCATGGCCTTCGTAGAATAATATGCCTGGAGCCGTCATTTGGGGGCGGCTGGCGAAGACGGTATCATGAGTCTTCATGACTTCCCTCGCCATTTCTACAGATGAAACAACCAGTGTTGGAACTTTTCCAAAGTGAAATAGCATTAGAGAGCCATACTTCTTCGAGAGAGCGCGAAGAGAGCGATGTGGGAATGCGCCTAGCTGGTGTAGGTTTCCGATCAGCGGCAACTTCGGTGGAGATGGTGGTAGTTTGAGTGGTTTCCCACTTGATTTTGTGAGTGATGAAAACAAAATGTAGATAGAAAGGAAGAGAATTGAAACCAGGAGAAGACTGAAGATACTGCTCCGTTGTAGCTGCTCTTGCCACAGTTGACTCAAATGTGACAATAAAGCCATTGTTGCTGCAAGCTACGGTTTTGGCTGGTTATTGCTTGAAATCTCAGTACTTCTTATAAACCAGTTTTTCAAGGTTTTCACGCCATGAATATTCGAGTTTATAATTATAAATGAGAAACTACGCACTATATTTCTACACACGTCTTTATTTTTTATTATAGGATTAAATAAAGGGAACTTTAACGAAAAGCACCTGTTACTGTTCACTTTAACGAAAAATCACATTTTTACACTAAAAAGTCAATCCTGGTACTATTCACTTTACCCTTTATTTTGTTCTTATCATTAAAACTCAAAGTTTTCAAGCCTTTTTCATTAGTTTTCCTTTAAATAAAGGCTAAATTGTGAAAATAGTCCCTAAAATTTGCATAACTTCTCATTTTGGTCTCTGAGATTTCAAATCAATAGAAGTAGTCCCTGAGATTGTCCACCATCCATCATTTTGGTCATTCCGTTAAAAACTCTGTTAAGTGTCCCAGAGTTCTTGGCTGGAAGTTTGGGCAATTTTCAAAGCTTCGTAACTCAATCGTTTCTTAACCAAATTCGACCTATAATATATCAAAATGGAGATAGTAAAGTGTAGAATAAGATTATACATATTTTTAAGCCCAATGATTTCCGAAGATGGTCGAAAAATAGCCTCAAATTTGACTGGTCCAAGGGAAAATTGGAAAACTCACAATAAACTGGGTAAACTTTAAACGTTCATAACTTCTTCAATACTCAGCGAAATCAAGTGGTTCAAAAACAAAAATCATACTTCTCAACGAGAAGAAGAGAATGGTATTTTTTGACAGCTAACTCGCCGTGGTTTGGCCGAAAATAGCTCGAAAGTGGCTAACTCGAGATCAAGACAGCCACTTTCGAGCCTTTTCCGGCCAAACCATGACGATTTAGCCACTGAAAAAGTTACCATTCTCTTCATCTCATTAAGAAGTATGAATTTCATTTTTGAATCACTTGATTTCGTTAAGTATTGAAGAAGTTATGAACGTTTAAAATTTACCCAGTTTCCGGCGAGTTTTCCAGTTTTCCCTCGGACCAGTCAACTTTGAGGCTATTTTCCGGCCACCTCCGGCAACCATTAGGCTTCCAAATAGGTATAATCTTATTCTACACTTCCCTATCTTCATTTTGATATATTATGGGTCGAATTTGGTTAAAATACGATTGAGTTACAAAGCTTTGAAAATTGCCCAAACTTCCCGCCAAGAACTTTGGGACACTTAACGAAGTTTTTAACGGAATAACGAAAATGATGGATGATGGACAATCTTAGGTACCACTTCTATTGATTTGAAATCTCAAGGGCCAAAGTGATGTGTTATACAAATCTTAGAGACCATTTTTATGATTTAACCTTAAATAAATTAAATAAAAATAACGGATACGTTTAAATAGTAGTGTATAAAAAAAGAATATATTGTATAGTTATTATTTTTCAAACAAGATACTAAATGAGCGAAACTAAATAAATTAGACAAAAACAACGTATATGATCAAATAACATAAAAAAGAAATATTTTCAGTGTACCCTCGCACTAACATGTGGCGACCGTAAGCGCTCGCACCAACGAAACAAGATAGTGAACTACGTATTCTCAACGGCATCCACCTGCACCGAATCAATTAACTTCACACAACTACCCAGAGGATAAACTATAATTCTCGAGAACATGATGAAATATGACGTCCACAAGGTCCATCAACTGGTACGTACCCACCTAACAATTGATACGCGCGACATGACAAACTTGTGCGAGCATGTGATCCAAAGATAATAATGTGTGAAATGTACTTTGGAGAAACTTGTATCCATTTGTTGTAGTACTGAAAGCAAAAGTATAGATTCCTGTGAAGTACTTACGTTATTATTAGGCTTAATTTCTTTCAGTAACATGTTAGTCTAAGAGTTTTCATAAAAGGATCCAATCAACCAAATCCTAGACTACGTTTATCATTAATGGCAGTGTATGAAGAACATGAACCCTAATACCATTTATGCAGAAAGCTTTGAACTAACCTGCACTTGAAGACATGGTGCTACGATAGGAAACTAGCCTTCTCTTCTCTTCTCCTGTACACACAGAAAGGTTATCAAGCTCTCAATGGGGCAAGCATGCAAAACTGAACCACATACGAGAAGAGGGACCAACCTAAATTCTACATATCATGGCAACTGCTTCCACCCATTAAGGAAGTGGTTGTCATCGGTTATTGCTCAAATTATAACTGCTATATTTCAAACTTAATTGTAGTAATTGAGTTTCCCTCCAAAATGGTTTTAATCCGGTTACAAAACCTTAATTGAGTCCAACTTAAGTACAACTCATTATACTTATACTAGCATATGGCACACACAAAGTGTGTGAGAAAATTTTTTATTTTTGTTTTTGAAATACAAGGAAAGAGGAAGAGAGTGATACAGAATGTGGGAGTGAGAAGTTTTTTTTTTAATTTATTTTTTAAATTAGAGATGTTATGATTACATATAGGTGAGGCTTTGAAAAAAAAGCAAAATTTGGTTGTGAAATTATATTTTTACCCTATATTTCTTATTCATGTTCTGTTTTAATTAGAAGGTTAAACTGTTAATTTCATAGGATTTTGGTTGACAATGAGTATTTTATTAATTAGTAGAGATTAGTGCATCCTTTTGATGTTTGATAATACTCACCCAAGAATTTCTTACCGTTAGTGTTGGAAAATATTAATATTTATGTTTATTTTAGTATTTGGGTTTTCCTTGTTGGTTTAAGAATTGGGTCTAACTCATCCGAGTTAATGTTTCTTATGTTTAGTTCTCTATAAATATTGCTTGTAATTTAGTTTGAGAAATAAGTGAGTCAAGATGTAGCATCATTGGTTCATGTAACCTTCTTGACAATTCAGTTTAATAAAGTTTTATATTCGGTTAGTTCGTTTGTTCGTTGCGTACTCTAATATTCAACTTGGTATTAGAGCAGGTTGGATCCTTCAAGATTTAATCTGCTGTTGATGGGTGTCAATTTGTTTGTATCAGTTTTTTTTTCGTCATCTTCCGCTGATTGTGTTTCCATTTTTTAGATTCGTCTAGAAAATTGTTGTTGTTCATTGTGGTAAAATTATGTTTGCTTGTTTGTCGTGCAAAGCATCCATAGTCGAATTCGTTCTTGTCGCCACCACCACCATCTGCACGAACCATCTGCTGCAATCCCTTTATGTTGCTTGACTTGGTTGACTTGGTTGCTGCATGAATTGAAGAAAGCAGGAGTAAAGAAGGAAAAAAGGGGGGGAAACAAAGGAAAGGAAAAAAGAGGGAAAACAAAGGAAGAGGAAAAAAAAAAAGTTTTTGAAAAACAAATTGTTAGTTTTTGAGGCCCACACGAGCAAGGAGAAAAGATTGGCTTTTTTTGAAGTCTCTGAAGCACACACAGAGGTTGTTGGTTTATTTGAATGATTTGGAGTCTGTTGTTGTCCTCCGTGACAATTGCTCAAGTGTTTGGACTAGTGACTACTCGAGTGATGTTGTGAAAGTTGGGTTTTTTGCTTGTTTGTTTAGGTTTGTTCGGAAGCTTGCAATTGGCATGGAAATCTTGCACTGGCACTGACATTGGAATCTTGCATTGGCATTGGCACTAGCACTAGAATTTGGAATCTTGCACTTGCACCGATGGAATTTCGTATTGAAATTGGCATCGGAAATTAGCATAACAAGCTTGCATCCACATCGTCTGTTGGCAAACTCATGTTGTGTACCGCCATGAGTTTGACGGGGGTATTGGAAAATATTAGTATTTATGTTTATTTTAGTATTTGGGTTTTCCTTGTTAGTTTAGGAATTGGGCCTAACCCATCCGAGTTAGGGTTTCTTAGCTTTAGTTCTCTATAAATATTGCTTGTAATTTAGTTTGAGAAATAAGTGAGTCAAGATGTAGCATTTTTGGTTCATGTAGCCTTCTTGATAATTCCGTTTAATAAAGTTTTATATTTAATTAGTTCGTTTGTTCATTGCGTACTCTGATATTCAACTGTTGGTACTTAGGTTATTGTTAGACTTAATTTCTTTCAATAAAATGTTAGTATGTACTCTGGTTTTAGCTCGAACACTACAGTATTAGGTAGCTTTAGTTGGAACACTTGATACTAAACAAACGAAATTTTGTATAATGTTATGGAGTATGAGATATTGTAAGTGTGTTAACAGTTCAATCTGTATTTATCAGGTATATTGCCGTTTGACCTCCTGAACTATTACTCCAGTTGAAATTGACTCTCTGAACTATTATTTTTTGGTAAATTAACCCCCTGAACTATTTGAAATAAACCAATTAACCCCTTGTCGTTAGATTTCATCCACTATTTTGTCAAATTCAATGGCAAATTAGTCTTTTTATCATCAATTCTTACATATTACTTGAAACCACCAATAAAATTATGACATGTGGACACATAATAATGTGTATGACAATGTGAAATGATCCTTTATGTAAACGTGTGGCTTCTTTATGTTTCTTATTATACTATAAGTTTTTGAATTATTATGTGTCCACGTGTCAATAACACGTGTCAATAATGTATTGGTGATTATAGATGACAAGTAAGATTTGATGATAAAAAGACTAATTTGCCCTTAAATTTGACGGAATAGTGGAAGGAATCTAACGACAAAGGGTCAATTAGTTGATTTTAAATAGTTCAAAAGATTAATTTACTAAAAAAATAATTTATAAGATCAATTTCAACTAAAATAATAGTTTACAAAGTAAAATCTTAGTTTACCCTTAAAAATACAAAAACTAAATCCAACGATTAAAAAATCCGACATGCACGTTACAGTTTACAAAGTTCTTGTCAATATTTTTGTAGCTGTCAAATCTATCGATATCTGTGTCGATCGAGATTTCTGTACTTCTAAACGCCCCATATCTCCGGATGGATTGATATTATTTAAGACCTTCAATCAATCCTACACTGACAAACATAATGTATTGCCGCACAATGTTGAACACATGTTAAGTTTTACTAGACACATGCTAGCACACTCCCAAGAGTTGACAAGGCCCCTGGAGGTAAGCATGGTGGTGGTCACCTCTCCCAGACCCTGCGTAAAGCGGGAGCCTTGTGCACTGGGTACGAGAAAGAAATATTGAAAATTCACTAAACCGATATCATAAAACCCATAGAACACTATGAAAGAATATGAAACACATGAAAGAATGTGAAACACATGATAGAGATGTATAACACATGAAACACATATAAAACACATGAAACACGCGAGCCACATATAATTCAAACAATTCTGGGTCAATTTTAATTTAAATAATTTTGATTTAAATACATAGGTCTTCATAGAATTTTTGGGTCAATTTTGATCTAAATAATTTTTTTGATTGTTTTAATCGTTGGATTTAATTTTTGATGGTTAGATTCTTTTTTACCATTAGATTTAATCATATTAGATTGCAGTCATTGGATTCAATGAATTTATAAATATAAAACTAAAAATTAAATAAATTTGAATGTGGATCGTTGGTTTTCCAAAAGTCCATTAGAATCTGCGCCGTCCGATTAAACCAAAGAGCCGTTGGACTCATTGTTGTGGCCAAGAAGCCCACGTGGGTATGGTCTTTGCCCTGGCAGCGCTGGTGCGTTATGGCATTGGGGCGCGTGAAACTTCTACGTTGGCCTTCTATTGGGTGTGTCCACTCTTAAGATGGTGGGCTAGCCACTAACCCAGTATAGAATCCTGACCAAAGTTGGCCCAAAAAAATAAGTTTTGAGTTAAAACTCATATTTAGTCTAAAAATTGAAGTAGGTAGGATTTTTCTTTGGGAATTTTAACGAAAAGCTTCCGGTACTATTCACTTTAACGAAAAACCACATTTTTACACTAAAAAGTCAATTCTTGTGCTATTCACTTTACTTTTTATTTTGTCCTTATCATTAAAACTCAAAGTTTTCAAGCCCTTTTCATTAGTTTTCTTTTTTTCTTTTAATTTTTTTAACAATTTTTCACTCGAAACGAGGCAGACGACCTCTTTCTCCTTCGTCTCTTTCGCGCACCCAGAAATCTGTTTCGATTTCTTCCTCCCTCATCGCCTCTCGCTCACCAAACTCATCAATAAATGGTCGTATCAAAAAAGAAATTCTAAAGAAACCAGGTGATTATTTTGCAATGTTTACCTATCACACACCATTGTTATTGTACATGATTTTCAATTCATTCGATCCAATGATCGAAAATTAAGATAGTTGTGTGAGAAGTAAAAATAAGTGTGGATAGCATTAGGGCTGGGTTCGGTTCTTATTGGTTCGGTTTTTTGCCAAAACCGAAACCGAACCGAAATTTCGGTTCGGTCCAAATTTTTTTCGGTTTTTTTCGGGAACCCTATCATAGCATCACCAATTTTGCAAACACGGGAACCCTAAAATAATAAAAGTTTCAGGGTTTGGCCTGGCCACTTAACACCAAATATTGAAAGAATGATGGAGCAGAATAAGAGCACAGAAACTTCCAAAGATTGCATAGATTCATAGAAAAAGAACAAAAATGTCCATTAATTTAAAGTAATGATCATCTAAAAAATATGGTTGACAGATGAACGCATTTTCACCAATTCACTTGGGCTAGGACTACACAGAAAACAAAAACAAAACACTAATAACAATTTAACTTGAACAACTGATTCCTTTCCATGGTAGGAGCTGATTCCTTGGGTACCAAGGAAGGCATTTGGATATATCTTGATTTGCAAGCAAACGCAGTACCGTAAAAAAAAAAAAAAATTAACAAACGATATTATCTACTTAAGAAGGGTTATTAGTAATATAGTTCAAATTTACCTTTGACAAAAATCGAACCTAAAACTTTCACTAATAAGTGGTAGTACTAAATAACTACAATCTCGTATTGATCCAATTAAAAATCATGTGCTGATCTGTTCAAGCAGTTTGATTATATCATCAAAGACAAACATAAATTGGGAATAATACAACTTTTTAGATTAATTTGGGCAAATTTAAATTTATTGGACTAGTAACAAAATATGATTTATTCATAAGAACATTAATATTTTGTGGTTACATAAACGCCAGCAGAAACCAAACCCAGTACAACCGTACAAGGTGCCCAAAACACATCGAACAGGATAATGTAGTAACAAGTTATTTCTTCATTATTCCAAATGTCACTTCTGTACAATGCACAATTGGGTTAGCAGACTTCTACACTACATAAATCAACCGCAGGTACAGCGCAACTCGAATAGCATACGGACGTCCATCAATCGGTAAATAGTAATGTTTGTATTTGGATATCTACAGAAAGTTATTGCCGATACCTATCGCGATTTTGGTGCAGACGCAATGTACACTTCACTCGGCAGGAAGCGCAACCGAGAATAAAATCATCTCCTGAGGCTGTCCTTCGTGAAAAAAGAATGTCGGAGGGCTTCGCGAGCGGAAAGCCTATCCGAGGGGTCGTACCTAAGCAGACCCTGCAAGAGGTGAATAAAGTCCCCGGCGGAATGGTCTACGTGCTGCATTATAAGATTCTGCAAAACGAAAAAATGAGCAACAAAGTTAAAACATTTACGTATTACCAACAACACGAAATCAAGTGGCTCCAACAGTTCATCAAGTAGGCAACAGAAATTCGCAAGGGAAGTTAAATACACACCTGGAGCCGAGGAAGCTTCTGAACAGCTCTGATACTCTCTCTAGAAGCTGCACCCTCTGGCCAATCCAATCTACCCCTTCTAACATACTTCTCAGCATGTCGGCTGTAAATTTCCACGAGAAAGGATAAGCAAGAATTCAACTTCATGCTAAAAATAAATTATGAACAAAAGATATTATGATAACTTACTCTGCTCTTTTCAACATGTGCTGGGGTAGGGAACCAAGTACCCGCTCCATCATGGCGAGGTGCTCCAAATTCTCGTGAGTCTGGAACAAGGCTTCACCCTATACCAAGCAGCACAAGCATCATAAATATGGCTTGTATTATTTACATGAAGATATTGACAACAAAAAGCATATAGTTAGCAGACAAACCGTGCATAACTCCACCAGGATACAACCAATGCTCCATACATCGCAAGGGTAGGTCCATCCCAGCCCTACAAAATCACCGTAAATAATTAAATTTTGTGTACTTACAGGCTTACAGCTCAAAGACATCAGTACGCATTAAGTTCACACCCACCAAGAATAACCTCTGGTGCTCGGTAATGCCGTGTTGATACAATATAGGTTTGATCTTGACGCTCGTAAGTTGTGCTACCAAAATCAATAACTTTAATAGCACTCGACTTTGGTACTCTCTTAAAATAGGAGCTATCTTTGGGTGATCGAGATGAGCTCTGCGGTCAGTAATAGATAGAACATTAGAGAATTCACACCAGTAAAAGAAAAAGAGGGAGAGATTAAAAAATAAGAGACGATCAAATGCCCAAGTGTGCTTGAAATCAAATAATTAAGAACAAAACAAAGAAACTTATAAAAAAACAGCAACCACCTTATTGTAATCAGGAACTTTAACATAATCCTGAGAAACAAGGAGTATATTCTCTGGCTTCAAGTCGGTATGAATAAGACGAAGATCATGCATGACTGCATAGAAACCAGAATATCATCAGAAAGCAGGACAACAAGGGAAAAAAAAAATAACCAATCCTATCTTGATTGGTATGCCTATTTACAGGAAAATACTTAAAAGAGCGTATCTCAGCTCATACAGCATTTTTTAATGAAGTTTCAATAGCATTGAAAAAAAATCATAGAACAAATTGATTTATCCCTCTCGACAATGTAACAAAAATATGAAGAAAAGCAATATATATTGATTGAAAGAGACTAGCTTAGGTATAACTACACACATGCTACACATTCCAACAGTTGTCTTCCAATCTCACGGACAAGGTCAATCGGAAATGAGCGGTAATTGTTTTTCTTGAGAAAATCGTATAAGCTTGGTCCAAGCTTCTCAAACACCTGTTAAAACCATTTGAATTCACGAACAAGTTTTAACCCCCAAATTATTTGTGAATTGGGGAAATCAATCCATCACATATTAATCTAATACTTACAATACAGATATGGTTACGATAGTCAAACCAGTTCCGTAATTGCACACAACTGCAAGGAATGAACCCATTTAACAAAGCAACCCAGTAATGCAATAAAGTTTAGGAAAAAGCTTCTTCAAACACTCCATGTCAGTAAAAAAGTTGAAAATTAGAAACAATTACTCACCGATTGCCACCTTTATCATGTTTACCAAGCTGTTGCAGCACTTCGATTTCTATCATTGCTGCTTCGCGATATTTCTTGATGCCACGAACAATTTTTATGGCAACCATTTCCCTTTTTTCTCTGTCCCAGCATTCCAACACCTGACCAAAGGTACCTTCACCCATTTTGCTCTGGATTTTGTCTGAAAAAAGTGAAAACAACAATTAACCTCCACAACTAAAATTGTAAAGTTTGCAAAATACGATACAAAAAAACATTCAAAGAACTGTGCTAGAAAACTGGCCAACACTGATATCCACTGAAACATCAGAAATTCAAGGATTAAATAACCAGACAAAAAAAGTCTAAAAAGAACATAAGATTATGCGTTGATTGTGTAATTACAGCGAGTTGTTAAATTCTCTCCAAGCGAAAACATGTAATGCCCATCTTTGTCATCTTCTCTCCATGGGGGGGAACCATTTCGAGTCACTTCCTTATCAAATAGAGAAATAGTACTGGTCTCTGAGGGTGCCATCAAAGATGCATAGCTTGTCACATTCCCAAGCTCTTGTCCACAAAACATTCCTACCTGAGCCTACACACAGCCATCCATTCATGTACCACTCAACATATTAAGTCAAAATTTTGCCAACCCCAATACTGCATCGCAATCCACACCCTTGGGTCCAATAAGAATCTCTTAAATCATAACAAAAACTAATAGCTTATACGAAAGACGAGAAAACAAATTCTAAATGCAGCTATAAAAATACCACACAACATACGATGGAAAACACTTAACATGACCAACGAATGTAACTGACCGTTCCCAACAACAACACACCTATTAATATTATAATCTTGAATAAATCGAGCTAATTGTCTCTATATCAACTAACCAAAATTTCTACATCAAAAGGGGTTCTATGGATTTGCTAGTTTTACTGACAATACCAGATAAAACTACAGATTCATACGTAATATTTCAAAAACTAATCTTTCTAAGACAAAATTACTAGCCTTAAGAAAATTTTGGAAGAAAACTTTCCACAATTTACGAATAATCAGTTCCTAAATAAATAGATTTTCTGGAAATCGACCTAAAAAAAATCGCAAATCAAATTATTAGAATATATTATATCAGTATATCCATACTACGATCTAAAATCTTGAAGTTTACATTTAACCTTCCAACAAATTTACCAAATTTAATAAATTTTGAGACTTTAATATCAGATCTAAAAGAATACAATACAGAAGATCTACCCAACCATCAAATATAATAGCATTAAACGGGCAAAAATCAAGTTATCGGATAAATCCCACAAAAAAAAAAATTGAATCAGACCTAAAAATTAAAGAACAAGGATAATACCTTTGGGGCCTGAGGAACGTCCCAGCCCAAACGCGCCCTCTTTCGAGGGCGGCGATCCAAGTAAGCGAAAGGAAACTCCGTCACGCGCTCCGTCTCCATGATCGCAGATCGGGAAATCGATGATCTCTGAAAAAAAAATTCAACAAAATTGACGAGATATCGGATGAAATTCGAGAGAGAGAGGCTAAAGTCCAACCCTAATTTTAACCTAACAATAAAGCGTAAGACTGTTCGATTGAAATCTAGCCGTCCACGTGGTGCTTTCTTGTCCACTTGTTTGACCGATCCTTTTGCTATTCCAGCTGATCGAGGGTTTTTATTTGACTGTGGTTATACTTTTGGGTTAGAATTTAACCGTCGTTGAGTTAGCTTTATTTAGCCGCGGAATATTATTTGAGGGAGAGTTGAATATACCCTCGAAAAGTAATCATAGTCAAACTAGAAAAAAATGTGAGAAGTTTCGGGTTCGATGTTTCGAGTTGATGAATTTGTTTGACTATGATCATAGGTAGGGTGAAATCTCTTATAGCCTTTTCGACTTCGAAATAGGTGGATAATTGTGCCTTACCATCAATTATCTTTTTTTTTCATTTGAAAAAAAAAAATTTTAACAAAACATTTCTGATACTATTTACTTTTAACGAAAAACCACATTTTTACTTTTCCTTGTATTATTTATTACACATTTATTTGTCATTTTTTATGTAAACTAAAGTTTTTTTTGAATTTTTTGTTATTTTCCTAAAAGAAAACCTAGAAAACGATTAATTCATTTCCTTTCATTCTGATTGCGAAATACGAATTATTTACGAGTTATGGCTCATATGTGTAGAAGTATGAGTACAGGTACTTTTTAAATTTTTTAACTATAATGTATTAATCTTTCTCCATTTATACGATGTTACATACTAAACGCTAAATCAACTGGTACGAAAAATAATTAGATGCTCATATTATTCCTTAAGTCTACGTTCTTCCATTCTTTTATGGGAATACACATCTCTTACTATTCGCGAATAACGTATCTTTATTTTATGAACTCCACGATTAGAATCGTTCAATTTTTAAATCTTCATTTGAAAATCGTTAGAAAAATATCATTGTTTAGTCATGCAAGTATATCAAATAAATACAATACAAAATACATTATTCGCAAAGAGTGACGATGTGTACATTCCTTGTAGACGAAAGCAAGTATATTCTTTTTAATTTTTTGGTGTGGCTCACATACACAAGCCGAGGATTACCCAGAATAATTAGCTGGTGAGACAATGAGTTCAATGTACTAATACTATAGTACCTTAGTTAGTACGATACTGGTCATTTCAATTCATTCTATTTGGAGCTGGTAGGAGGATTTGTCCTGGAATTTAGTTTGCCATCGCAGGTAATGAGATCACTTTATTAGCAAATAGTGTGCACAAGTTCAACTGGGCATTGCCTGGTGAATTTGTTTAGAGTTGGTGTGTGGAGAGTTTGTCCCACATTGGTGAGAGACAAGTCTAGCTAAGAACTTACATAATTTTAGGATACTTCTCATATTGTTAATTGGTCTTATGGTGAAACTTCAATTTTGTTATGCTATCAGATTCAGAACAAGCTACTCTCGTATTGGACAAGTCTAGCTAAGGACTTATGTAATATTGGACTCCTCCTCATATTGCCAATTGGTTTTATGGTAACCCTAATTCCAGCGGAATCCACTGGTTTAACACATCGTTCAATGCGAGGCCACATAAAGTCATCGCGAGAGCGAGATCACATAAAGTCATCTTAGGCAGACGAGACCACATAACACATCGTTCAATGCGAAAACTATATCCAGCCAATGTTGCAGCGTGGCCACAACACTCTCTAAGCGAGACAATAGAACTAAACTAAGATAAACTAAATTAAACTAAACTAATCCGAAACTAAACAAAATAGAAAAAATCCGAGAAGGGAATCACAAGCCGGCATATTCTGATGAAGGAATAGGACTCTGAGACAAGGCAACTTGCAATGACAAGCACCAATAGGACCAGCACCATTAGCAAGTCTTGTAGCAAATGAAGAGACATCAAAGTGTCGAGATTTGAAAACATCATGCGGTTGGGCCTCCAAAACAGGTCGACCCACATTGGTGAGGGACAAAGTCTAGGTAAGGACTTATATGATTTTGGAATACTCCTCATATTGCCAATTAGTTTTATGGTGGAACTTCAATTTCATTATGGTGTCAGAGCAGGTTACTCACCATATTGGACAAGTCTATCTATGGACTTATATGATCTTAGACTACCTCATATACAAATTGATTTTATGGTAATTATAATTCCATCAGAATCCACTGATTTAACGATACCAATAAAGTATCCTCTTAAAGCTGTTACTATCCCATATTCGTGTTAAAAGATAGAGCGATGTACATGTCTCAATATCTTACTTGTTCATAGAGCGTATTCATGTTAAACATTTTCATGCCCTTTGGTGAATATAAGTTGGTGTCCCTAGCAGTACATTTCGTATATGTTAAAGAAAAATTGATGAACTCATCATTCGTCTTCCGTCACCTTTGTTACCAACCATACCAGATCACAAGATTCGGTTCCACGATATTATGAGTGTCAGTGCAAGTTTCTTAAATTGGTTCGGTGTGGAATTCGAACTCATGGTTTCGATCCATGGTGGTGTGTTTGTCAAATTCTAAAGGCAGCTGCACGTTATCTCATGGATTTGACTAAATTGGGGAAGATAGTTTGGATTAACGTGCTAGTTAGTTAATGTATTTTTTTTCTTAAAACTTTAGAGACCGGCTGAGATGCAGATGGTTGAACCACAATTCTGTTCTTATTTCTAGCATAATAGTTCTGTTTCAGAATTATAGTTTCGGCTGCAAATCGGATACAAGAATGCGTTTACTTACTCATCAGGGATTTGAAGATGAAAAGATTTTAAGTTTAATAAGCTATGGTTAAAGATTTCAAATGGTAAGGCCTTTAACTTTCTATACTAGTCTCAGGATAGAAATTTCAGTGGCTACGACGAATTCCACGAGCTGAAACAGAAAGATCACCATCAAAAGTGAGGATTGCCATCACTCCAGATTCCTATGGACCATCCATCATTGTAGATTCATCGATGTAAATCGCTATTGTTACAGACCTGTCAAACCAAAATCATGGATAGAGTTATCGATCAGAATCCCGTCGACCCAAATTTCCAAAAAGAAAAATTACGAACGTTAATATCTCTTAGACAAACACTCAACTTATTAATGTCTTCACACCGAGATTTCCCCAATCAAACCCACATATAAAGCCACAAGTAATTGGCAACAACAATAGCTCAATTCTATCAAATTGAATTCAACATGTAGCCATCATTCGTTTGATAGCAACTGCAAAAATTACAAAACAGTGGACACCTCGTCCTCTCTTGCAAAACTAAAAATACTCAAACTAACAACCAGTCTTAGTTCAATATTGAACGTATGTTTTGTGAGAGCAAAGACCACTTTTTATATGGAAACAAAACTTGTGATTTTCCTATTGAAATCAGTGTAGGAAACTGACATATTCTAAATATTAGCATTTACTTAAAGTTTCAGTCCCAAACTGATCATTAGGACAACTTTAAAGTCTTCAACAAGACCTTTTCATACCAATTTGAAACATTATAGCCGATATCTAGCACTAACAATCATACTCATATTCTAACAATATCAGCAAGAACAATGGTCATAATCAATGCTTGCACAATTGGAAGAGACCCCTCATTGTGGGATGAGCTAGAGGAGTTTAAACAAGAGAGGTTTCTAAATTCTTCGGTGGATTTCAAAGGGCATGACTTTGAATTAATCCCTTTTGGAGCTGGAAGAATGGGTTGTCCTGGATAGTTGTTTGCCATGGCCCCAATGAGATTGTGTTAGCAAATCTTGTGCACAAATTTGACTGAACATTTCCCGGCGGAGCAAGAGCAGCCGAGTAAGCATGACATGACCAGATGTACCGATCTTATCATCCATCGAAAAGTTCCCCTTGCAGTTATGGTTGCCCTATAATGTTTATTTATATTTATTTGTAGCAATAAACTTCTACGAAATTAGATTGTCGTTTAGGACTTGGTGTTAGATTGGATTTTGATTTTTCTTGCAACTTCAACGAAACTTCGAATTCAAAAGTTAAACACTTTGCTTTCCTAAAGCACTTCATTTTTCTGTCATTCTCCACAAGAAAATTTACCCAGTGGACTAAGTAAATTTGATAGCCTACGTGGCAATTTGACATATGTTAACGTTTCGTTCTCCACCCAATATGTTATATTAAACTATTATTTTATTACATTATTTTATTTTCTTAATTTCTGTTGTGTTTGGGATCCTTTTTTCTTTCACCAAGCAAATGTCTATATAAACCCAAACACAACAAAATCTCGTCAGTTCGAACATTAAGCTCTTTCTCTCTAAAGCTGGAAAGAAGATTTATCTTTTTTATTCCTGTGATCAAAGATGAAATATCTCCAGAAACTCACAAGGTTTCTCATCCATTTCCGTACACACATATTCCATAAACATTCATGAATTTTCGTTGCCAATTAATTAAATCTTTTTTCATTTCATTTTTTTAAATTCAAATTTCAGATCCACTCAGTGACTTGGATTTTTCAAGTCTCCAACCAAGAAGTTTTCCTCACTCGGGAAATTAAGGGAACACTACCTCAACCTACATGCTCCACTCATAAAGCTTCAACATACAAGCTTCAACAAAAGAAAAAAAATCAAAGAACTTAGTGAAGAAGGCTTTGGTGTATTTAACACAATACGTTGAAATGAAGCAAAGCTTATTTATTGATATCTCCGATAAGTTACAAATATGTACATATACATGAGTCAAAATAAACAAACAAGAGGAAACCTTCACAAAGGTTACTTAGGAGAAGTCTCAGCAGTCGGTAGAGCCCCAGAAAGAGAAGGCACTAGAGGGGGATCATTTGGAGCCTCAGTACTGGACAGAACCCTAGAAGGAAGAGGCATCGGAGGTTGATCATTTGGAGCTTCATTACGTGGTACAGCCTTAGAAGACGAAGGCAATAAATGCCTTTGGAACAAACCCACAAACTGCTGATGATCAAGTAAAACCTGACCATCAGATTCCTTCATCTGGTCAAGCTTCTTCTTCATGTTTGTAGCATAGTTATGTGCGAGCCGGTGCAACTGTTTATTCTCATGCTTGAACCCTCTAAACTCCTGTTTAAGACTCATCACTTCAGCCGCCAATGATTCAACTTGGCGGGTTCGAACAAATAGGTGTTGGGCCATATTTGACACAGAACCTGCACACTGAACACTCAGAGCTAGAGAATCCTTAACAGCCAACTCATCAGACCGTTTGGAAAGTAGTCTGTTATCTTTGGGAGTGAGAAGGTTCTTGGCCACCACTGCAGCGGTCATATCATTCTTCATCACAGAATCCCCAACGGTAAGATGACCAGTAAGGGATAAGAAGGATGGGTGCCATATGTTGTCTGGAGAAGGCGTGGTTGCCTTTTCAACAAGGTTCAAGTCAAAACGACGGTCAAAGGGGCTAGACATTTTCAAAGGTGTTGAAGAGAGAAGAGGTTGGACAAATTAAGATCTTAGAAGTGCAAGAAGGGAGCTTCTACTGGTGGAGATTCAAGTGTGCTTTGGAACTTAATGCCAGCCTCTATAAAAATCTGCACTCGACGGAGCTTCAGAAATCGAAGAGGCGCCTGCCTAGAAATCGAAGAGGCATTTGCTTTCTCAAAAGCTAGGTTGCTCAGAGACCACGAGGGCCGATCTCAGAAATCGAAGAGGCATTTGCTTTCTTAAAAGCTGGGTTGCTCAAAGACCACGAAGGCCAATCTCAGAAATCGAAGAGGCGCTTGCTTTCTCAAAAGCTGGGTTGCTCAGAAACCACGAGGGCCGATCTCAGAAATCGAAGAGGCACCTGCTTTTTCAGTCTTGTCAGCACCTATCACATGTACACTCAGCTTTGCTGAAATCACGGGCATTCTGTTGAAGATTTCTGGTGAAGTAGAAAGCACGTGGATCTTATTATTCAATCATCCACTTTCCACACGCACCATCAGCTCATAGGTACCACATATAACTTTGCCAAAGATCTCTGACAAAGTTTAGACACGTGAAGCTTGCAGCTCCCACTACATCACTATGACCAAGAAGGGTAAAAGAATAGCAAAGAAACAGCACTAACAAAGTTTAGACACATAAATTTTAAAGGTCTAGCTACCATATTATTACCCACAAGGGTAAAGGAATAGCACCACTACTGGATAATTGGAAAGTCCCTGTGTGTCAACCTCTATGCTCCGTGGCAAGGTAGACTAGCAAACATGCCCAACCTTTACTCACATTCGAGAAAACACTCTCAACAAGATTGCTTGCTCCAAAATCGATGAAGCACCGCCCTCCGAATCTCGAGAGCCAGACTCCCAACATGATTACTTTCTCAAAAATCGAAGAGACACCGCTCTCCGAATCTCGAGAGCCAGACTCCCAGTAGGATTGCTTTCTCAAAAATCGAAGAGGCACCGTTCTCCGAATCTCGAGAGCCAGATCCCCAACATGATTGCTTGTTCGAAAATCAAAGAGACACCGCTTTCTCAACTTCGAGAGCCAGATCTCCTTGGATAAAGCTTGTCTGTAATCTTCACACGCAACATCAGCTTTCCAGTTACCACAGATCACTTTTTCATAGTGCTCTGACACACGTGAAGCTGGCAGCTCCCACTACCGTGCTATGACCAAGCAGGGTAAATGAATAGCATTACTACTTGTTGTTAGGGAGACTCCTATATATGTTGACCTCCATCCTCAACGGACAGGCAGACCTGCAAAAATGCTCAACCCTTCCTCATATCTGAGAGGGCACTCCCAACGAAGCCTCTCGAAATACTTAGCTTTCTTTCCCCCCGATAATACCTCTGCAAACAAGCTACACCAGAGCAAGAATATCTCATATCATCAGGGTTAAAAGCAAGAGTATCCCATATCATGCTTTTTCCCTGTCTTTTCCTTTGGCCTTGTTCTTACCTGCAAGACAAGGAGAAAGAGAGCAATCAGTCAGCACTTGGAATCAAGCTTCCAGTCAGGAACTGACTGCCTGGACCCCCTTACTTGATTACTTACCTGGCATTGCTCTCGAGTACTCATCTTCAACATCTTATGCTTCCAGAGAAGATACCACATCTGCCTGAGGAACAGATAGGGAAAATGAGAAGGATACAAGGAAGCATGTGGAGACCATCGTAACAGAACACGTGCCGATACATTCACTACTTTGTCAACAACAAAAGTATCCCATATCAGCAGGGTCGAACGTACTCTAGATTTGATGGACTTGTTTTGACCCTCAAATTCTTCAGTCGGCCTTATACTCTGGAGGAAACCAGAAAACCCTCCAGCCCAGTTCAAGAATAAGCTTGTGGAAAGTTACTTCTTCAAAAGCAAAAGTATCTCATATCATCTATTCTCCTTTTTCTTCTCTTTATCCTTTATGATGCCTGCATGATAGGGAGAATGAGAACAATCAGCTGGAACTCGAAATCAAACTTTTGATCTGGGACTGATTGCTTGGAGCTCGGATTGCTTACCTTGTTTGTCACCTCTTTTAGCAGATCCCCTAGCTCGGTGACTTGGGGGACTCCTACTACATGGTTTGTATCGCGCTTGACCAAGCCTGAAACTACAAGTAAGCTTCAAGTGAAATTGATACATTACCTTGTGCATCTCCACCAGTTAAAGATACCACCCCTGGATGGAGAAAGAGTACTTCCAGATAAGATGTCACATCTACCTATGAGACAGATAAGGCAAGTGAAGACGATACCACACTTCGGTATTTAGAAGTTTCGTGATTACGAGATTATTCTCCCACAATATTTCCTAATGTCATTTGTACTAAACCATTCACTTGTACTCACTAAAGGAGAGCTTGAACCTATGTACTTGTGTAAACCTTTCACAATAAATGAGAACTCCTCTACTCTGTAGACGTAGCAAATCTGGGTGAACCACGTACATCTTGTGTTTGCTTTCCTATCTCTATCCATTTACATACTTATCCACACTAATGACCAGAGCAATCTAGCGAAGATCACAAACTTAATACTTTCTGTTGTACCAAAGTCCTCACTGATTTTATGCATCAACAATCCTTAAGTCCTTACCTTTTTGCATTGGTAATGGATGAGTTAACAAGACATATTCAAGATGATATTCCTTGGTGTATGCTTTTCGCAAACGATATAGTGTTGATAGATGAAACTCGGGAAGGGTAAATGCGAAGCTTAACCTTTGGAGATAAGTGTTGTAATCTAAAGGTCTTCGCCTAAGCCGATCAAAGACAGAATATATGGAGTGCAAGTTTAGTGCAAATGGAGGCCAAAATGAGTTAGGGGTGAGGATCGGAGATCAGGAAATACCAAAGAGCGACCGTTTTCGCTACCTAGGATCTATCTTGTAAAAGAACGGAGAATTAGATGGAGATTTCAACCATAGAATACAAGCTGGATGGATGAAGTGGAAGAGTGCATCCGGCGTGTTGTGTGACCGTCATAGGCCACTGAAGCTCAAGGGAAAATTTTATAAGACGACAATAAGGCCGGCGATGTTGTATGGCACAGAATGTTGGGCGGTGAAGCATCAACAAGTACACAACATGGGTTTGGACATGTGCAAAGAAGGCCTACTGACGCTCTGGTTCGAAGATGTGACTACGGGATAGAGGTTCAGGGTCGAAGGGGTAGAGGAAGACCTAGAAAAACTCTGGAAGAGACCCTAAGAAAAGACTTAGAGTACTTGGATCTAACGGAGGACATGACACAAAACCGAGCGCAATGGCGTTCTAGGATTCATATAGCCGACCTCACTTAGTGGGAAAAGACTTTGTTGTTGTTGTTGTTGTTGTTGTTGTTGTTTTGCCTCTCCATAGCTTCAGAAGTAGAGCCCTTCGTTCTCTATCGCAACTCTATTGTTGATTAACAAAAACGAAAGAGGGATATGAACAGATTGCACATTCAACAATCAACATTTATTATAATAAATGATTAAACTAATAAAAAATCAACAAAAACGTTTAATAATTAATTAAAAAAATCATTTGAAGTTGCTGTTAGATTTGACAGCAATCTCCCTTACTGCTAATTAATGTCATGTCACATAGGATTTAACATTTCTGTTGGAAATAATTAGTGGCTATCTTTTTTTTATTGTTATAACTTATGTGGACATTTTGACATATCATTTGGAAATGCTCTAACACATCTAAATCTACACTTTAATAGAACTCCATTTGTCTACCAAAAACCAATGAAATTACAATTATAATCTTTAATACATAACTAAAAAATGTTAGAAAAGAAAAAAAAAAAGTGAGCATTAAAGTAATTTCGTGCAAACAAATTTTTGTTGTTTTTTTTTAGACTTCACAGCCATGTCGCCCTATCACTACCCTCTAAACTCATTCTCTCTCCCTCTCTCTTTCTCTATCCTTAACTGCCGACACTTTTTTTTTATGCCTGCTGTAACTCCTACCATAATATATATATTTATATATATATATATTTGAGAAAGAAAAAAAATATTTCTCACACATAGAGTGTATGATCTTTGCTAGTAAATCATGTTTCCATTTCGGTTTGGCAGACAAAAAGTTTCTTGCCGACGAAGCAAATGAAGGATAAAGATAGTGTCCAAGAATTACTTTGAACTACACGTGTGAGCAAGTGCAGAACACATTTTTTGAATCACGGAGTGCTACGCGCGACTTATGACACACCCGACCCTGATATTCTCCCAAACACTAGGGTAGGCACGTGATAGCCGACACCCGAATGTGATGAAGTCATATTAGAATGCATGAGAACAAGAAATAAATCAAATTTATAAATTTAAATATAATTAATATGCAATTGAGGAACGTGTTCAGAGCATACTACTAATTCTAGACACAAAAAAGAATAATATAAAATTGAATGAATAAGAGAATGGGTCCTATACTGAGAGGACTTGAAGATGCCGATGCGGGAGTGCCTTGACACCGGGATTGTACGCCTCGATTCTAAGTCCTGAGGGGGCGTAAAACAAACATAAGTGAACCAAGTTTATATATATATATATATATATATATATATATAATACTGAAATAGTTATTCAACGTACTAACCCCCAAAGTTTATGAAAACTCAATAGCATAATATGTAATAGGTTTTGCCAAAAACTCTAGCATGCCATAAAACCTTTTAGAAATCATATATCGTATATAGTGTGCTAACTAGTGGTATCATCATCGACCCATAGGCCCCTATATCACCCGACCCGTAGGCCAAATATATAAATCTTCGTTCGACTTATAGGCCCCTACATCACCCGACCCGTAGGCCAAATATATAAATCTTCGCTCGACCGTAGGCCAAATATATAAATATTCGCTCGACTCGTAGGCCCCTACATCACCCAACCCGTAGGCAAATATATATAAATCTTCATTCGACCCGTAAACCCTTACATCACCCGACTCGTAGGCCAATATAAGTATCATTACCTGTAGACAGAACAGTGACCACTAGATGCACACAAAACATTGAATATAATCTTTCCAAAGATACATACATATATCTCAAAACATCTTTATAGTATATAGTCATCCATCATATATACTACAAAGAGTGTAAAAACATGTTCATAAATAGTATATATGTGACAGCCCGTCCCGGACGTATATTATTTATCTTCGAGCGCGTGGGAATTTCTATTATACCCTTGTTATTATTGAGTTGTGTGTGTGTGTATTAACTAAGGTTTTGGACCAATAGGTTTTATCCCTTATTATTTGGACCTAATTAGAACTAAAGACTTAAGATTTTGGTTGGTTGACTGCAAACTGGACCACACACATATACCCTCCCCTTATCCCGTTGACTCTCTCTCCTCCCTCTCGCATTTTCTTCCATGTCCGTACAATTGTACGGACAAACCTTAAACCCTCCATTTCACGCACGAATCGAGCTTGTGGTTAGCATCATCATCTTTATCTCATCGTCACGCACTCATCTATACCATTTTTAGAACATGAAGACTTCATTTTCCCGAGAACCCAGTTTTGGGTCACTGTTCATGCACTTGTGTTATCAAAGTTTTTAAGAGATTTAAAGCTACTAGTGAGCTTTAGGACATCTTCACGAAGCTCAGGGAAGAAAAACGAAGTGAATTGGACGTCGGGAAGTCAAGTTTGGCGAGTTTCAAGTTTGGCCAGATTATCGAGGTTCCTTCTGCGAAATCTTGTGGATTTCAAGGTTTGAAAGTGTAAGGTTTTGTTCCTCTCATCCTAAGCTTCATTTTGGTACAAATTTCATGAAATTTGGTTGAGAAATAAGCGGGAAATGACGATTTGAAGTTTTTCAATTTTTCGACGACTGCGTCGGTTACCGGAGTTTGAAGGTTGAAGACGACAGAATATTTCATCAAGTTTGACGGAATATTCTGACAGTGTCAGGTTAGTTTTAACAGAATATCCTGCTTCTTGATGGAATATTCCCTAAAGCCGTTAAAGATTCTATTAGGCGTGCCAGGCACGTGGCCGCAAGTGGGGGCGCGTCTGGCCATGCCTTTGCCGACACGTGGCGACGCGTGGGGCATCGGAAATTTTTTCTAAAAATATGGGGTGTTCCTGAGGTTGAATAGGTCATGGTGGTATATTCAAATGTCCCATTTGAGCATTGTATGAGAAGTTAATTCCTAGTTTTGTATATGTGCTTTAAATAACGTTTATTCAGTTATTTCGCATATAGGTAAGACCTATCCTGAGGACGAGAGCCATCAATCGAGGCTCAAGGGCTACGACCCTTCGACATATTAGTGAGTGGGCTTTTGGTTTTCTGTATATACCTATATACTTGAGATTTTTCCCAGAAAATGAATTTGAATGAATATACGTTTTGAAATGCTATGCAAAGTATCTGCCTATTTTATTTATTCATTAGTAGTTGCATAAACTTATGATTGGTGCTGCGGACGCACATGTAAGTGCCAGGTAAGTTCATAATTTAAAGATGTGAGATTACTTCAGTTATGCGAGTTATGATGTGATGTGATGAGAGCTCATAAACTTGCACTCGGTGTTAGTGCTCCCGCCTATAATTAGGGCACAGTTCTTCACATGATGTTCACCTCCAGCACCGTATGCTCACCTTGGATCCAAGTTAGGTCCACGGGCTTGTCGTACAAACCACTTTAGGTGGTTCCGACTCGTAGGTGACCCACGATTATTCGCACAGCCTTCACGTGATCATAACACTAGAGCATATTTACTTTACACAGTCTTGTCATATAGACTACTGTAGGTGGTTCCAACTCGTGTGCAGGATTTGATTTGATATGATTTTAGATTGGTTATGAACTATATACTCAGCAGTGTAGTTTGAGTTTGAGAGATTTGGCTGATGCGATATTTGACATTTATATATTTTGCCTGGTTTACCTATAGCATTGCATTGAGATACTTTGGCATGGTAGACTTCTATGGATTTTCATCTTGAGTATGATTTCTGATTCAGATTATTATTATTATTTTCTAGGAAGTTATACAGGTTTTACGGCGAAGGGTTAGAACTTTTGAGAAATGAAATGATTTTGAAAAGCTTTCTTTTTGCCCGCTCACACTTTCTGTTTTGCACCCCTCCAAGTTTTAGGTAGAAGTGCTTGGTGGATCATGAGGATTTCGACGGGGGTTCTGACAGAGCATCATAAATGTAAGATCACCTTAGGGTGTTGTATAATTAGTACTTGTCCTGCTTGACTGCACTTAGGATATTTATGCTCTGGTTGTGTATTTCATGTTTAATCTAGCACTAACACTTTATCTTAACTAATTCTGCTAATAGTTTAGTTTTTATTCCTTCACAATTCCCTTATATCTTTATTGTTTCCGCATTGTGCACATGGTTACGTCACTTCCACGTGATGGCCAACATGCCCTGATTTAGGTCAGGGTGTGTTAATATAGTCATCAATTATATATACTACAAAGAACATAAATTCGATAAAGTATGGTATTCTAAAATATTCTCAGTAAAGCATGATAATCATAATGTGTAAATCTAATTTACTCATAAAACGTTTCATAAAACGTAACCATTAAATCATGCTTTTCATGTATGCATTTCTACTATAAAAACATGCATTTTAGAAGGGGTCCACTCACATATACTCCGTCTGTGAAATCCCATTCCTTGATTTCATTGTTATAATCTATGTATTTGCATTATTGAGATTTTATTTTAATTTGTTTGAATTTAGATTTGTTTATTAAACTAGTTACGAAAAGTGAAGTTTGAAAATTATTTATTTAAAACTCATAGGCATTTTGAGGTCACAATTTATATCTTTTGATAGAGCTCGATCTCATGAATCTGTAGGCGCAAACCGTTCGTGAAACGAAGGAGGAGTAACCAATGGGGGAGGGAGAAAGGATGGGAAAGGAGAGACCCGAAATGGGTCATTTTTGACCTGCGAACCACCATTTTTGACCCAGCCATATCTCCTTCATCCGACTTTTGTTTTGGGTGATCTTGGTGTCCATGGAAAGCTCTTGACGAGTCCTACATTTATGTAGTGTTGGATTCCCATTTTTCTTTTCCATTTTTCTAGGTCAAAGCCACAAAGTTCCGAGGGTTTTCCGGTGAGTTTTCTCTTTTTACGGTGATTCCAACAATGATTACCATTTATCACCATTACCAATAGACTCACCTCAACCCCTGGAGGAAGGCCCAAGCGTTAGATGAGGCGTCGGAGTTCGGTTTGGCAATGAATCAAGGGAACACTTATTTCTAGGGTATCCGGCTGGTTTGGATGAAATTGGAACACTTCCTGGCCAAATTGGCCTTTGTCACGGGTATGAAAATTGCTCCCCTCACTAAGATGTACTTGCTTGTAAAATTTGGTAATTTTTGAAAATAGTTGAATTTTCCGGCGAGCTTGGGCGGCCAACCACCACCCATGGCGGCGCGTGCGGTGGTGCGTGGCCAATGGGCCGATAATGTCTTCCTAAGTTCAATTAGATGCCCTGATTCCATAATTGATATATGTATGACGTAATTTGATTGTTTAAAGTTAGTTTCATTACGATATATTACTTGATCAAAATATGAATCACCAATCTGACTGTTGGATCGTCACCAAACCGTACTGTGTTATAGAACATAATATTTGAGGATAACTGGAACTAACGTATAGGGAATCTGACGTATGGATCTTTCCGAATTAGATTTCTAAGTTAGTAAAATTAATTGTTAACCGCCACCTAATTCTAACAATTGGTGGAGATCTGATCATCGGATCGCGATAAGATTTTTGTATGTTTTTCCTTGAGCATAATGTGGATCTTAGGAAGTTACAGATCTACATTATAATGTGCGGATCTTCTGGATTAAATTGCTAAGGTGTGGACCCACTGTTGACGTTTGGTCAACAGGTCTTGAACCATCTGAATTACAAAAATTAGTATTACTAAAAACTCAGTGAAGCTTTGCGGACTTGTCTCGGTGAGTGACTTTAATATATGTGATATGGTGATTACCCGACTCTTTATATCAATATCTTTTGTGGATATGACATGGTTTTATAAATGTGTTTTCTGTTAAAATGTGATTCTTTTATAATTGGCCATTGATATATTTTTATTAAATGTGATTTGATTCATGGATTGATAAAATTTATGAAAAAATGATTCGAATTGCATATTGAAATGTTTTGTAAATTGAGGGCTAGTAGGGGACTATGACCCTGCTTGGTTAATCTTCATTGGGGGGTCACTAGTGGTCTTGCTTGGTTAATCCGCATTGGAGAACCATACTATATATGGATCGCGCTTGGTTAATCTGCCTTGAGCCATCCTTATGGCCATTTATACTTAGGGGTGATCATGCTTGGTTAAACCGCATTAGGTGATCACTGCCTAACAGTTATGTAGGTGTGACTCTGCTTGGTTAATCAGCGTTGGGAGGTCACTACCTACCTGATTATCTTGACCCTTATTAGTTAATCCGCATTGGGGGGTCACTAATGGTCTTGCTTGGTTAATCCGCATTGGGGGACCATACTGTATATGGATTGCGCTTGGTTAATTCGCGTTGAGCAATCCTTATGGCCATGTATGCTTAGAAGTGATCATGCTTGGTTAATCCGCATTGGGTGATCACTTCCTAATAGCTGTAAGAGTGACTCTGCTTGGTTAATCCGCATTGGGGGGTCACTGCCTACTTGGTTACTTTCTCAGAGGTGGCTCTGCTTGGTTAATCCTCTTTGGGGGCCACTTCCTGTTTGGTTACTTATGTAGGCTTCGGCTGAACTGCGTCCCTCTAGCCTTTGTTTTTAATGCACATATGAACGATGGTTTTTGAGAATCTTGGTGGTTTGAATGGGAAAAGTCGTTGGATGTCTGGGTGACTTCTTCGGAGTTTTCAGCGACTTAATTATGATTTCACAAAACTTGATTCTATACTCGATGTTTATAGATTGTGATCGATGGTATGTCTTTATTGAATATCACATACTTGTATTATTCGAGAGTCTTTGGCCAAAGCATATGAATATGACTTAGGAAGTTTGTTCCAAATCTTATTCAATAAAATCATATGGAGAAGTATCACATTGGATAGTAGACATGAAACAAACTATCACTTAAACAATGTGATTAAGAGTATTGTATTAGAGAATGACCGTATTGCATTGTAGTTGTAACTGGATAGGTTCTCCAACCAATTCTACTTAGCTTGGGTAACCATGACATGCTGCTAGGTGTCACTCATGGTTTGTGGAAGCCCTAATGATTAGCAAACACTAATTTTAAGGGAAAATTGAAATGTGGTTTCAATTCACAATCGATCGTTAAGAGTAACAATCGTCCACTACCTTGCTAAATGGAACCTAATGGATCGTACACCGAGTAAGGATGAAAATGAAGAAATTAAATGAAATGGATATGCAATTAAATGGTTTAATTGAAGAATGGTCAAAGTTAATTAATTAGTTAATTAATTATACAAAATGTTCGTATTGGGCTTTTAAGTTGGTTTTGGGCTTCGGGGCCCAAAAGCGTTTTGGTCCACAAGGTCCATTATGTTTAAGTTGTATGACAACTAAAACAAAATGGGCAATTAGCCCAATAACATCAACATGGCCGGCCATAGGGTGAGTGGATGCAAACTTGGATTAATTACAAGTTTGCCACTCACATGTGATGAAGTATAAATTCAACTTTATAGCTTTATTTTCATTTAGGGTTTTCTTGATGAAAAGAGGTGAAACATTTTCTCTCTTTTTCTCTATAGAGGCCGGCCACTTAGAGAAGTTTTAGCTAGCAATCTATTCTTCTCTAAGTCATCCATTTCACCTTCACAATACATCCTTGGTGAAAAGACTTAGAGACATCAAGCTTTTGGTGTTTTGGAGAACATATCCTCAAATCCTCAAAGAAGCAAAGGAGCACTAAAAGGAAGAAAATCACAAGGAAGATTCAAGGAGCAAGGAGATGACTTGAAGGCCCTCCACTTGGGTGAATCCCTTGTGTAATCAAGGATGAGCTTCAAGGGTAAAGAATCTCTAAATCCTTTATTCTCTTTAATGTTGTTAAAGAGTTTGTTGGTTCACCATTCACTAGGCTTTGAAAGTCATGGGTTTTATGAATTGTTTTGAATGCATGCCTACTTTAATGTGTTAATAGTTTGCATATGTATTCAAATATTCTCACATGTTCTTAGCTAGGACAAAATTTTTCCTTCAAAATCAAGTCGACCCGAACTGATAACCTTAAACCAGATCCAAACCCATTTGAATAACCGGCCTAAATCTTTGGGCCAAGGAACCTGACCCAAACTCTAGGCCCATACCCAGTTACCCCAAACCCAAGTCACTATTCAGCCTAACCCAAAAATAAGCCCAAACCCAATTGCCCAAGCCTAAGCCCGAACCCAATGTCATCCAAAAACCCTGGCCAGCACATGGGTGGCATGTAAGCCTGCGCATGAAGCACACGCACCTCCACCTGAGGTATTGTGCTCCGCCGCCGTCCACGGCGACGCGACGACTTTTCCGGCCAACTTTCCGACGACCCAAATCGACGCATGGGGGTACCCGATATCCCTCCTTAGGTTTTTTGACGTCCTGAATACGTTTTCGACGTCTGTTTTCCCAAATTCAACCATTTTAGTATAGTTTTATTAATTGGTACCTTTATATGCTTAGGTGCAATTGTTTATAGTGTTTCTGTCCTCTATAGTTTGCACGACTCTTCGACAGCGAATAATCTGTGAGTGGACCCCTTCCAAAATGCATGATTTTACTATTAGAAATGCATAAATGAAAAGCATGATTTTATGGATATGTTTTATGAAACGTTTATGAGTAAATTGGTTTCACACTTTATGAATTATCATGCTTTATCGACTTTATGTTCTTTGTGGTAAATATGATTGATGGTTATATACATACATATGAACATGGTTTTACAATATAACGTCTTAGCTACTGAGCTCCGTTTAAGATATATATATATTAGAAATATTATGTTCATGTTTTTATGTGCTTATTCGGTGGTTACTCATATGATACTGCATACAGGCGAATGTTAATGCCTATGGGTGAATGATACTGTCTATGGGAGAATGATACTCATATCGGCTTCGGTCGGGCGTGTGTAGGTGGCTTCGTCCGGAAGATTTATATTGGCTTCGGCTGGGATATGTAATGCCTACTGGCGATTGTAATACCATTACTAAGCACACTATATACATTATATGTTTAACGAAAGGTTTTATGGCATGCTAGGGTTTTTGGAAAACCTATTACATATTATACTATTGAGTTTTTATAAACTTTGGGGGCTAGTACGATGATGAATAACTATTTCAGTATTACTTATATATCAACTTGGTCCACTCATGTTTTGTTTTACACCCCCTCAGGACTTAGAATTGAGGAGTACAATCCCGACATCAGGTCACTCCCGCATCGACATCTTTGAGTCCTCTCGGTGTATGACCCATCCTTTCGTTTATTCAATTTAATATTATTCCTTTTTAGTGTCTCAGATTAGTTGTATGCTCTAAACATGTTCCACAATTGCATATTCATTATAATTATATTTACAAGTTTTATTTATGTCGGTTAATTGTTTTTAGTTCTCATGCATCCTAATATGGCTTCGTCATATTCGGATGTCGGCCAACACATCCCTACCTTGGTATTTGGAGGATATAAGGGCCGGGCATGTCAATTTGGTATCAGAGCGTGGTTTGTTCAGAGCATACTTAGGATCTTCTATTACTTTAGTAGTGTGTTGGTCATGACATCATTTGGATGTCACGAAATCCAGATTTTTGTGCCATCCGGCACAATTGTGCAAACCTTCGTATGTTTGAATTGTCACCTTCTGGTTGAAATACAAGAATTCGTGTCGGGATTGTGCCTCATCTGTGAAGAAATGGATTGTTAGACGACTTTCAACATTAAATCAATACTCCGCAACATACGTTCCCTAGGAATTACGGGCAGAGTTAGTTTTACATTGAAGTGACCTGAATTTAGAAATCTCAGTAAGAGGAGCTCTGGTTAAGACCAACTGAAGATTTGAATTAGTGATGCAACTTTGCGATATGCGTTCCTTAGGAGTGTAGTGAAATGAAAAATCTAAGTGGTTTGAGTTTGGAGATCTCAAAACGGTGATGTTACTTTGCAACATGTGTTCCTTAGGAATGGCGGGCATAGTTATATCTATATGGAAATTTCTTGAAACATCCGAAGTTCGTGATGGAAAGTAAGGGCTAGTTGTCTTGAAGTTTAGTAAGTGTTAGTTGGTGGGATGGAATCAATGTCCTCTAACTCGTTCCCACTGAGGAAATTTGTATGAATCCTTAGAACAATTCTCGGTGATTGATCTATCAATAATCTTTTTGCTTACTCCAACAACGAGGTCAAGTTCACTAATCATCGATTGTCAGTTGTACGTCAAATTCTTCGAACTTGTTTTTGTTTAGAGTAGATACTTTTCTTGGGAGTTTCTTTGGTAGCAGACGTTATCATCATCCATTTCCAAAAAGTGTTGCGATCGTTGGAAATTGAAAATCCTCACAAGATGTTGTGAAATACGAAATGTCGTTGGCCTTGTCAAATCCTATCAACAATTCTTAATTATTCTTTGAGCTTAGACCTATTTCCTTTTTGGCTAAGAAGCCAGTCAACTTTATTGCGATACGGACAATGAACAAAGTTTTTGACAATGGGATTCTTACACTTTTCGAATTCTGCTATGGTACATTATTAAATGTTTGGTTACACGCGGATGCAATGGGATCTAGTCACGCGTGTGCCTTTTGACGATTAGAACCGACTATCCTATCCTTGACCTAGAGCTGGTAACGATCTTCCTTGCTGTAAAATCTGGTGACGTTTTCTCTACAACGAGAAATGTTGCATCCTTTTTTACCGAAGATGTTATAGTGTGTTTTCACACAGAAATGGTTGAGTTTGAGACAGAACAGGTGGATGGAACTCATCGGTAAGTTGATTGCACCTTTGAGTGCCATCATGGTTAGGCAACTGTCTAGCTGATGCTCTTAATTAAAGGCTCCATGTACCTTTATCCGAGCTATCCATGTCCCACTATCGGTTTCTCTTTATAGATTAGGAACTCTATTGTTAGGAAACAACTTACTTTTGCCTAAGGGTGATGAAGCTGGACAAAGGAAAATTTTTGGTAAGGCTTACCTCTCAGCATATGTCATGCATGCTGGCAGTATTAAATTGTACCACTATTTTCGTCCATTTTATTACTAGTTTTGTATGAATGGGATATCGTTGAATATGTGAGTAAACGTCTGTTTTATTGGTAAATGGAAGCGGGAAGATGGAAACCATCAGGCTTATCTCAATTTCTTTCGATTCCTATTTGGTGATGGGAAGAAATTCCCATGGTTGTCCTTCTTGGGTTGTCGAGAACCCACCGGGGACACTAATGGAGGCGAATGAATGACACCATAGTTTTCCTGTACAAACCACCTCGTACACGTGGAAATTGTGATGACATTTCGATACTTGTTGGTCAACTCACTCAGCGTATTATCTACCAATCCACGAGGACTATGCTTTTGACCATTTAGCAGAATTCTTCATTCTAGACTTAGTTTAACTAACGTCTCTATAAACATCAGTTTCGACTAAAATCCCTGATTCACCTCCTGGTACTAGGAAGCATTCTAGTTAACTTCGAGTTCATGCTTACCTTATGACAGTTCGTATCTTTTCCTTCGTATCATTTCTAAAGCAGACAAATTGTTCTAGAAAACTACTAAGATTTGAAAGTTTTAGCGGGAACCATCAATCGTTCAACCACCCGTTAACATCCTATTGAGCGAATCATTACCGCTGGTGTTTGAATATCCCTAAGATTATCGTTGTAACAAGTTGTTGAAAAAGTTTGAGTTCCCGTCTATCATATTACTTTCGACTACCACTCGAGTCGAGTCCGCATTCAATCATCTCGACTTGCCACCATAGAATCAAGTTATGTACTTACATGTATTCTTGCATCAAAGCCACGCATTCACTCCAGTTATCTGTTTTCCTAGCTTTGATGGATTTGTTTTTACCTTTACATTCTTGAGTCTTCACTTAGCCTTCTCGGTATAGATGTTCGCTAAATTCGAGAGAAATTTTCAATGAATCAGCTCGCTCAAGTGTTGTGAATCACATTGTTCTAGTTACGGTGTGTCGTCACTTTTGTAGCTTTTCGTGATGCGTGTTTCATTTCTATGTTTGTGAAGTTTTTTTTAAGGCCTTGAGTACTAAGTTGTTTTCCTGTATCATATTTTTATTTGCAGACTGTTGGACAGTCTTGAACGAACTATCTAGATCTTGAAAGACGTGTTGCGTTCTTATAATTTGTGGTTTCTGAATGATTAGATTTTGCACTGATCTCTTTTGAAGTAGTTACAAAGATAATTTTTATTTTCAATTTAAGTATGACACTATTTGAAACTTGGTATGATAGATTCTATTAGCAACACTAGTTAGACAGTAGAGTTTTGCGAATTGATTTTGGATTTTGATTTTATGATTTGAGAAACTGTGTGCTTATGTTGTTGTCACCTTGGAGTTTGGACAAATTGGTATGTTTGCACCCATAGGAAATTACTACTTGCTTATCGAGACAACAATATGTTGTCGATAGCGTGGGCGGCCGACTGTGATATCGATGGCTTATTCGTTGGATTCGTTAAGCAAGTGGACAAGTTGACTCATCTACGATAGTTGTTATTGTTTAGTTATTGTTGTGGCTCAACCCAAAGACACATATGTTCTCGGAGTACGTGATGTTACGAATGCTTGGGCTAGATCCACTTCCATTTTCAGTTTTGATTTTCTATACAAGTATTTTAATTTAACTTATTATAGTTATACAATTGTATTTTTGACGTTACCAAAGTGTAGATGAGTCATCTCCACTTTCAATTTTAAGTTCAGCATGAGTTTTCGACCTCTATGTTAATATCCACCTATTTTGACGTTATCATATTATACGTACGTACTTTTGACCTTAAATTATTGTATATTACAACTTTATATCTCTTCATAGTATGTTACTACTATTATACTGATGGGGGAAGAAAGTATGAGCTTGGAGGCATGAAAGAGGATTTTGCAACCCAATCGCGACGGTGTGGCATATTCTCTTTTATGTAACCACTCTAACTTGATTTCTTCTTTATACATATATTCTTTCCTATCTTCGAGTATTTATGTATAGTATGTTATTTCAAATTTTGTGACGAAATTTTCTTAACTGGAGTAGATTGTAACGACCTGTCCCCAAATTTATCGAACAGAATGGTGGTTTTGTAAGTTCACTTGGTTTGGAAGATATTTTGAAATGGTTTGCTTTTGGGTCTTAATCGATGTGCCCAAGGAGGGCCCACCCTTTGTTTTTGTTCCCTGGCCCAAACTTTTTCTCTCTCCCCTCCTTCTTATGCACCTTATCTCTCTCTTTCCCCCTCACTTAGGATGTGTTTTAAGGTTAGATCGAAGCTTGCTTTAGGTTCTACATACGAGTTAATGCAGAAAATAGCTCAGAGTAGCTTTTCCCAATTTTCCAGTGAGCACTGCCACTTTCAAGGTGTTTTCAGCCAAATCACGGTGAGTTAGCCATTGTGCAAGGTACCATTCTCTTCATCTTGTTGAGTACTACAACTTTAATTTTTGAATTACTCGATTTGGTTGAGTATCGAAGAAGTTATGAGCGTTTGAAACCTTGCCTAGAAACTGGCCAAACCATGGCCTGAAATCGGGTCGACCCGACCTGACAACCCTAAATCAGATCCAAACCCATTTGAATAATCGGCCCAAATCTTTTAAGCCAAGGAACCCGATCAAAACTCTAGGCCCAAAACCAGTTACCCCAAACCCAAGTCACTATTCTGCCCAACCCAGAAACAAGCCCAAACCCTATTGCCAAAGCCCAAGGCCATCCCAGAAACAAGCCCAAACCCAAAAGTAGGACAATGATGCTAGCATAAAATCCTGAGGTCAAGGCACTTCCACATCGGCATCTTCGAGTCATCTCGGTGTAGGACACATCCCTTTGTTCATTCAATTTAATATTATTCCTTTTTAATGTCTCAGATTAGTTGTATTCTCTGAACCCGTTTCACAATTGCATATTCATAATAATTATATTTACAAGTTTTATTTATGTTGGTTAATTGTTTTTAGTTCTCATGCATCCTCATATGGCTTCATCATCTTCGATTGTTGGCCAGCACGTGCCTACCTTGGTGTTTGGAGGATATCAGGGTCAGGCGTGTCAGCTATCGATGATGAGTTGAGAAGGAAGAGATAATTGAAGTGGTTGACAGAGAAGAGAGGGGACAATGAAAGAGTTAGAGGGAGAGAATTAAGGGAGAACAATGAGAGAGAAGATTGGTAGTGTGCGTATGTATGGGAGTTGCTTAGAAAGGGGGAGTGACTAAGAAAATGAAGGGGAAAGAGTTCTAGAGATAGTGAAGGGAGAGAGAATCTCACAAGGAGAAGAAGAAAAATCCGAGAAAAAGAAGAGGAAAAAGAGAGAGAGAATTCTACAGAGAGAGATCACGGGCAAAAGGAACACCCCAACAAAATGGGGTAACATGCCACATGTCGCTACCCTAATGGTCCATGATGGAGAATATCTCCAATTGTAAAATTACCAAAAAGCCCTTATCGTTCCGAGTCCCGTAAAATCATCGTCCTAGCTCCAAATTTGATTCCACTTGCGTCCACGCGTTCGTAGCGACGAATACTACAAGGATACGCCAAGGAGACAGATCTTATGTGACACGACAAGGCGGTCAACAAAAGTCAACGTTTTTGCCTCGAATGGCATTTTCGTAAATTCACACTTTAAAATTATAAAAACCGTAATAACTGGGGACGGGTAATTACAATGTAAATCTTACCAAGTTTTAGCTCATCATACCAAAGCTGCAGATTATGTGAATCTTACCAAGTTCTAGCTCATCATACCTAGTGGTCGACAACAATTTGAAAACTTTTGTCTTAAAGATGTCCTATACACTACCTTGTATACTATTCTTGTTTTTTTTTTTTTTTTTTTTGTTATGATTATTTCAAAGAAAATATAAGATGACATAGAAACCAATAACTAAGTGAGTCAAAGGAAAAGAAGATAGAAAGCAAGGTAATGAAAATGAAATTTACGTTGGAAGATACAAATGGAGCAATCTATGGCAAATCTGCTAGAAAAAGAAAGCCACCTACCCCACAAAGTAGGACTATATAAATACACAAGCGCAGAGAATACATACACAAAAACACATTTTCTTTTCCCAGGTAGGACAATGATGCTGGTGTACAATCCCGACGTCAATGCACTTCCACATCGGCATCTTCGAGTCCTCTCGATGTAAGACCCATCCCTTTGTTCATTCAATTTAATATTATTCCTTTTTAGTGTCTCAGATTAGTTGTATGCTCCGAACCCGTTCCACAATTGCATATTCATTATAATTATATTTACAAGTTTTATTTATGTCAGTTAATTGTTTTTAGTTCTCATGCATCCTAAAATAGCTTCATCATCTTCGAGTGTTGGCCAGCACGTGCCTACCTTGGTATTTGGAGGATATCAGGGTTAGGCGTGTCAGCTATCGATGATGAATGTTGGGGATTTCTTTGTTGCACTGTGCTCAGAGAGAGAGGTGAGAGTTGAGAAGGAAGGGAGAATTGAAGTGGTTGACAGAGAAGATAGGGGACAATGACAGAGTTAGAGGGAAAGAATTAAGGGAGAACAATGAGAGAGAAGATTGGTAGTGTGCCTATGTATGGGAGTTGCTCAGAAAGGGGGAGTGACTAAGAAAATGAGGGGGAAAGAGTTCTAGATAGAGCAAAGGGAAAGAGAAGCTCACGAGGAGAAGAAGAAAAATCCGAGAAAAAAAATAGGGAAAAAAGAGAGAAAGTTCTACAGAGAGAGATCACGGGAAAAAGGAACACCCCAGAAAATGGGGTAACCTGCCACATGTTGCCACCCTAATGGTCCATGATGAAGAATATCTCCAATTGTAAAATTACCAAAATGCCCTTGTCATTCCGAGTCCCGTAAAATCTTCATCCTAGCTCCAAATTTGATTCTGTTTATACCATATTTAGGGCCTCCGTATTTAGACCTCGTATAAATACTCGGGGGACTCAAATGTAATTATGCAATAAGGGAAGGGGCAAATATGTAATAAGTGAGGAGTCCTTATTCTATAAAAGGACTCTTCATCCTCATAATTAGGGAGAGGCCAATTCCTAGGCCTGAGATCCCCTCTCTCACCCTCAAAAGCTCTCAGAAGCTCTCACCCGCTCCCTCTCTATTCCCTCAAATAAATACATAATCAGTGTGGACGTAGCCCAAACCTTGGGGTGAACCACGATACATCTTGTGTTATTTACATTTCATGCAGATTCACGGTCGGATTTACGTTGTTCCAAGACCTTCGGTTTTGTGCATCAACATTTGGCGCCGTCTGTGGGAATCGACACGAAAAACTATGTCGGTTCTCTCTCAATTTTTCATACCACTGTGGATCTGCTAAATCACAAAAATCCAAAAAACCAAATCTCTATCTTTCTCCTCTCTCGGTCAGTCCTACACAGAAACCAAAATAAAAAAAAGAAATCAAAAGAAATAAAAAAAGAAATCCAAATGTAAATCTCTCTCTTTCTCCTCCAAGACAAAGGGCTGTCGAAGATCCAGACGCAGAAGAAGGGAAATGAGGTGTATCCCGACGACAGCACACCCCCTGTGAAGGCTCAGACGATCGACGAGCTCCACTCGCTGCAGAAGAAGAAGTCGGTACCCACCACCCCTATCAAGGGCACTCAGGGTGTTGCCTTTGCCGTCACCATCTCTGAGGATGAACGACACAAGCAGCAACTCCAGTCCATCAGTGCATCTTTGGCATCCCTGATCTCATCGATGTCAAACCCGGAGACCAAATTCTCGACGTCGGATGCGAGAACTTTCTTGAGATGCCATTCCCTGATAGCAGCTTTGACGACGCGCACTCGATCGAGGCGACGTGTCACGCATCGAAGCTGGATGAGGTGTATGCCGAGACCTTCCGGGTTTTGAAGCCCGGTGTTCTGTACGTGTCGTACGAGTGGGTGACAACAGACAAGTACAAGGGTGAGGACGCTAAACACGTGGACGCAAGAGAGAATGTCTTGGTGGTGGTCCATATCAGCATTCCGGTCTCGGAGGCTTCTTGAGTGGTTCCCGGAGCTGAGCCTGTCGATCGTGGACGACGTTGTTCGACCGCTGGTGACGGCGTTCGAGTCTGTGACCTTGGTCTCTATGCTCCTCTTCTTCTTCGTTTTTCTGCGACTGCACCGTCTTAACTGACTTCCTATCCTACTCGTCCCTACAAGAACGACTTCAGTTGCGAAGGGGCTGGAGTGGCGAGACTCTCAGAGGCGGAGATGCCGATGCTCAAACTGTAGGGAAACATTGAGCACGTGACTTGTGGGTCACGAGCATGGATTGCAGCTCGGACAACAGGAAGCTCAGAGGGATTGGATCTGGGATTCACTACTACAAAAGGGGGCTATAGTGTCGGAGGGTGGTGTCGCTTTAATCTAATATAGTGGCGGATTAGGCAGTTGCGACACTAACTGAACATGACGTCGGATTTACTGTCGCTTATAAGCGTTATTAAATGTTTATGTCGCTTTTAAACCGACGTAAACATATATTTTAATAATTTTTAAATACTAGTGTCGCTTTTAAACCGACGTAAACATTATTTTAATAATTTTTATATACTAGTGTCGCTTTTAAGCGACATAAAGTGTGTATATATATATATATATTAAATTATATATATATTAAATTAAATTTTATATCCCTAAAAACTATAATAATTATATATATATATTAAATTAAATTTTAAAAAATTGGTGATCATTGGATTGGCTTAAATATACATACGATTCAATTTCTTAAGTGTTATACATACAAAATAAATAAATTTAAATCTACTTAATATATATATATATATATACACACCATTGAACTTGATTGGATACGAATTCTATGAAACTAATTTTGACAGTTATAAACGAAAAATCACGATTTAACGGTTATTTTAACTTCGATTTTGATGATTTTTTACAGCTACACTCCTTGACCCTATATGAATACAATGAATGGATTCGATCTTCAAATTAAAATATTTACACAAGTGGATACCACAAAATCTTATGTTATACTTAATGAAAGTATAAATAAACTCTAAGTGTTAGTCAATCTATTGTTTTGATGGGATACAAATTCTCCGAAACTAATTTCAACGATCCCAATCGTCAAACTTGTTTGCATATGCTTCGATATCACATCAGCAAAAAATCACAAAAAACAAACATTCAGAGATCAAGTAACGGGACAAAGCTTTTCGACGGTTATAAACGAAAAATCACGATTTAACGGTTATTTTAACTTCGATTTTGATGATTTTTTACAGCTACATTCCTTGACCCTATATGAATAGAATGAATGAATTCGATCTTCAATTTAAAATATTTACACAAGTGGATACTATAAAATCTTATGTTATACTTAATGAAAGTATAAATAAACTCTAAGTGTTAGTCAATCTATTGTTTTGATGGGATACGAATTCTCCGAAACTAATTTCAACGATCCCAACCGTCAAACTTGTTTGCATATGCTTCGAGATCACATCAGCAAAAAATCACAAAAAACAAACATTCAGATATCAAGTAACAGGACAAAGCTTTTCGACGGTTATAAACGAAAAATCACGATTTAACGGTTATTTTAACTCCGATTTTGATGATTTTTTACAGCTACACTCCTTGACCCTATATGAATAGAATGAATGAATTCGATCTTCAAATTAAAATATTTACACAAGTAGATACCACAAAATCTTATGTTATACTTAATGAAAGTATAAATAAATTCTAAGTGTTAGTCAATCTATTGTTTTGATGGGATACGAATTCTCCGAAACTAATTTGAACGATCCCAACCGTCAAACTTGTTTGCATATGCTTCGATATCACATCAGCAAAAAATCACAAAAAACAAACATTCAGAGATCAAGTAACGGGACAAAGCTTTTCAACGGTTATAAACGAAAAATCACGATTTAACGGTTATTTTAACTCTGATTTTGATGATTTTTTACAGCTACACTCCTTGACCCTATATGAATACAATGAATGAATTCGATCTTCAAATTAAAATATTTACACAAGTAGATACCACAAAATCTTATGTTATACTTAATGAAAGCATAAATAAATTCTAAGTGTTAGTCAATCTATTGTTTTGATGGGATACGAATTCTCCGAAACTAATTTCAACGATCCCAACCGTCAAACTTGTTTGCATATGCTTCGAGATCACATCAGCAAAAAATCACAAAAAACAAACATTCAGAGATCAAGTAACGGGACAAAGCTTTTCGACGGTTATAAACGAAAAATCACGATTTAACGGTTATTTTAACTCCGATTTTGATGATTTTTTACAGCTACATTCCTTGACCCAATATGAATAGAATGAATGAATTCGATCTTCAATTTAAAATATTTACACAAGTGGATACCACAAAATCTTATGTTATACTTAATGAAAGTATAAATAAACTCTAAATGTTAGTCAATCTATTGTTTTGATGGGATACGAATTCTCCGAAACTAATTTCAACGATCCCAACCGTCAAACGTGTTTGCATATGCTTCGAGATCACATCAGCAAAAAATCACAAAAAACAAACATTCAGAGATCAAGTAACGAGACAAAGCTTTTCGACGGTTATAAACGAAAAATCACGATTTAACGGTTATTTTAACTCCGATTTTGATGATTTTTTACAGCTACACTCATTGACCCAATATGAATATAATGAATGAATTCGATCTTCAAATTAAAATATTCACACAAGTGGATACCACAAAATCTTATGTTATACTTAATGAAAGTATATATATATTTATTAAGTAGATTTAAATTTATTTATTTTGTATGTATAACACTTAAAGAAATTGAATGGTATGTATATTTAAACTGATCCAATGGTCACCAATTTTTAAAATTTAATTTAATATATATATATATATATAATTATTATAGTTTTTAGGGGTATAAAATTGTTACATTAATATATATAATTATTATAGTATTTTTTAGGGTTATAAAATTAATATATATAAAATTATAGTATTTGAAATATTAGGCGGGAAATTTCCCGCTTGTTTGAATGGATGGAGGACTTAGTGTCGGTTTTAACCGACGCTAGTGTCATTAAAGCGACGCTATGTGAATTTCAAAAAGTGTGTCAGAAGTTGGCGTCGGTTAAAAGCGACGCTAGTTTCATTAAAGCGACGCTAGTTTCATTAAAGCGACGCAAGTTTCATTAAAGCGACGCTATGTGAATTTCAAAAAGTGTCAGAAGTTTGTGTCGGTTTAAAGCGACGCTAGTTTGATTAAAGCGACGCGAGTTTGATTAAAGCGACGCGAGTTTCATTAAAGCGACGCTATGTGAATTTCAAAAAATGTGTCAGACGTTTGCGTCGGTTTTAACGGACGCAAACTAAGTACCCATATTTAAACCCTTATCTTTCCCATTTCAACCGTGCTTTCATTTCTCCCCCAATTTCAGAATTTCTTCTTCTCCTTCCCCATTTCATATGTGCGTCCCCTTCTTCCTCCTTTTTAGTTTTTCCTCAACTCCTTCCCCGTTTGCTTTGGATCACCAGTTTAAAGATCAACATTTTGAAGAACTCCAATTCGAGGAGGAAGATCTTGAAGGTGGTTCATTTTTAAATTATTATGATTATTAATTTTAGTTTCTATTTTGTATTCTAAATAGTTTTATGCTTAAATTGAAAATTTATTTTTGTTTCTTGGTTTTTAATTGTTTTTTTTTTGTATTTATGCATGTTGGATCTGAAGAGCAAGGACACTGGAAATCGCAGATCCATAATTTTTTAAAGGTATAAAACCTGAGTTTAATCTATAGAGATTAGAGCCCTAATGTTGAAGTAGTAAAGTATTGGAGCACTGATCTGATGGCAAGCATTGCAGTATGGAGTTGCTAGTATTATATATGGCACTATGGAGCTACAAAATCTGTGGTCTTCGACAAAGGCAAGCACAGGAAAGCATGGAGGATGAATTTTTGTAAATTATATGGAATGTTAGATGTAAAACATTTGTATATTATGGCACTATTTTTCTTTTGAATTATTTTTATTATTGTTTTTTTTGGCCTAAAATTGAAATTTATTATTTCGATTATATAATTTTTTTGAGTTATAATTATTTGAGAACGAATACAGAAACAGATTTCGACTTTTTTTTTAATTATTATTATCAAAGGTGGTGTCGCTTTAAACCGTCACTAGTTTGCATATTTTATTTATTTAATTGTTCTCTAACGTCGCTTTAAACCGTCACTAGTTTGCATATTTTATTTAGTTAATTGTTAACTAGCGTCGCTTTAAACCGACGTTAACATCAGCGTCGCTTTAAACCGACGCTGCGTAGTGGCGGATTAAGCGAACAAAGCGACGCTGAAGCCCTTTAGTGACGGTAGCAATGGCGTCGCTATTCCAATCCGACATTGCAGTGTTTAATGTCGGATTTTTGCCAAATTTCCGACAGAAATCGGGGTTTCTTGTCGGTTTTTGGTCCGCCGGTGATAGCCTATATTGTAGTAGTGATTGTGGGTCGAGCATTGCAGCAACCCATGATTGATGAGAGCAGAAGAGCTTCTTTTGATCGTAGATTGAGCTTGGATTTGGGGAATGCTGAGCTTTTGAAGGATACTTTGCAAAATGTTAAAACTACAGTATCTGCCGCATCAAACTTTGTTCATCCTCCACAAAAGAAACGGGCATTCAAGATGAGCGCACATGAGGAAGACAGTAGTGGAAGACAGGCAGAAGATAAGTTAATAATAAATTTTCTTTATTATTAATGATATGATGACTGTCTGCCATCTGCCCGCCACAATTAAGAAACTGGAGTCCAAATCCGAAAAGAAGGTTTCCAACATTTCGTCCATCCAGAAAAAGCTTCAAGATTCGGTCTTATCCAACAAATAGAAAGGCCCTCGGACAACGCAAATAAATAAATAAATAAAGAGAAAGCAAAAGAGAGGCACATGGATACATCTTGTGCATCAACAGATTCCACTTGCGTCCACACGTTCGTAGCAACGAATACTACAAGGATACGCCAAGGAGACGGATCTTACGTGACACGACAAGGTGATCAACAAAAGTCAACGTTTTTGCCTCGAATGGCATTTTCGTAAATTCACACTTTAGAATTATAAAAACCGTAATAACTGGGGATGGGTCGTTACAATGTAAATCTTACCAAGTTTTAGCTCATCATACCAAAGCTGCAGATTATGTGAATCTTACGAAGTTTTAGCTCATCATACCTAGTGGTCGACAACAATTTGAAAACTTTTGTCTTAAAGATGTCCTATACACTACCTTGTATACTATTCTTGTGTTTTTTATTTTTTTTGTTATGATTATTTCAAAGAAAATATAAGATGACATAGAAACCAATAACTAAGTGAGTCAAAGGAAAAGAAGATAGAAAGCAAGGTAATGAAAATGAAATTTACGTTGGAAGATACAAATGGAGCAACCTATGGCAAATCTGCTAGAAAAAGAAAGCCACCTACCCCACAAAGTAGGACTATATAAATACACAAGCGCAGAGAATACATACACAAAAACACATTTTCTTTTCCCAGGTCGGACAATGATGCTGGTGAATGAAACCACCTCCTTTTTGCAACCTTTGGCCTTCACACTTCTGGCCATTTTCACCATTCTCATATACAGATGGTACTCCTCCACCACAACCTCCAACAAAACCTCATCACCGCCTTCTCCGTCGAAGCTCCCTATCATCGGAAACTTTCACCAAATAGACTTGTACCCACATCGCTCACTGCAAAAATTATCTCAACGCCATGGCCCTCTCATGCTTCTTCACTTCGGACATGTCCCAGTCCTTGTTGTCTCTTCAGCTCAGGAAGCTCGAGAGATCATGAATACCCATGACCTCACATTTTCTGATCGACCCAAGTCCACCAACTTTGAGAAGCTTCTCTACAACTTCAAAGACGTTGCATCTGCTCCTTATGGTGAGTATTGGAGGCAGGTCAAAAGCATATGTGTCATAAATCTTTTGAGCAACAAAAGGGTTCGCTCTTTTCGCTTTGTCAGAGAAGAGGAAACCAAAACCATGATCAGCAACATAATGAAGTCATCACCATCAGTTTTGAATTTAAGCGAAATGTTTGTGAGGCTTACTAATGATGTTGTATGTAGAGTCGCTCTGGGGAGGAAGTACAGTGGTGAAGGTGGGATGAAGTTTGCGGGACTTTTGGGGGAGTTCAATGAGTTATTGGGAACTACTAACATTGGGGACTATATCCCATGGCTTTCTTGGTTGAGCCGTGTCAACGGTTTGGAAGCCAGGTTCGACAAGGTGGCTAAGAAGTTTGATGACTTTTTAGATAAAGTGGTCCAAGAGCATATGGGTCAGAGTTCAGGGAGTGGAGATGATGACCAACTGGATTTTGTCGATGTTTTGCTTGCATTTCAGAAAGCAAACTTGGCAGGTTTTCCTCTTGAGACAGTTAGTATTAAGGCTCTCATCTTGGTAATCATCTCTCTCTCTCTCTCTCTCTCTCTCTGTGTGTTTCTGTTAGAAAGCTATTAACTAAACTGATTCGTACATATATTAGATATTAAACAGCTGAAAATCCAATACTTCGGTGTTAAATCACATACTGTTACAAGTAGTAAATCAAATCCGATAAGTTGTCTTGCTTCCTGCTGCTTATTTTCCTTTAAAACTAACACAATTCTTCCTCTATGTAATTATATGTATTTCAAATACCTTAATCAATAATATTAACTGTTGCAGGATATGTTTGCTGGTGGCACTGATACCACATATACGGTCCTGGAGTGGACAATGACTGAGCTTTTAAGGCATCCTAGGGTCATGAAAAAGTTGCAGAATGAGGTACGAGAAATAGGTCGAAAGGGAGAACACATAACAGAAGATGATTTGATTGGAATGCACTACTTGAAGGCGGTGATCAAGGAGACTCTTCGCCTACATCCACCACTTCCATTACTAGTGCCCAGGATTGCGGCCCAAGACGTGGAAATAGGTGGTTACAAAATTAAGGCCAAGACACACGTTATGATCAATGCATGGCAAATTGGAAGAGATCCCAAACTATATGAAAAACCAGAGGAGTTTGAGCCAGAAAGGTTCTTGAATAGTGAGATAGATTATAAAGGGAATGACTTTCAGTTAATTCCGTTTGGTGCTGGTAGGAGGGTCTGTCCGGGAATTCAGTTTGCCATGGCTGTCAATGAGATTGCGTTGGCAAATATCGTGCACAAGTTCGACTGGACGTTGCCTGGTGGAGCAAGTGGGGAGGATTTAGACATGACTGAATCTACTGGTATAACCATACGCAGAAAAATTGCTCTTAGAGCTGTTGCTATTCCATTTTCATGTTGAAAGATTGAGGCTATATGGAATAGCAACTGCTATAACCATACACGCGTTATTTCTATATATAAAATAACAGCCGTTGCTATTCCATTTCTATATATATATATATTAAACCTGGCAAAAAAGGGTTTAATTTTCTTCTTTAAAACTATAATGCTGGTGAATGAAACTGTAGACATCGAAATTTCGGTAAATAAATGTTGAGCGATAAATCAAAGTGTCAACGCTCATGTATTACATAAATTTTACACGTAGCGTGTGACTCAACGAAAATTGAAATGAGTTGGAAAAGTCATCAAATAGGACACGTGTCAACACCTGGCAGAAACGACTTATTTCATCTGGGATATTATATTCAAAATTAGGCCTTGGAAAATTCTATAAATACAAGCCCATTTCATTCATTTTGGGGAACGAATTCATATTACACCTTGAAGCTCTGAAGCTCTGAAACTCCGAAACTCTCAAGCATCCAGGTTCCCGAAGAATCAAGAAAGCTCTCTTCGTCCTTCGTTCATCGTTCTTCCAAGATCAAGCCCCGACGGCCCCTTGGATCAACCATCCACCAATTCAAGATCAAGCCCCGACGGCCCTTGAAGAAAGCACCATCGTTCATCATCCGTTCATCCAAGATCAAGCCCCAACGGCCCTTTGGATCAACAACGTCGACAAATCCACACATCCAACCGTTCTTCAAGATCAAGCCCAAAAGCCCCTTGAAGATCCGTTCATCATCGTTCTTCAAGATCAAGCCCAAAAGCCCTTGGAGATCCGTTCAACAATTCTTCAAAGATCAAGCCCAAAAGCCCCTTTGAAGATCTGTTCATCACTGTTTCTTCAAGATCAAGCCCAAAAGCCCCTTGAAGATCTGTTCATCACTGTTTCTTCAAGATCAAGCCCCAACGGCTCCTTGAAGATCCGCTCAAATCCACCTTCAAAGATCAAGCCCACGGCCCTTTGAAGAAACTTCCAACAGTTCATCCAAGATCAAGCCCCAACGGCCCTTGGATCAACGAAACATCCACAAATCAACACCTTACGGAGATCGAATCAGAGGATCAAAATAGAGAGAGATTGTAACCCAAAATCATCTAAATACAAATATTTGTTTGTGCGCGTCGTTCTTGTCTCTTTCGTTTCAGGAATTTTCCGTGTTCACAAATTGGCACGCCCAGTGGGACAATCTTTGCCTCTCATCTCTTTCTCCGTTCAAGAAATTCAAGCGCGCTTCCAAAATTAATGGCATCAAGGAAGGCTCAAACTGTTCCCGCAACCGGCGCAAAGAACAAAAGCGTCCTCGTCGCAACTGGTGTCACTTTGGGCATCACGACTCGAAGCATGGCAAGAGCTACTTCTGCCGCCTCTTTCACCTCTGCATCAACTCTGCCAAGGGAACAAAAACACCCAAGGCACGAGCCTTTGATCACCTTAGCCTCACTAAGGGCACCAAAGGGGGAAAGCCCAAGGAAATACTCCGAATCCATGCTCTCCGATGCTGATTCAAGCAACAGTTCAGCCATGCAAGTCATGACCATTGGAGCAACTTCAATCGATGAGCAGCTGGCTCAAATGAATGAAGCAATCGCAAGGCTAACCCGAACCGTGGAAGAAAAAGACTTGCAAATTGCAGCACTAGTCAACCGACTGGAGGCGCAGGACGGCGATAAACCCGACCTAGAGGATGATCCACTAAAGGGAGGAGCTGGCAGAGACGAAGAACCCCCGGTGAAGAAAATCGATGGGAAGCCGGAGCCAGACCAAGCAGCGGCACTCATGGGATCTCTTTCTATCCAGCAGCTGCAGGAGATGATCACCAACACCATCAAGGCACAGTACGAAGGGAGCTCACATACCTCCTTGTTCTACTCGAAGCCCTATTCCAAGAAGATTGACGCCCTAAGGATGCCAAGGGGTTATCAACCACCAAAGTTCATGCAGTTTGATGGAAAAGGAAACCCAAAGCAGCATGTTGCCCACTTCGTTGAAACTTGCAACAACGCAGGAACCGAAGGGGATTACCTCGCCAAGCAGTTTGTGCGCTCGCTGAAAGGAAACGCCTTTGAGTGGTATACAGACCTAGAACCTGAGTCCATCAACAGTTGGGAACAATTAGAGCGGGAATTCCTCAACCGCTTCTATAGCACCCGCCGCACTGTGAGCATGCTAGAGTTGACGAGCACGAAGCAATGGAAGGAAGAACCAGTCATGGACTACATCAACCGATGGCGTAATCTAAGCCTCGACTGTAAGGACAGACTCTCCGAGATTTCTTCAATCGAGATGTGCATCCAAGGCATGCAATGGGGTTTGCAATACATCCTTCAAGGCATTAAACCGCGGACCTTCGAGGAATTGGCTACTCGCGCCCATGACATGGAGTTGAGCATCGCCCATCATGGGAAGAAAGAACCGATCGCCGACTACAAGAACGACAAAGTTCTTGGGACAAAGGTGGAAAAGGCCGCATGGAAACCCACCAAGGAAGCGATGACGGTCAACACAGCTCCCGTCAAAATCTCCACACGAGGCAAGGCGATTCAAACCGAAGCTTTTCGTGATCAAGAGATGCGTAGACGCACTTTGAAGGAGCTTGAGGAGAAGATTTATCCATTCCCCGACTCTGATGTAGTTGCCATGCTGGATGACCTGTTGGACAAGAAGGTGATCAGTTTGCCTGAGTGCAGACGGCCGGAAGAGATGAATCGTACCGACAACCCAAGATACTGTAAATTCCATCGCTTCATCAGTCATCCAACGGAAAAGTGCTTCGTACTGAAAGATCTCATCCTGAAGCTAGCACAGCAAGGGGAAATCGAGCTTGACCTCGAAGACACGGTGGCGGCACACACTACTACTATCGTGTTTGAATCACTCGATCCTGTGCATCTCCGAAGCATGCATGATCATTCCCGTCAATGTTCAAGTCACATGGCACCTCCTACACAACCATCACCGGGGGCAAGCAACCAAGGTGCATCTAGTGGTGATAAGAAATGGCGGACGGTGACCTACAAAAAAACGAGGAAGCCAAGACCACAAGCCACAAGGCCAAAAGAGGAGCCTAAACCCGCCCCTCGAACTTCAGTCTTCGAAAGACTGAATTATTCAAAACCTAGAATTGCAGCACTTGATCGCATCAATGGTCGAGACCAAACTTCTGTCTTCAAAAGGCTTGAGACGCCAACACCGCAAAGATCAGTCTTTGAAAGGTTATCAAAGCCCAAGAAACAAAGCGGCACAGCTAGATCTCCTCCGCAACGGTCGGCTTTGGACAGACTTGAAGAAACTAAGAAGCCTTCTAGAAACAGGAAGACAACGCCAAAGGGAGAGAAGCTCGACAGTCTAGCAGGAAAAAACGATGTTCAAAGCTTGATTCTTTCAAGGATGAAGCGCCAAGCAACTTTGGAAGTCGACACAAAAGGACCACTGAAGGTAAGGAGGTGCACCATCATCTACACTGGCCAATCTTCACGGCAACAAACCCAAGAGGACCGCACTGAAGAGAAGGCCCGAGAAGACAAAGAAGACAAAATCCTGGAAGAAGACGTCACTTCCGGCTCTGTCAACTCAAAATTTTCACCTCAATCGCTGGGGGCATGCTCCAAAAACATGCCAGTCAAGCCGAGTGAAGCTGAAGGATGGACTTATGTCACTCCGAAGAAATTGCACAAAAAGCATATGTCTTCTCCACAAGCTCACAAATGGGAAATGGGGCAAAACAGCTCCTGTTCACCTCTAGAACAATGTGAAAGTGTTGGAGATAATGAAACTTTGACGTGAAGATCATCCATCCCCATCACGATGTGTGACATCTTCCCAGAAGACTTCTTCAACTACTCAGTCAAGGCTCCTTGCTATGAAGATTGCGAGGAACGACTCTCTCAAATCGCTTGACGAACCAAAGCTCCTTGTCCGCACGAGCCTAAACTGTAGGACACAAAGCTCCTTGTCCGCACGAGCCTAAACTGTAGGACACAAAGCTCCTTGTCTGCAAGAGCCTAAACTGCAAGACACAACGCTCCTCGCCTACACGAGCCTAAACTGCATGGCACAACGCTCCTGGTCTGCACGAGCTGAAACTGCAAACGACACCAACACTCTTTGCCTGCATGAGTTAAAATTGCAAACGGCACAAAAAAAAAATATATGTATTTGAACTACGTTAGGACTTGATCTCTTCTTTGGAGGGGTACGTAGGCAGCTTGAATATTCAAAATTTCGAGTTCAATCACATCAAAATATAAATAAATGTTTTATTAAAGAAAGTTAATTTTATTAAAAAAAAAATGATGAATACATATGTTTATGTATTTACAAAAAAAAAAAAGAAAAAAAAAAAAGAAGAAAAAATATATATATATAATATATGAGTGTCTCAACCCCACACCCAAAGGCTAGTCAACAAGCACCGCCTACTGCAGCTGGGACGGTGTCAACTGCGACACTTCAAAGAGAGTCGCCTCCATCAACTTAGCCTCAAAAGAGCAACTCCAGCTCCCGCGCCAGGTCCCTCTTCGGCGTTCGCCTGACCGACGGCTCCATCAGGAAAATCGCTAGTATGGGCAAGTTAACCCACTATGCCAGGTCGGGTTCAGATCTCATCCCCGATAATCCGGATTCTCCTGGCGACGCCACCAACGACCATGCTGCTACCGACAGCTACGCTTCGGAATATTGCATGCCCAGATCGTCTTCGAGCCGTGAACGCAAAGGTTATCCGCAACAAGCTTACGGGTCTGCCAGAAGGTCTGGTTTATCTCCATAACTCAAGCCTCTCCACCCCATTTCATGAAGCTCTTATTTTCCTAGAGAGAGAGAGTAAAGGTTCTCTCTTCCCACCTCAGTCATGGCTCCAGCTGGGAAGGTTTCTGAGTTTTGCAGACAAGGCAATGACTGGTTTTGCAAAGCGGGATTGCCAAGTGATATGATTGTGGTCGTGGACGGCGTGAGCTTCCATCTTCACAAGTTTCGTCTCATATCAAAATGTGGGAAGATATCACATATGTACGAAGAGTCCAAAAGCACAAGCAAGAGCATTTTCACTGCAGTTCTGGAGGAAACTTAAAGTGGCCCTGCAGGTCCGGCGACTCGTCCCATTCGAAATCGTCCTCCTCCACATTTTCATGTCTCGCCAAAATTGCCGACGTCCCAAGATTTGCAGTATGAAATCTATCATTCCGCTGATCAACCGCCAAACACTACTCACTATCACAATTCACACAGCCTCCGGTGAATTCGAAGTTCGAAATCCCGACCTCGTCTAGGAACATACGAAAGATCAAAAATGTCGGACGACAAAGTTAAAGCTGCCAAGCTGGTCGGCTCCGAACCCCACGATGTTGTCTCGCTTCTTTCGGCTTCTGGGAGGGACCTTCTTGTCCGTAACAATGGTGATCAGATTAAGGTTGAGAGCTTGAAGAGAAAAAAGCTTGGGCTGTATTTTTCTGCATCGTGGTGCAGTACATGTGAACGACTCACCCCACCTTTAGTTGAGGCCCACAATGAACTCTCTCCAAAAGGTGATTTTGGGATTATATTTATCTCCGCTGATGAAGACGATGAGTCATTCAAAGGGTACTTCGCGAAGATGCCATGGCTTGCAATCCCGTTCTCTGATTCAAAAGCACGCAATTGTGTGGATGAGTTGTTCAAAGTTAGAGAGATACCCCGTCTTGTGCCTCTTTGTGATGGCTCGAAACCATAACAAAACCATTTCTCTCTCAGAAGCTGCTTCTGGGAAGATCAAAGATAGCCACGAAGTTTCTCCCGAGTCGCAGAGCTCCATCACAAGCCATGTCTACTTGAAATCACCCACTGCAGCTTCCTTGGACAAAGATGTTGTTCTCAGATCATCACCACCAAAATTTGGAATTCGGCGTCGGAGGGTTTCAGGATGTGGAGGATACGGCGGCGGATTTGAACTCGATAAATCATTCTGGGAGTTTGGTTAGCCCCTCTCTGCATGCAAGTTTTGGTCCTCGAAATTGTGATCACCTTCGGTTTGGTTTACACCGTGTACGCAACCGCCGTGGACCCCAAGAAGGGCAGCATCGGCACCATTGCACCCATTGCCATCGGTTTCATTGTTGGTGCCAACATCTTGATTGCCGGTGCCTTTGACGGTGCATCCATGAACCCCGCAGTCTCTTTCGGCCCAACTGTCGTCAGCTGGACATGGGACAACCACTGGGTCTACTGGCTCGGACCATTTATCGGCGCTGCCATTGCTGCCGTCGTCTACGAGCTCATCTTCATCGGCCCAATGCCATCATCATCTTCATCGCCCCTCGACCACCATCGTTCCGCCGCTTGCTCGCATCGACGAGTGCAGCTTCGTCACCGACAAGACCAGGAAGGTCTTCAAAAGCTTCTACTCCAACGATGATGACAAGCTCTCCGCCCAAACTTCACGACCCCACCGACCCCCAGGTCGAGCTGGTGTTGCCCGCCGTGCAGGATATCTTCAAGTGTTTCAAGCCGCCTCGTCGTCCTCATCTCCGTCGAGTTCCATCCCTGCAAGTTCTTCATCCCATCAGAATTTATATAAAAATATATATAATAAAAAAAGATAATGGATGAAAGTGGCAGGCAAAAAAAAAAGTATATATAAAGGGATGGTGCATCAGGCACCATGTGCAAAGAAAAACAAAAAAAAAAATATATATATATATATAATAATAAAGGGATGGTGCATCTGGCACCATGTGCCAGCAAAAAGAAAAAAAGGTGAGTGTGTGTATATGGTGAGGTATGATTATGGTGGCCATCATCAAGTTGGTGGTGGTGGTGTGAGCACCACAGAAAGCAAAAAATAAATAATAAATAAAATAATAAATATAAAATATAAAATAATAATAATAATAAATATAAATATATAAAAAAAAATAAAAAAATGATGGTGCGGATTGTACCACTTAAAAAATAAAATAAAATAAAATAAAATAAAATAAAATGCATTGAGAGAAATAGAAGTTCATTTTATTTATTTTTCTGGAAATTTTACATAAATGTGTACATACCTTAAAAAAAAAAAAAAAATCAAATCAAATCAAATTTACAAGAGGGGATCTTCAAGGACGATTAGGTGGCGCCTCACAACTCGGCGGAGCTCCAGGAAGAGTAGGTGACGGAGGTTGACTGTTTGAAGCCTCAGCAGTCGGCAGAGCCTCAGAAGACGAAGGCAAATGCTGCTGGAACAAACCCACAAACCTCTGATGATCAAGTAAAATCTGACCATCAGATTCCTGCATCTGGTCAATCTTCCTCTTCATGTTTGTCGCATAGCTATGTGCGAGCTTATGCAACTGTTTGTTCTCCTGCTTGAGCCCTCTAATCTCCTGTTTGAGACTCATCACTTCAGCCGCCAATGATTCAACTTGACGGGTTCGAGCAAATAGGCGTTGGGCCATATTAGACACAGAACCTGCACACTGCACACTGAGAGCCAGAGAATCCTTAACAGCCAACTCATCAGACCGTTTGGAAAGTAGTCTGTTATCTCTGGGAGTGACAAGGTTTCGGGCTACCACCGCAGCGGTCATATCATTCTTCACCACCGAATCCCCAACGGTAAGAGGACCAGTGGGGGATATGAAAGATGGGCGCCATATGTTGTCTGGAGAAGGCGGGACTGCCTCTTCACCAAGATTCAAGTCAAAACGACGGTCGGAGGGTCCAGACATTTTCAAAGTGTTGAAGGAAGAAGAGATCGGACAAATCAAGATCTTAGAAGTACAAGAGGGGAGTTTTCATAAGCGAAAATTCAAGTGTGCTTTGAAACGAACTGCATGCCTCTATAAAAATCAGCACTCGACGGGATTTCAGAGATCGAAGAGGCGAGCTCAGAATTCGAAGAGGCCATTCAAAAATCGAAGAGGCAAGCTCAGAAATCGGAGAAGCATCTTGCTTTTCCAGACGCGTCGGCACCCGTCACACGCAAGCTCAGCTTTGCGAAAATCACGGGCAATTTGTCGAAGCGCCGATCCCAGATATCGAAGAGGTGCCAGTCTTTTTTCAGCCACGTAAGCACCCATCACACGTAAACTCAGCTTTGCGGAAATCACAGGTAATTTGTCGAAGCGCCGATCCCAGTTATCGAAGAGGCGCCAGTCTTTTTCAGCCGCGTCAACACCTGTCACATGCATACTCAGCTTGGCGGAAATTACGGACAATTTGTCGAAGATTTCTGATAAAGAAGAAAGCACGTGAAGCCATATAGATCAATCACGCATTGGTTGCCGACACGAGTGAAAGAATAGTACCTCTACAGGTATCAAAGAACTTCCTATAATTGTCTACCTTCGCCTTCCATAGCAAGGCAGACATACAGAGCCTTTCTTCATCTCCAAAAAAAATGTTTTCCCAACGAAGCCTCTCGAGTCATTCAATGTTCCTTATTCCTTGGGGTACCTCTGCAAGCCAATGACTCCAAAGCAAAAGTATCTCATATCACCAGGGTTGAAAGCAAGAGTATCTCATATCATGCGTTCTCCCTGTCCTTTCCTTTGTCCTTGTTCTTACCTACAAAGACAAGGATAAAGAAAACAATATGCCGGAACCTCCACTCAAACTCGGGTAAGGAACCAACTGCTTGGAACCCTTCCCTGATTGCCTACCTAGCACTGCTCTCGAGTACTCGTTTCCCACTGCTGCTGTACTTCCAAAGAAGCTGTCACATTCTGCCTGGAGAACAGATAAGGCAAGTGAAAATGATACCTTGCAGCATGTGGAGACAACGTGCAGAAGGAACAAGCAGAAAAGAATGCGGTCTGCACGATCAACTCAGCAGAAGGAGTCCGAACTGAGGAACTTGAGAAGCTGCCACATCTGCCTAAAGAAACAAGCAGAGAAGAATGCAGCATGCGCAGTCAACTCAGCAGAAAGAGTCTGAGATGAAGAACTCGAGAAGATGCCGCATCTGCCCGAGGACGGTGAACTCGTTTTGACCCTCAAATTCTTGGGTCGACTTACTAGGCGTTGTGGGCTGCACGTGCCGATTCACCACCCTTGAATCAAATCCTTAAAGACCAAGTCACCAATTGGAAGAGGAGCCCATCAATCTCAAAGATCATACCGTTGACCAAACTACTCAGGTGTGAATTAGAAAGATTGAACAAAGCAACAAGTCGTCACCTTCACCTCGTGCCTGCTTGCCGTGTGTTCGAGTCAGCCTTCAAGAATCAAGCCTCAACGGCCCTTGAAGAAGCTTCCAGCCAAATTCAAAATCAAGCCTCGACGGCCCTAAAAGAAATCACAAGTCCGATTCAAGATTAAGTGTCTACCACCCTTGAATCAAAACCTAGTTCAAGAATAAGCTGTGGAAAATCAACAATTGGAGGAATCTAGAAAATCCTTCAACCCAGTTCAAGATCAAAGCTGTGGAAAGTCAACAAAGCGCAACAAAATACGTGTCGATTCACCCACTACCAAAGCCAAAGATCATCTACCACATGAAGCTCCTTGTGGTCCAATTTCAACCTTCAAGATCAAGTCTCGATGGCCCTTGAAGAAATTTCAAACAAAAGTTCAAGAACAAGCCTCAACGGCCCTTGAAGAAATCTCAAGCCCAATTCAAGATCAAGCCTCAACGGCCCTTGAAGAAATCTCCAGCCCAATTCAAGATTCAAGCCTCGACGGCCCTTGGATCGACATCTACAGTAAGGGACTTCAAAACGCATCTCTTACACGTGACAAGCACATGTATACGACGTGCCTTGAAGTGGGGGCATTTGTAGACATCGAAATTTCGGTAAATAAATGTTGAGCGATAAATCAAAGTGTCAACGCTCATGTATTACATAAATTTTACACGTAGCGTGTGACTCAACGAAAATTGAAATGAGTTGGAAAAGTCATCAAATAGGACACGTGTCAACACCTGGCAGAAACGACTTATTTCATCTGGGATATTATATTCAAAATTAGGCCTTGAAAAATTCTATAAATACAAGCCCATTTCATTCATTTTGGGGAACGAATTCATATTACACCTTGAAGCTCTGAAGCTCTGAAACTCCGAAACTCTCAAGCATCCAGGTTCCCGAAGAATCAAGAAAGCTCTCTTCGTCATTCGTTCATCGTTCTTCCAAGATCAAGCCCCGACGGCCCCTTGGATCAACCATCCACCAATTCAAGATCAAGCCCCGACGGCCCTTGAAGAAAGCACCATCGTTCATCATCCGTTCATCCAAGATCAAGCCCCAACGGCCCTTTGGATCAACAACGTCGACAAATCCACACATCCAACCGTTCTTCAAGATCAAGCCCAAAAGCCCCTTGAAGATCCATTCATCATCGTTCTTCAAGATCAAGCCCAAAAGCCCTTGGAGATCCGTTCAACAATTCTTCAAAGATCAAGCCCAAAAGCCCATTTGAAGATCTGTTCATCACTGTTTCTTCAAGATCAAGCCCAAAAGCCCCTTGAAGATCTGTTCATCACTGTTTCTTCAAGATCAAGCCCAAAAGCCCTTGAAGATCCGTTCATCACCGTTACTCAAGATCAAGCCCCAACGGCTCCTTGAAGATCCGCTCAAATCCACCTTCAAAGATCAAGCCCACGGCCCTTTGAAGAAACTTCCAACAGTTCATCCAAGATCAAGCCCCAACGGCCCTTGGATCAACGAAACATCCACAAATCAAAACCTTACGGAGATCGAATCAGAGGATCAAAATAGAGAGAGATTGTAACCCAAAATCATCTAAATACAAATATTTGTTTGTGCGCGTCGTTCTTGTCTCTTTCGTTTCAGGAATTTTCCGTGTTCACAGAAACGTTTTCGCAAACTTTTTTTATTTTTTTATTTTTAGGAAACTTCGACTCTATCAGGGAGATTTTATTGATATCGGAAAAATGGTACACTTAGATAGGGGACCTAAACATAACCCCTCATAATAAAGAAAAAACAGATAGGTTAAAATACATGAAAAAAATGGGGGACATAAACCTTATTCCTATAGAAACAAAAACAACAAAGATAAAAGGAAAAGAGGGGGATATGAAACCTAACCCCTCTAAAGCAGAAAAACCAACATCACAAGGTTAAGAAAAGAAAGAAGAAAAAAAAAAGCGAGGCAAACAAAAAAAAGCGAGGCAAACTTGTATGCCAAAATGTACATTAATTTGAGAAGAAAAACCCCTCCACAACGTAACCTTTCACCTTCACATTGCTGGCCATTTTCATGATCCTCCTCCACTACAACCACAACAAAACCCATATTGGAGCATTTGTGTCTGTAGGAACTGTTTTTCTCTTATGTTGAATTGTTTGGATGAAAGAGTCTTTACCCATTTTTTTTTCCTGTTTCTTTTGGTCCAATACCTAGTTTTTCTTAGGTTCGATTCTCACCAAAGGAAAATTTGAACCACATTATTGTTAGCTCATTATGAGGTTAGGCTCACCCCCTTCTCCTTAGTGTAGATAATATCTTTTATAAAAAAAAAATGGGCCTCAATAAACCATACACTAGCAAAAAATAAAGAAAACATATCGAAAACGGTTAAATTTTGTTGATGCACAAAACCGGAGGTCTTGAACCAACGTAAATCCGACCGTGAATCTGCAAGAAATGTAAATAACACAAGATGTATCGTGGTTCACCCCAAGGTTTGGGCTACATCCACACTGATATTGTATTTCTGAGGGAGAGAGGGAGCTTCTCTATGAGAGTGAGAGCTTTGAGAGGGTGAGGGTGTGGCCTCAGAAATGGCCTCTGAGGGTGAGAGTGAGGCCCTCCCTAATTGTGAGGGTGAGGGGTCCTTTTATAGAATAAGGGCTCCTCACTACTTACATATTTGCCCCTTCCTTTATTACTTAATTACATTTGAGTCTCCCGAGTATTTATACGAGATCTAAATACGGAGGCCGTAAGTATTGTATAAACAGTAGTCCCCCAAGTCTTCAGTCAAGAGAGTCTTTTGGCTGGGGACTTGAAATTCAGTCCATGTGTGGGCCGAAGTAACTAGATGCCGTCTAGAAATGATACTCGATATGAGGCAGTGCCCAATCTGAAATGATGCTCAGCTAGAAGTAGCGCATGTTGTGAGGCTGCTCTGCTTGTGGCTTATGTTGCCTTGGTTGGCCCGGCTTGTGGCGTTGAAGGTGAGAGGGTCCCTTTTATAGAATAAGGGCTCGCTCCTCAATACATAAATGATGGACTAGAGTTGATGCTCGCGGCGAGGCGGTTGCTCAGCTGGCGATGTTGCTCTCTAATGAAGGTAAGGGAGTCCCTTTTATATAATAAGGGCTCGCTCCTCAATACATAAGTGATGGGTTAGGAGTGATGCTCGCTGTGATGCGATTGCTCAGCTGGCGGCGTTGCTCTCTAATGAAGGTGAGGGAGTCCCTTTTATAAAATAAGGGCTCGCTCCTCAGTACAAAAATAATGGTTGCTGCTCTAATGAAAGTGAGGGAGTCCCTTTTATAGAATAAGGGCTCGCTCCTCAGTACATAAATAATGGGCTAAGTCCCCCAAGTATTTTTTATGAAGCCGAAGTTAAGGCCCAATATATGGTACATAATGTAGTCCCTCAAGTCTTCGGTCAATATAGTATGTTGACTGGAGACTTCAAATTGAATCCATGTATGGGCCGAAACGGCGGTTGTTTGGAGGCGGTATTTGTATACCCTGCACTGAAGCTTTGTAGGTAAAGCTTTGCAAGTGAAGCTTTGAAGCTGGAGCTCTGTAAATGAAGCTTTTGAAGCTAGAGCTCTGTAAATGAAGCTTTTTTTGAAGCTGATTGACATGAGTGATGCTCATGAATGTTTATGTTGATTGATATGAGTGATGCTCATGGATGTTGACATGAGTGATGCTCATGAATGTTTATGTATGACTGATATGAGTAATGCTCATGAATGTTTATGTATGACTGACATGAGTAATGCTCATGTATAATTTGAAGTACTGAGCGTACTTTTAATCACCTGGTTGGTGATAATAGCGGCAGGCTGCCGAATAATTTGGAGTACTGTGCGTACTTTTGATCACCTGGTTGGCAATAATAGCAGCGGGGTGCCGAATAATTTTTTGTAGTACTGGGCGTACTTTTGGTCACCTGGTTGGCGATAATAGCGGCGAGGTGCCGAATAATTTTTTGTAGTACTGGGCGTACTTTTGGTCACCTGGTTGCCATTAATAGCGGCGGGGTGCCGAATAATTTTTTGTAGTACTGGGCGTACTTTTGGTCATCTGGTTGGTGATAATAGCGGCAGGCTATCGACATAATTTTTGAAGTACTGAACGTACTTTTGATCATCTGGTTGGTGATAAGCAAGTGGGTGTCCGGTCAGACAAAAAATCACCATGAGCACGTGGCTTATCAGTCTATAAGTTGGTAGACTTCTTTAATCAGCAACAATGTTGATCAGTGGATCTAGTTGCTCAATAATTCCTGACAATAAATGAAAGTATAAGTACGACCTTATAATGAATGAATCAAATTGACAAAGTTTGTCAAGGTAAAATAATGTATTATGTGCCTTTTGTGAATAAATGATTTAATCTGTCGTGTGATAAATGACATGTTGCATAAATCAATAACGTGGTAGTAATCATGTGATATCAGAAATAATAATTATATTATTTAATCATAAGTCACCATGACATAAAAATAATAAAGTTATTATTTTATAATTAGTCATCATGACACAAAAAAAATAATAAGATATTATTTAAATAATACGTATCTTCGTATATCTTTGAATAATGAAACCATTCAAAATAACAAGGAGGATCTTGGATCCACTTGTCTAATTAATGATCACAATTAATAAACAAAAGAATGTGTTAAATTGTTAATCATGTGGTAGGTAGTTTTGCAAGCAACACCTTAGTCATGAAAGGCTGCTACTGGTAGGGGTCCCCTACTACAACTTGTGCAAGCCAACTATAAATCGAATCTTACTCTTTTCCTCTAATGATAGAAGAAAATGAAATGGGAAAGGTAACGTAGTTTACCCTTGATTGTTGATCAGTAATTAGTGGAAATGATGGTTGTATATGATGAAAGTTTGGCCATTGTGTAATCAAATGCTGAGAAAAAGTGGATTTCGAAAGATGTGTTGCTGAGTCACTACTAACTAATGCTTTTGGTGCCGTAATATATGGTTTGTTGCTTTCTTCAACATATAATGTAACGTTCCTTTTTTTTGTGTTAAAATAATAAAATATTCACTAGTACTAAATCATTATAACAAAAATAATTATTATTTTATAGTTAGTCATCATGATATAAATAAAATAATAATATATTAAATAAATGATATTGAAAAAACATAATGATAGGATATTAAAGGAGAGCATCTTATATTTTTCCATGTGGGTGGTCGACAGTTGCTCGTTGGTGCATAGCATATCCATCTCACATGATTGCACCAACAACAATCCCAGAGATCAAGAAAGTATGGTCAAAATGTTGTTGAGTATACTGAACTTATCACATGGTTGTTGGGTAAAGCTCCGGATGACAGCTCAAAGCATCAAAGCACTGAGCTCGTGGATTGATGCTTAACCCCTGATGTAGTCAAATGGATAATACTTGGGTTCACAAGAGAGTACCCAATTTACTGATCAAATGGGCCAATAAAATCAGCACAGTTGTCCCCTTAATTCTTTCTTCCTCCCATTACCCTTGCCATGGTGGATCTGGACAAGTCATATCCTCCTCCTTTTGTGTCGATTCCCACAAACGGCGCCAAATGTTGATTCACAAAACCGGAGGTCTTGAAACAACGTAAATCCGACCGTGAATCTGCAAAAAATGTAAATAACACAAGATGTATCGTGATTCATCCCAAGGTTTGGGCAACGTCCACACTGATATTGTATTTCTGAGGGAGAGAGGGAGCTTCTCTATGAGAGTGAGAGCTTTGAGAGGGTGAGGGTGTGGCCTCAGAAATGGCCTCTGAGGGTGAGAGTGAGGCCCTCCCTAATTGTGAGGGTGAGGGGTCATTTTATAAAATAAGCGCTCCTCACTTATTACATATTTGCCCATTCCTTTATTACATAATTACATTTGAGTCCCCCTGAGTATTTATATGAGATCTAAATACGGATGCCCTAAGTATGGTATAAACAAATTTAATGATCATTTTATTCAATACAACATAATTTTAGAACCAAACATGGTCTGAAAATGTTTAAAAGCAAGGTTTAAACACGGTCTGTTGGGGAAGAAAGTAGCCTACTTGTAGTTGACGGCTAATTCTCGAATCTTGATTTTTTCTTGCCGCATTGTGCTGGTTTAGAGAATAAAATTTTTACTATTATGTCCGAAAGTCAAGCCTTATGCATAGCTCCTAATCTATTATCATCCTTTCAAAAAAAGGGGAAGAAAGAGAACGTCACATATGCATGCGTTGATTGATATGGTGAGGGGACAAATTGCAACTTTGTATCTCAAAGAATTTTGTTATGGCTAAACTTTGTCCGACATTGAACGCATGCAACAGGAGCAATTGCTTGGGTAAACAGCATTTCCGCCCATGGATTACTATGGCTTAAACTTTAAATCCACTCCAAAATTCCCTTCACCTATCTCCTCCAAGCCATGGCTGGTAGAGCTTTGGCGCGATTTTGGCCCCAGGCCCAGGTTTACCATGTTACGTCAACCACAATTTTATTTATTTATTTATTCATTTTGTGTTTGGCGTGTGCGCTATATGCATCCAACAAAGAGGGTGGTGCGACAAGAAATTGCATGTGGGGTAGACCACAACAGTCGACTAGGCTCCCAACGGCTAGTTTAAAGACTTTATTACACGTGGCGCAATTGCATCGTCTAATTTAGATCTCAACTTTAATCCAACAATTTTTATATTTTCAACGATAATAAATAAAAAAATTGTAAAAAGATAGAAAGAAAATGGGAAAATGTTTAAAAAGGAGAAGAAAAAATAGAAAAATAAAAAATTCCAAAGACTCTTTCCAAATATTTTTTATAAATAGTAAATACCAATTCATATCTTTACTCACACATTTACTCTATGCACTATTCATATCCTTATTTTCTACATTCCTATTTTGTTTGTGCTTACAAAAATGGCATCAAAGGTGGAGTCAAAACCAGAATTGCATGGTCGACCGCTGAGATGCATTCTTGTTCTTTCAAATCTCAAATCTCAAATGTTGTGTGCAAGGTCATGTATAACAAATTGTCTCAGAAGAGAGCAGATTTATTTTTTCATTTTACTTAAAATAGATACATCACACACCCTTATCCATCTATGAGCATATGAACTGAGCACAGAAAATATGTAAAGACGGATCTGTGCCTATTCCTTTTGCAAGTTGACTATAACTATCTGCCTATCCCTTTGCAACTGAGTTCAATAGCAATTTTGACACATCCGACCCTGATATTCTCCAAACACAGGGTAGGCACGTGCTGGCCGACACCCGAAGGTGAAGAAGCCATATTAGGATGCATGAGAAAAAATATATATAAACAATACTTATAAATTTAAATACAATGATTATGCAATTATGGAACGTGTTTAGAGCTTACAACTAATCCTAGACACTAAAAAAGAATAATATAAAATTGAACGAACAAAGAGATGCATCCTACACCGAGAGGACTCGAAGATCCACTAAGTACATTCGAATAGCCACTAAGTACATAAAGACATTAACATAATATTTCTAATATCTATATATATCTATCTTAATCGGAGTTCCTCATATCGTAAAACCTATTCGTAGTATATAGTCAGCAATCATATATACTACGAAGAACGTAAAATAAATAAAGCATGAATATCATAAAGCGTAAATCCAATTTACTCATAAACGTTTCATAAAACATAACCATTAAAGGTTGGTTTGGTATTGCTGTACTTTGAAAAAAAAACCTGATTATGTTATGCTGTGAGAATAAGTAGAAAAGTGTATGGTAAATCTTTTTGTAAAAGTGCTTTTGAAAAAAAAAAAAAGCAGTATAATAGTATTTGGTAAACTTTTATGTAAAACAACTGTGACTGTGTAAAATGACCAAAAAATGTATAATACTAGACGTGCTATTAATTTAATTTTCTTAATAAATAAAGGTGAATTACTAAATATGCTTTATTTTTAAAAGAACAATATTTATGAACTTTATCTTAAATATTAATTAGTATGACAAACTACTTCAATTGAAATATTTTAGACTGAATATCTAAGATTCATTAGTACAATATTGTTAATGTACTTGAAAGTAGTCTAATTAGATGCATTCATCAAACTTGCCACTATTCTATTTCTTAATGCTTCTATCTCATGTGATCCTTCAACTTGATAAGTTTGGTCCACGTTCACTGGTTGTAGACTATGTACATAATAAAACCAGGAAAGCCAATTACAATTGACTTGAAAGTCGAAAAAAATCCAATACAAAAGGAAAAAGAAATGCTAAAACAACAATTTTAACTCAAGTTCTCACCAAATTGTAACTAATTAACCTATCAAACTTGTATCATCGACTTGTTTTCGCATAGTGTCTGTATAGCAGGCATTTTTTTTTTTTTGTTCGAGACACTAGACAGCAATAGAGATATGGTGTTCCAACGTCACGCCTCATGTTTTGTTTAAAATGAAATCAACAGAAGCTTCTGAAACACCAATGCAACGAAGAATAAAACAAACATGTTTTTAGGTACTACTACCAGAGTCAGAGTCCCCCCTGCAAGGAAACAGATGGTGAATAACCTTCAAAGCAACTAAAATATATCTTTTTACAATATTTTCATTTGTCAACCAGACACAAATGAGAACCGTTGGAGAAGAGATTAACGTGTGGACAAAGATGAAAAGCCATCATCCAAATGATTGTTTAATTACTCATTTTGATTGACTCGGTCACTCTTTCTTTCTTGAACGCGGAGTACCTTTGCCTAGTATTAGTTTAAAGAACAGGTTAAATAGTGAAGAAGAAAACCATATCACCTTCCCCAATTAATTTTGTCCCGACACTCATACACTCATCCCTTCGCTCTTCCCACCCCTCTTTCACTCACTCTCCCCATCCCCAAATTTAAAAATCCAAACAAATAAATAACGAAATTTATTTTTTACCAGGGGCGCAACGGCAGGCAACAGAGGAAGAGGCAGTGGGGTTTTGAGGGGGAGGATAATCGAATCGATTCCTAATCGAAAATCTTTGCTATCTGAATAAGAAAAAAACAACAGATTCAAATCAAGGACAAGCAAACCAAATTCAACCGATTAAAAAATCCGGGAAAATTTACCAAACCAACATTTCAAGAATAGAAAATTCCACAGAAAAGCCCCCAATATTTATCTTTTCTAATCCAATTCCTATGTTAAAACCGACCCGTGACAGTAAGAATCCACACGAACAAGCATTTGATCAACTCGGGGCACAACTCAGCAGTAAGCTAACATATCTGTTAAATTTAACGCGAAGAGCAAGAAATACACTCACAGTTTCAGTGGACGAAGCTTGCGATGCCGTGAGATTGCTGCAATTAGGGCTTAATAGATCCTGCTTTCGATTCGGGTTTGTCGAAAAGGAACGAGAATCGCTAGGGTTTTTTGTGGAAGCTTGAAGAGGGTGTGCAAGAGAGAATCTGAAAGTGTGAGGAAAGCAGGAGGAGAAAGGAGGGCAATGTTGGCAAATTGAAAAATTCATTAATGAATTACTGTTCACCTATGTTTTTTACAATAAGCTGTTTTTTCAAGCTGCTTTTTGCAGCTTCAAGTTTTTGGCTTTTTTTTCATCTTAAATATGTCAAATAAAGTTGATATAGAGTGTTTACTAAACATCAAAAACTCTTCCAACTTTCTTTGATACCCACTTTTTTAAAAATACCTTAATACCAAACCAGGGCTAAGGGGTGGTTTGGGAGTGAGGTGCTTAAAACAAAGCACCCATAAAAAAAAGCTGTGAGGGTTTTAGATGTTTGGTAAATTGAAAAAAAAAAGGCTTATTTTGAAGCTGCTGTGGGAATAAGCTGAAATCAAAGGAAAAAGCTGAAGCTGCTATTTGCAGCTTTGGAAAACTGGTTTTTTTTCAAAGCACACAGAGCTACAGTGCTCCTTTAATGAAAAGACTCACTATCAGACTGCTTTTTTTTCTTTCCAAAAGCACTTTTACAAAAAAGTTTACCAAACACTCTGCTGATTTATTTCACAGCCGCTTATTCTCACAGCACAGTCGTTTATTCTCACAGCAGCTTTTTTTCAAAGCACAGTAATACCAAATCAGCCCTAAATCATGCCTTTCATGTATGCATTTCTAATAGTAAAATATGCATTTTAGAAGAGGTTCACTCACAGATACTCCGTCATTGAAAAGCTGTGAAATAAGAGGGACGGAAACGCCGCTAATAATCGCACCTAAGCACATAAAGGGTCCAATTAATAAAACTCTACCATAACAATTGAATTTCAAAAAATGGACGTCAAGATAGAGAATGCACAAAGTAAAATAGAAAATGGACACCAAGAATTTACATAGTTCGGCAATTTATGCCTACAGTCACGGAACAACGATCAATCTTCACTATATGAAAATAACGAGTACAACAAGAGTAGTCTTACCAAGTCAAAGACAAGGCTTGTTGGATACAAGAAAGTATAACACACACTTTCTATCACTCTAAACTTCACTCACACAATGTGTAGTGGAACACTCTCATTCTCACTCTTGGAGTGGAACTCTAGCTTTGGACTTGATCCTTTGCTACTCACTTCTTTCTTGATTGGTTACATCACTATAACATCACACCCATATTTATAGGTGAGAGCTTGGCATTCTACTAGTTTCTAGTTCTTTCTACAAACCTCTAGCTTAGATAATCCTAGACTAACCATCCTACTTTGCATACTAGAATTTTCTAGCATCCATCCTTTATAATGAGCTGGACCTTTAATGTCATTCATCATGGGCTGGACCCATGGTATACCAACACAAGCTTGGAAAGCCTTTTGTCAACTGAGCCTTTTGTCTATAACTATCTGCCTATCCATTTCCAACTGAGTTCGATAGCAATTTGAAAACCTACAAATACAAACGTAAGCTTTTGTAGTGCAGTATTCTAAATTGGTTGCAACAATTCAACCAAAGTTACGTATTACGTGACTCTTAGTTCCTGTTACAGACGGCATATTTTAGAGGAAGAACTTTTAGAGGAAGAATTGTAAAGTTTTAGTTCATTATGCCCCATTTTGGCACAGCTGAAATTATAAAAAAAAAGTAGCTATGAAAAAAAGTGGGGTGTAAAATGTGTTTGATAAATGTAAAAATACGTGCTTCTTTTCAAAGTTCCAGTCAAAATAAGCAGAAAAATAGAAGCAGCATTTTGCTGCTTCTCAAAACCAGCTTTTTTTCAAAGTAGACGGATGACCAGTAAAGTTTAATGAAACTTTCTTAAACCCAGTTATACCCTCTTTCTCCTTCTCTGTGGCTGTATACTTTGAACTGAAACTCAATATCTCAAGAACCTCTCCCCCCCCCCCAAACAACAAAATCCAATTTAAGATTAAAATTTCCATAGATTCAAAACCCAATTACCAAATTCAGCTAAACATAAAAGTAAACCAATATTTGTGGCAATTATTTTTCAGAAATTAAAGACCACCGCCGATAGAAAAAAGTAGCAAAGCGAATGGAGAGAGAAAGAGAGAGAGAAAGAGTTTGACTCTGACCTTGTTGCGTACGGCGGATGATTGAGAAGAACGGGAGGAAATGCTGAAGGGGAGAAGCTTGGAGAGTAAGGGTTGGAGGTTGGAGGTTGGAGTCATCGCAGAGAGCTAGCCGAGTTAGCAATCGGTCCATCATCTCTACTTTCTCTTCATCCGACTTTGTCGCAGACGCCGATGATGCTTCCGCCATTTCTTTCACATCCCCTTTTTTCTTTTTCTTTTTTTCTGGGTTTTTTCAAAATTGATTGGATGGATTGGCTTATTGGAATCCGATCATGGAGTTGGAGAGATTCGGAAGCTCAGAATTTCTTGCTCTCTCTCTCGAGGGTTGGCGGTTTTGGTGATTGGGAAGGGGAGAGAACAGATGGTTGGAGGGGAGGGATTTGGATCTTGAGCTGTGAAATCCGCCGGAGATTTTGGTGATTGGGAAGGGGAGAGAACAGAGGGTTGGAGGGGAGGGAATTGGATCCTGAGCTGTGACCCAAAAATGATGAAGACTGTAGTTGAAATTATAAATAAAAAATAAAATAAATTAGTTTATCCCATTTAATATTATACCATTTTAGTCATTTAAAATAATCATAACAGTTTTACATAAAGTTTACCAAACACTTGAACATTGTTTTTTTTTTTGTTAAAAACACTTTTACAATAAAAGTTTATCAAACACTTAACTGCTTTATTTTACAGTTGATTTTTTTTTTACAGCAGAAGTAATTTTTTTTTAAAGCACAGTAATATCAAACTAGTCCTATATCTATCCATGATCATCAACAATTTGAAAACTTATATGTCCTATACATCGTCTTGTATTCTTTTTGTTATGATTATTTCACAGAAAATAAAAGATGACATAGAAATCAATAACTTAAGCAAGTCAAAGGAAAAGAAAATAGAAGCAAGGCAAGGAAAATGAAATTTGCGTTGGAATATACAAATGGAGCAATCTATGGCACACCTGCTAAGGAAAAGGACATTTGCGTTGGAATATACAAATATGAACGTAAGCTTTTGTAGTGCATAGTCTAAATTGGCTGCAACAATTCAACCAAAGTTGTTATTACGTGACTCTTATTTCCTCTTACGGACGGCATATTTTAGATGAAGAACTATAAAGTTTTAGATGTCTTACAGATGTCATATACATCGCCTTGTATTCTTTTTGTTATGATTATTTCAAAGAAAATAAAAGATGTTTTCAAGATATTTTATTTGAGTCAGATTCCCTCCAAATTGTGGAGGCTTTGAAGGATCCTTCCCCCAATCTGTCCTTAATTGGTTAGGTTGTTGAGGACATCAAGGCCCTCATCTCCTCAATCATGAAGCTTTATCCACCCACGCTCGATGCCAATCCAATGGAGGCTTGCTCGTGTCGATATCACATCTAGTCATGCTAGTGAATGGTTGGTTTCCCCCTCCGATTGTAATCGTTGATTTACTTGTCGAGGATTCTGTTCTGCCTTAATTGGCTTTTGTAACCCTTCGAAGTATATCTATCTACTATCGTTTCTCTCAACAAACAAAAAATGTAAGTCAAAGGAAAAGAAAACAGAAGCAAGGTAAGGAAAATGAAATTTGCGTTGGGATAACTATGGCACATCTGCTAAGGAAACGCCACCTACCCTACTAAGTAGGTTTATATAAACACACAAATCAGCCACCAGTTCCATTACTAGTGCCCAGGATTGCGGCCCAAGATGTGGAAATAGGTGTTACAAAATTAAAGTCAAGATACACGTTATGATCAATGAATGGCAAATTGGAAGAGATCCCAAACTATATGAACAACCAGAGGAGTTTGAGCCAGAAAGGTTCTCGAATAGTGAGATAGATTATAAAGAGAATGACTTTCAGTTAATTCCATTTGGTGCTGGTAGGAGGTTTGTCCGGGAATCCAATTTGCCATGGCAGTCAATATGATTGCCTTGGCAAATATCGTGCACAAGTTTGACTAGGCCTGGTGGAGCAAGCGGGGAGGATTTCGACATGACTGAATCTACTGGTTTAACCACACATAAAAAAGATCCTCTAAGAGCTGTTGCTATTCCATATTTATGTTGAAAGATTAAGGCTATAGCCCATATGCTGTATTGAAACAATTGATCAACTTATTTGTCTAATGCTGCTGCCGTAGATGTACCGTTGGAAAAAGACAGCTGCATTATTATGGTAGACAACAAAATTTCGGTGAAAATAAATGTTTACCAACACATTAAATCATGAATCAAGCCACAAATCAAGTCTTGATTCTTCCATCAATTAATCAAGCCCGCAATCAAGACCAAATTCATCTGTAGGCAAGGTTTGGAGAGCCTATAAATACGAGGCTCCAAGACAAAGAAACAACAACAACAACAACAAAGCCTTTTCCCACTAAGTGGGGTCGGCTATGTGAATCCTAGAACGCCATTGCGCTCGGTTTTGTGTCATGTCCTCAGTTAGATCCAAGTACTCTAAGTCTTTTCTTAGGGTCTCTTCCAAAGTTTTCCTAGGTCTTCCTCTACCCCTTCGGCTCAGAACCTCTGTCCCGTAGTCACATCTTCGAACCGGAGCATCAGTAGGCCTTCTTTGCACATGTCCAACCCACTCATTCCTAATCTTATCCTTTCTCAAGAGCCCACACCTCCAACGAAGCATCCTCATCTCCGCTACACCCATTTTGTGTACGTGTTGATGCTTCACCGCCCAACATTCTGTACCATACAGCATCGCCGACCTTATTGCCGTCCTATAAAATTTTTCTCTTGAGCTTCAGTGGCATACGACGGTCACACAACACGCCGGATGCACTCTTCCACTTCATCCATCCTGCTTGTATTCCTTATATTCTGTCTTTGATCGGCTTAGGCGAAGACCTTTAGATTCCAACACTTCTCTCCAAAGGTTAAGCTTCGCATTTACCCCTTCCTGAGTTTCATCTATGAACCATATATCGTCTGCGTAAAGCATACACCGAGGAATAACATCTTGAATATGTCCTGTTAACTCATCCATTACCAATGCAAAAAGGTAAGGACTTAAGGATTGTTGATGCATAAAATCAGTGAGGACTTTGGTACAACAGAAAGTATTAAGTTTGTGACCTTCGCTAGATTGCTCCGGTCATTAGTGTGGATAAGTATGTAAAAGGATAGAGACAGAAGAGCAAACACAAGATGTACGTGGTTCACTCAAATTGGCTACGTCCACGAAGTAGATGAGTTCTCATTAATTGTGAAGGGTTTACACAAGTACATAGGTTCAAGCTCTTCTTTAGTGGGTACAAGTGAATGATTTAGTACAAATGGGCATTAGGAAATATTTTGGGAGAATGATCTCCTTTTATAGAAGAGAGTGTCTAGCCTTGTTCTGACATTGACACGTGTCGTGTTGTGATTGGCTTCCGATGTTGACACGTGTCGCGCTATGATTGGCTTCTGATGTCGACACGTGTCGCTCTGTGATTGGCCTCCTGGTTGGAAGGGAAGCTCCTCGGTTGGGGACTTGCAAGATCCAAGCCGCTGAGTAATCACGAAACTTCTAAGTACCGAAGTGTGGTATCGTCTTCACTTGCCTTATCTGTCTCATAGGTAGATGTGGCATCTTTTATGGAAGTACTCTGGAAGTACTCTTCCTCCGTCCAAGGGTGGTATCTTTAACTGGTAGAGATGCACAAGGTAATGTATCAATTTCACTTGAAGTTTACTTGTAGTTTCAGGCGTGGTCAAGCACGATACAAACCATGTAATAGAAGTCCCCTAAGTCGCCGAGCTAGGGATCTGCTGAAAGAGGTGACAGACAAGGTAAGCAATCAGAGCTCCAAGCAATCAGTCCCAGATCAGAAGTTTGATTTCGAGTTTCGGCTGATTGTTCTCATTCTCCTTATCTTGCAGGCAGCATGAAAGATAAAGAGAAGAAAAGGAAAAGAGATGATATGAGATACTTTTGCTTTTGAAGAAGTAACTTTCCACAGGCTTATTCTTGAACTGGGCTGGAGGGTTTTCTGGTTACCTCCAGAGTATAAAGCTGATTGAAGAATTTGAGGGTCAAAACAAGTCCATCAAATCTAGAGTACGTTCGACCCAGCTGATATGGGATACTTTTGCTGTTGATAAAGTAGTGGAAGTATCGGCACGTGTTCTGTTACGCTTGTCTCCACATGCTTCTTTGTATCCTTCTCACTTGCCTTATCTGTTCCTCAGGCAGATGTGGTATCTAATGCGAATAATATAAGCACACAAATTAAACCCTCTTTTGATAATTGTAGCAAAGTATGTAAGTAGGGATCGTTCTAAACCGGGGATTAGGAGGGCTTGCTAAAACCTCTAAACTGACTCAAAAACAAAAAAAAAACAAAGTTAAAAATGTAAACAAAAGACTTTAAAACAAGAAAGTAAAAGGGGGATTTGGGTTTGGTGAAGTTGAAAGTAAAACAAATAAACTAAAACTTAAATAGATTTTTAGCTAGGCAGATTGTAAAACAAATTTGAGAAATAAGATGATGGATGGATTAGTTAGAGGTCCGTTCTTCACACATGACACACTTGTACATGAATCGATTTCCAATTGCTTTTCAATAAACTATGATGCTCAACACCCCAGATTGACCGTGATGCACAAATTAACCCTCAGATTTTCCTTTACTTATTTAATTGGATGAATGCATGCGACAATCCAAATTATTCTCTAAAAGTCCCCTATATGAATGCATAATAGAGATACAATCAGAGATCATTACGTTCAATGAAAATCATAAGTGTTGACGAGGCAATTGTAACTATGAATGCATGATACGTTTGCCAAGAATTCAATTAACGCGATTGTGACAAGCAACCTTCACTACTTATGAATATAAACTTGTAACAATTAGGTGAAACTCATTTATATTCTAGCATCTAATTTATGTATGAAAACTAAGTATGCATCCTTAATAAACATACAAGAATCAGTTATGAAGAAAATAGATAATTGAATTGCAATCACAACTTATCAAATCACAATTGGAAGAAATCAATTCATATCACAAGCATGTTCATGGCTTCAAACTTCCCCCTAACTAAATAGGGGTTTAGTTCCCCATGTTCACAAAACAAAGATAAACAGAATTATACATTGAAAACAAAAGAAAGAAAACACATAAACGTTCCAACGATCCATGTTGGATAGCAAGCACGTACAAGAACTTTCCTCTTCTTCTTTGCTGCAACACAAGGTTGGAGTGATGTTTTGAAGGGTTGGTTATGTGGAGGAATGGATGGGAAGGAGTTTAGATATGTAGGGAGAGGCAAGGCAAGGCTTGGAGAATGGTTAATTTCTGGATGCCTTCAATGAGGCTGCTGCCATGGGTATTTATAGGGAGAGGATGGACTTGTTTAATTCAATTTTCTGGTGGAAAACAAGTAGGTGACACACGGCATTGAAGTGGAGAATAATGGTGGGTTAGGTCTTGAATCATCCACTCAATTTCTGTGCACAATCTACTTATTTTCTGTTGAGTTGGGGATGAATCATCCACTCAAATGTCATGGTGAGTTAGGCATTGCATCATCTCAAATGTCATGGTGAGTTAGGCATTGCATCATCACTCAAATTTCTGGTGGAAAGCAACAAGGATGCACGACAAGGATATGAATTTCTGTGATTTTAGGGATGAATCATCTACTCAATTTCCTAGTGGGTTAGGTATTGAACAATCACTCAAATTTCTGGTGGAAGTGAGTCAATACCCACGGCATTGATGAATTTCTGGGGTAGGCATGGTTTTGAGTGAAATTTTGGTCAATCCTTCTAGAAACCTATCCCTTCTTGCAACTTGTATTTGTTTCACCAGATTTTTAGCATGTTCCTAGCCTCTTTTGACTTCAAATTCGTCCAAACTCCTTGCTCCATGCATATGCACTTCATTCCAAGCCCAATTTTGCTCCTAAAAGCTCCAAAATGCTCCTTTTTGCATACTTTGACAATAAAACCTGAAATTGCACGAAAATGACTTTAAACACTAAACTAACTAAGGAAAAACAATATAAATGCATGAGAACAAGCCAATTAAGTCGCATAAAAATGCTCCTATCAAATTCCCCCACACTTAGCTTTTGCTAGTCCTCGAGCAAAACAAAGAAATAAAACAAAACAAAACCAACAAACATAACCTAAACCTTCCAATGTTTGCCTTAGGGATTTCCAATGCACATGACATGTTAAAGATTATCATTCCCACAGATTTGAGTGAATTTAACACTTAAGCACATACTTAATCATAGTCACTACTTACTAGTTCACAATTAACCAATTAAAACAATGTTTTGAATGTAGTAACATGCCTTAGAGAATTCCCTCAATCCTTACAAGATATGCACTCTATTTTCACTCAGATTTTCTAACTACACACCCTATACTAGTTATATGTGAGAGAATTGATGTAGATATAAAAACGAATGCTCACATATATGTATCACAAAGAACGCAATTTCCGGAGTTAACAAGCATGTTTAGATATGATCTCATGAATGGAATGCTACTACTTAGATGCGAGAACCAGTGACACCATATGCTCATACCAAATTCAAACTCCACAAATTGAAACACATAACACTCAAGATAGAAGTTAAGGGTTGCAACGGGGCTTGGGGTATTGGTTAACAAAGAAAGGATAGGGAAAACAAACGTTCTTCAAGCATTAGTACGCAAAGTAATGAAATTAAGACTTAGAATTCACTTAGATTGCAGAAATTAACTTTAAAACACAAGGGGAAGACTTAGACAACTCCTTAGGGTCGAATTCATTGTTTTGGACCCTTACTTCAACAAACAATACTTTGGAACACTTTTTCACATCTTTTCAACTCTTTTTTTTTTCATACTTTTCATACTTTTTTCTTTATTTTATTTTATTTTATTTCTTTTTCCACGAATATTTTTTGTTTTTTGTTTTTTTTTTCTTTTCTTTCTACCCGTGCCTATGGCACACAATTGACAAAATAAAAACTTCCCCCACACTTGGTTTCTGCCACAAAGGAATTCAATTTGAATCATGCTTACTATACTTTAAGAACGAGGGTATGGATAGTCCTAATCTAGGCTAGGTGAGGGTAATGTGGGTTAACAAAGAAAAGGCTAAACAAGACTCAATGGGGTTAACACCTACAAAACATAATGACATAGGGATTCACGGCTTTTTGGCTAAGGTGGTGGTCACTACACAACTTTATCTTGAATATGTGTTATGTTAATCAATAACATGCTTTGAATGAAATGGGCATGAGTTCTAGCATTTGGAACTAAATGATGAAACGCCTTCTAAGTAGTAACCAAGCAAAGAATAATGAGATCATGCAACGACTTAGAAAACAATAATGCACAGATTATCAACTCTCCAAATAACGTTTAGGCTCAAGTCTCACAAGGTTGTAGCGTTTGTTTGAGTTCCTTCCTTCAAGCATGTTACAAAAACTAATTTTTCCTTTATGATTGCATGTGAATTCATAAATTATAACCACAACCAAGCATACACCAAAGAGTAAATCAAATGTTCATCCATGTTTATAACTCTCTTTAACAGTCATGTAATTAAAAACCAAATCCTCATCATTGTGTTGGAAGGTACCCTAAGACACAAAATAAACAAAAACGACTCAAAACACTCTTTTTAGGCTTTTCACAACAATTTTTCAAATTTTTATGATATTTTCGGATTTTTGTGTCAAAACACACTAAAACATTCCAAAATAGCTTAAAAACACTTAAAACAGCAAGGAACAACACTAGAAGTAATGGGTGATAAATTCCTACGAATTTCATGCAAAGAATTTCTTCATGCAAAACAATGGTTACCCCCCTACACTTAAATCAAACATTGTCTGATCGGATGATATTTATATATATTTTTACTTCAAATTCACTCGTCTTTTCTTAGTTAGTTCCTTATATTTTTGAGCTATTTACGTTATTTTTGTGTTTTTAGGATTTGTTATGCAAAGAAAATAAAAATAACACAAATGAGTTTTAAATAATAAAAGGAATAAAAAATTCAAGACAGCAGGGCAACAAAACAAGTGGTTGCACTTTTAAGTGCTCCGCTTGAGAAATATAATGATATTGTCACAGCCTTGAAGCTTACAAATTATCCTCGTGTCTTGGAATTTCTTGATAGTGGAACAAATAAAGTCATGGCTACTGTTATAATTCAAAGCATTATGAAAAATACAACTCATGTTTTAACTGCTGAGAAGGTATGGTTAAATCATTGAGAGTCCTTTTCTCCGAGTTTGCTTCTTAATGACATGGAATGCTATTTTTACAGGTTGAGGCATTATTTGAATTAATAAAAGGACTTATTGAGGATTTGGATGGGCCTCTTAATGATGAGGTTGATAAAGAGGATGGAACATGGAATGGCAAAAACAAAAGAAAAGAAAGAAGTTGATGGGAGACACGGACAGCACAAGCAGAGAAAGAAGAATAAGAAAATAAAGTTGATGGGAGACATGGAGTAATGGGAAAGAATAAAGCTTTGAACAGCAATAAAAATAGAAGAGGGCAACGTGAGGAAGGAATAAATAAAAAAAAGATGCTTTGGCAGCTGGAGGGCAGGTCAGGAGATAGAGGGAAGTTAGAGGGCGGAAAAGAATAAAAGAAGGAGAAGTAGATTGGTGTGAGGGGGTCTTGGAGCGGGAGAAGGGAGCTGCCCTTTGGGCAGCTCGCAGAGACGCAGGAAGGAGAGAGGTCAGGGGAGAAGAGAGTGACGCGGGGCAGGGGAAAGCTGCCTTTGGCAGCTGGAGGAAAAGTGGAGTGAGGACGGAGAGACAAGGCAAGTCAGCACGGGAATAGAGACAGCAAGGGCAGTCCAGATCAGGCGTGACAGCTGCTTTGCAGCTGGTCAGAAGGTAGAGCAGGTTAGAAGCGGAGCGGGGGACTGACGAGAGAAGGCTGCCTTTGGGCAGCTTGTGAAGGTCAGCACGCAGGAATAGGCGCAGAAAATAAGGAGGACAGAGTCAGTACAAAGGTGAGGACGGTCCAATACAGCGTGAAAGGAGAACGCAGACAGAGATCTTCACCTCTCTTTCGGTTTAATCTCTCTAAACTTCTATTTTATTTCTATTTTTAATAATGTGTAAATAAACTGATTTTGGCTAGAGGTTAATTCAAAGCCATGAATATATTTGTAATATGAATTGATTACCTTCAGTTGTGATTTCATAAGTTGTGAATTCAATTTACTTATCCGTTCGTATAAAAACTTATTTGTGTATGTTGGTTGAGAGTGCACGCTTAATTTACATGCATGAATTTGATGCTAGAATATAAGTGAATTTCACCTAATCGTTATGAACTTATATTCACAAGTAGTAAAGGTTGCTAGTCACAATCACGTTAAGTAAATTCTTGGCATAAGTTTCATGCAATTCATAGTAACAAGTGCCTCGTCAATGCTTATGATTTTCATAGAACTTAATGATTGTTGCTTGTATCTCTATTATGCAATTCATGTAGGGAACTTGTGGGGAATGTTTTGGGTTGTCGTATGCAATCATCCAATCCATTAACTTAAGGAAAATCTGAGAATTAATTTATGCAATTTATGGTTAATTTGGGGCATTGAGATTTACAATTATTGAAAGAACAACTGAAAATCAATTTAGGTTGCATATGTGTCATGTGTGGAGAAGAACCCTCTAGCTAGTCCGTCATTTATCATTTCACCTTAATTTCATGTTTTTGTCAATTCTGTAATTTAATTAAGTTTAATTTACTTTTCATCAAAACCAAACACCCATCCATTATTAAATTATATTATTTATTTAGTTTTCTTTATTGTTAGTCTTTTAATTTAATTTCCGTCCATTTCAGTTCCTAGTGTTTAATTTAATTGTTTTCATTATTTTGAGTCATTTTAAGTGTGTTTCGAGTTATTAGAGTTTTTAGCCTAGTTTTGTGTCCTTGAGTCTTATTTAATATTTTTAAGTTAATTTAATAGATTAGCAATCCCTCCTAATCCCCGGCCTAGAACGATACCCTACTTACATCTATACTACAATTGTCAAAAAGAGGGTTTAATTTTGTGTGTTAACTTATTTTTCACATCATTGTCCTCAATGTTTCAAGCATAAATTCACACAAACAAACAACGAATAAACATGACAAGTATGGCAAAGTAAAAATTAAACAGAGTAGAGTTTAGGAACGCAAATCTGGTTATGGAGGTAGATGATCTTGCTGCCTTTCCACAGCTTTGATCTTGAACTGGATTGGAATTGTACGGCGAAGCTTTGCTCTTTGGCGATGTTGTTGAAGCTTCTTGAGTTCTTCAACTCAGACTCCTTCTGCTCTCGAGTTGATTGTGCAGGCTCAATTCCTTATTTGTTCTCCAAGCAGATGTGGTAGCTTCTTTAGTTCTTCAACTCAGACTCCTTGTGCTGTGTTGAATGAGCAAGCTGCATTCTTCTCTGCTTGTTTCTTCTGCACGTTGTCTCCACATGCTGCTGGTATCATTTTCGCTTGCCTTATCTGTTCTTCAGGTAGATGTGGCAGCTTCTTTGGAAGTACATCAGCAGTGGAAGATGAGTACTCGAGAGCAATTTCTCCATGTCCTGCAGGTTAGAACAAAGACAAGGAAAAGGACATGGAGAATGCATGATATGAGATACTCTTGCTCTCTACCTTCATGATATGAAATACTTTTGCTCTTGAAGATTTGTTTGCAGAGGTATCCCAGGGGATGAGGAACACTGAGTGACTCGAGAGGGTTTGTTGGAAAGCCATTTCAGAGAGGATGAAAGGTTAAGTGCGGCTGAAAGTTGGGTGAGGCTGCCTCACTTTGAAGTTCAACATTTATAGAATTTTCTTAATGGCTGGGAAGGCATTGTTCCATTACTCGTGTCGGCAAGTCTGGGATAATTTAACAGTAGTTTTCACGTGCATTCTGCTTCTCCAGAAATATTCAACAGATTGCTCGTGATTTACGCAACGCAGATGTGCAGTTTGACAGATACTGACACGTCTCGATAAAGCAGAGGCCTCTTTAATATCCAGAATTTGCGCTTCGAGTTCTGAGCTTCATTGAGGGCAGAGATTGCATGTGACCAGTGCTGACGAGGTTGAGAGAAACAGATGGTTGGAATCGGTGCTTCGACAGACTGCCCGTGATTCTTGCAAAGCTGAGTTGCGTGTGATGGGTGCTGACGAGGCTGAGACAGTTGACGCTCTTCGGTATCTGGAATTGGTGGTTTGTGAGCAAGCCCAACTTTTGAGAAAGCTGGCGCCTCTTCGATCTCCGAATGGCTTTTTCGATTTCTGAGCTCACCTTTTCGATCTCTGAAATCCCATCGCGTGCTGATTTTTATAGAGGTATGCAGGACGTTCAAAGCACTCTTGAATTTCTGCCTGTAAAAACTCCCGTTTTGCACTTCTACGATCTTGACTTGTCCGATCTCCTCTTTCTTTAACACCTCTGAAAAATGTCTGGCCCTTCCGACCGTCGTTTTGACTTGAACCTTGGTGAAGGAGCAGCCCCTCCTTCTCCAGACAACATATGGCGCCCGTCCTTCATATCCCTTACTGGTCCTCTCACCGTTGGGGATTCGGTGATGAAAAATGACATGACCGCTGCAGTGGTGGCCCGGAACCTTGTCACCCCCAGAGATAACAGACTGCTCGCTAGACGGTCTAATGAATTGGCGGTTAAGGAGTCTTTGGCTCTTAGCGTGCAGTGTGCGGGTTCTGTGTCCAACATGGCTCAACGCCTATTTGCTCGAACCCGTCACGTTGAATCGTTGGTGGCTGAAATACAGAGTCTCAAAGAGAAGATTAGAGGACTCAAGCATGAAAATAAACAATTGCACAAGCTTGCACACAATTATGCCACAAACATGAAGAGGAAAATTGACCAGCTGCAGGAAACTGATGATCAGATTTTACTTGATCACCGAAGGTTTGTGGGTTTGTTCCAACAGCATCTGCCTTCGTCTTCTGGGGCGGCACCGCGTAGTGAAGCTTCAACTGATCAACCTCCGATACCTCCTCATTCCGTGGCCCCACCGACTTCTGAGACTCCGCCGACTACTGCGACTCCTCCCAAGCAGCCTTTGTGAAGGCTCCCTCTTGTATTATGCTATGTTTCTTTATTTCCCAGTTTGCTGTTTATTTTCATGAAGTTTAATGTCAAAAATCCCTTGCATATTTGTTAATGTTTCAAAATAGAAAATCATAACCAAAAATAATTAAACAAGCAACAACTCAAAATGACAAAAGTAAATGGAAGGTTTTTAGAAACGCAAAACCGATTGTGAACCGATTCATAGATCTTCTTTATTTGAATACATGGGTTGCCTCCCAAGAAGCGCTTGCTTTAACGTCGTACAGCCGGACGAAGAACCCATTCACTCCTCAATGGAGTCCACGGCATGCAAGGGAATGTCATCCACGGTATGCTCCTCAAAGTTCTCGTAGTACGGCTTCAAACGATGCCCATTCACCTTGAATTCGTGTCCCGTTTTCAAGCTTTGGATTTGGACTGCACCATGAACAAAAACATTAGTAATAACAAAAGGTCCAATCCACTTGGAACGTAACTTACCGGGAAACAAACGTAAACAGGAATTGAACAATAGCACTTTCTGCCCAATTGCGAACGTTTTGCCTCTAATCATCTTATCATGGAATGCCTTGGTCTTTTCCTTGTAAATGCTTGTGTTCTCGTATGCCTCGTGCCGTATCTCATCAAGCTCATTCAATTGGAACTTCCGGTGACTTCCCGATTCATCGAGGTTCATGTTAAACTTCTTGACGGCCCAATGAGCTTTGTGCTCCAACTCAACGGGGAGATGGCACGGTTTACCATAGACAAGCCGAAAGGGGGACATTCCAATGGGTGTCTTGTACGCCGTACGATACGCCCAAAGTGCATCATCTAACCGTAAACTCCAATCCTTCCTCATTGGCCCAACGGTCTTCTCTAGGATTTGCTTGATCTCACGGTTGGAAACCTCGGCTTGGCCATTAGTTTGAGGATGATAAGGCGTAGAAACCTTATGATTGACATTGTATTTCCTCAATAACGCCTCAATGGTCCGGTTGCAAAAGTGTGACCCTCCATCACTAATGATCACTCGTGGCATGCCAAACCTTGCAAAAATGTTAGTTCTAATAAAATCTGCAACCACTTTAGAATCATTAGTTCGGGTGGCCTTTGCTTCCACCCACTTTGACACATAATCAACCGCAAGCAAAATATATATAAAACCATACGAAGAAGGAAAGGGACCCATAAAATCAATACCCCAAACATCGAAAATTTCAACATTTAGGATAGAAACCTGCGGCATTTGGTCCCTAGCACCAATGTTACCCATTCGTTGGCATTTATCACATGTTAAGCAAAAAGTTCTAGCATCCTTAAAAATACTAGGCCAATAAAATCCACATTGTAATACCTTAAGGGCAGTTCTTTGTGTGCCAAAGTGCCCACCACATGCATATGTGTGACAAAAACTTAAAATTGAACGAAATTCAGAATCATGCACACAACGACGAACAATTTGATCCGGGCAAAATTTCCACAAATATGGATCATCCCACACATAAAACCGTGCATCATGCCTAAGTTTATCACGTTGGTGCCTAGTGTAAGTGCTTGGAATTCGTTTTGTCATCAAAAAGTTCACCAAATCAGCATACCAAGGCTCACTAACCTTTATGGACAGCAATTGTTCATCGGGGAATGTCTCCAAAATCGACAAAGCCTCCTCATTATGCACCATTCGGCTCAGGTGGTCAGCCACTACGTTCTCACTTCCCTTCTTGTCACGAATCTCTATGTCGAACTCTTGAAGTAGCAACATCCACCGAATTAGCCGTGGCTTGGCCTCCTTTTTGGTGAGCAAGTACTTCAATGCTGCATGGTCAGTGAAAACAATTACTTTAGTTCCAATTAGATATGATCTAAACTTATCTAAAGCAAAAACAACGGCAAGAAGTTCTTTTTCTGTAGTGGAATAGTTCATCATTCAACGTCCGTGAGGCATAGTAGATGACGTGTGGCTTTTTGTCCTTCCTTTGTCCCAAAACAGCCCCTAAAGCGTAGTCGGACGCATCGCACATAAGCTCGAAAGGTAGGCTCCAATCTGGTGGAACAATGATGGGTGCCGTGGTCAACAACTCCTTGAGTTGATTGAATGATGCCGTGCACTCCTTGGTGAATTCAAACGCCACTTCTTTTTGTAGGAGACGGCAAAGAGGTTGTGCTATCTTCGAAAAATCTTTGATAAACCTACGATAAAATCCTGCATGACCAAGAAACGAACGAACCTCTCTAACCGAAGTCGGAGAGGGTAAGTGACGTACTAGATCTATTTTGGACTTATCCACCTCAATGCCGTTTTCAGAGATAATATGTCCTAAAACTATGCCTTGTTTAACCATGAAATGACATTTTTCCCAATTAAGAACAAGGTTAGTTTCAACGCAACGTTTTAAGATCAAACTTAGATTATGCAAGCAACCATCAAAAGAATCACCAAAGACGCTAAAATCATCCATAAAAACTTCAATTATTTTCTCTACATAATCGGAAAATATGCTCATCATGCATCTTTGAAATGTAGCAGGTGCATTACATAAACCAAAAGGCATGCGACGATATGCAAACGTACCAAATGGACATGTAAAAGTGGTTTTTTCTTGGTCCTCGGGTGCAATGACAATTTGATTATAACCAGAATAACCATCAAGAAAACAATAGAAAGCATAACCCGCTAACCTCTCAAGCATTTGGTCAATGAATGGCAATGGGAAGTGGTCCTTCCTCGTGGTGGCGTTTAGCTTCCTATAGTGGATGCACACCCTCCAACCGGTTTGAATGCGTTGAGGAACAAGCTCATTCTCGGCATTAGTTACCACTGTCACTTCGGATTTCTTTGGTACGCATTGCATGGGTGAAACCCACCTACTATCCGAGATTGGATAGATAACTCCACAATCTAGAAGCTTTATGATCTCCTTTTTCACAACTTCCATCATGGGAGGGTTAAGACGGCGTTGAGCCTCTTGAGATGTTTTAGACCCCTCCTCCAAAAGTATGCGATGCATGCACGTTATTGGGCTAATTCCTTTGATGTCGGCCAATGTCCATCCAATGGCCGTTTTGTACTCCTTTAGCACCCTCACTAACTTGCTCTCTTCTAGTGCCGTGAGTGAGGATGAGATAATGACGGGCAATGTCTCATCTTCTCCCAAGAAAACGTATTTCAAGTGACTAGGCAACGGCTTAAGTTCAAGTGTAGGTGGCTGCACAACTGAGGGAAACAGTTTATTAGTCGAAACTGAACTTAAAATGGGTTTCAAAAACTTACCGGATTGTGATGGCAATGACTCAAGGGCAGCTACCATCTCAATGACTTCCTCACTAGGGGGCACGGCAATGGACTCCTCATTCTTGCCGTGGGGTTCCTTGGTGGCTGTTTCAATGTTTTTCATGTCCATTCCTTGTGCAATGACCAATTCAAGTGCATCGTCCTTCAAATTGTCAAAATGGTCCTGCGCCAAAGAATCAATTACGTCAATAGCAAAACATGAATGATTTTCATTAGGAAACTTCATAGAATCAGAGAGATTGAAATTGATAACTTCCCCATCAAATTCCATCGTCAAAATGCCATTAAATACGTCAATCTTCGTACGAGCAGTTTTCATAAATGGCCTTCCAAGGAGGATGGGCAATGACGGGGCATGGTTCGATTCGTCCATCTCAAGTACATAGAAATCCGCCGGGAATATCAAATGATTAACCTGCACCAAAACATCTTCCAAAACTCCCTTTGGATAGGCATTAGATCTATCGGCCAATTGTATGATTACCCCATCGTTTTTCAACTCTCCTAGGTTCATAGATGCATAAATTGAATATGGCATAACATTTATTGATGCACCTAAGTCTAGCATGGCAGATTCAAACCTAGTATTACCAATGATACAAGGAATCGTAAAACTACCCGGATCTTTGCATTTGGGGGGCAGTTTGCGTTGTAAAATGGCCGACACATTCTCACCTACTTTCACAACTTCCTTGGTCAAAATCCTCTTTCTTGTGGTGCAAAGTTCCTTTAAGAACTTGGCGTACCTCGGGACTTGCTTGATTGCATCCAAAAGGGGAATGTTGACTTGAACTTTCCGGAATGTCTCTAGAATGTCCTTTTCAGCTTCTTCTTTCTTTGTTTGCTTAAACCTATTTGGAAAAGGAGCATTCGAAGGAAAAACGTTAGTAGGAACTGAATTTGACACGTTCTTACCTTCCTTGGACGAATTGGATAGTTTAGGCCTACTTAAAGCTTGCGGCATTGGTGTGTCCACCCTTGCCGTGGCCTTCCCTTGTTCCTCCTCTTCAATTATCAACTCCTCCACCTCGTTAGAACGTGATTTGGAAGGTTGGGGGTCAGATCCTACTTGCTTCCCACTCCGCAAAGTTATGGCTTTTGCAGATTCGAAACCACCCTTTGGATTCACTACGGTTGAGCTAGGCAACTTGCCTTGCTCACGAAACTGCCCCATAAACTCGGCAATTTATCCCACTTGCTTCTCCAACTCATCCACCTTCTTGTCCCTAGTTTGCATGCTCTGCGCCATAGAAGTTAGTAAATTCAAAATCTGATCATTATCAATAGAAGTACCTGACTTCTGGGCAGGTTGTGCTTGGGGTTGAGTTGGTGCAAACGTCTTTTGATAGAAACCCGGAGGTTGTTGCCTAAATCCGTTTTGTTGTTGGCCTTGTTGGGGTTCTCGCCATTTGAAATTTGGATGATCACGCCAACCGGGATTGTAAGTATTGGAAAATGGGTCATTCCTTGGTTGGTATTGGTTGCCAAATCCCACGGCATTGAGGGTCTCCCACCCTCCATTTTCTATCAACTGTGGGCACTTGTCCGTAAGGTGGCCTTGCATGGAACACACGCCACAAGCTGCCACGTTTTGCACTTTTGGACCTTCCACCACCTGAGAAAGCAAAGTAGTAAGGTTAGCCATTTGATTTTGAAGTTCGGTTATGGCACTTACCTCATTGACTTGATGTGGTCGTGGGTTACTCCTTTGTCCAACGCCTTCGTATTGTTGAGCATTCAACGCACGGTTGGAAATTAAAGTCTTTGCTGCCGTGGGGGTCTTGTCCACCAAGGCTCCTCCTGCCGAGGCATCTAGTATTTGACGTTCGATAGGTAGTAGCCCCTCGTAGAAGTATTGCAAAAGAAGTTCCTCCTTCATCTGATGCTGTGGACAAGAAGCAACAAGAGATTTAAAACGTTCATAATAAGTAGGAAAAGATTCACCTTCCTCTTGTTGAATTCCACTTATCCTTTTCCGTAGGAGGATGACTCGAGAAGTTGGGAAAAACTTCTCCAAGAAGGCCCGTTTCATGCTTTCCCATGATGTGACGGTTCCGGGCGCCAATTCGTACAACCAATCATTCGCCTTTTCCAAGAGAGAAAAAGGGAAGGCTTTCATCTTCAAAATACTCCCATCGACATTGACGGGGGTCATGCTCGAACACACCACCTCGAATTCTTTCAAGTGTTTGTTAGGATCTTCCATGGACAACCCATGGTACTTCGGAATGTGGTGTAACAAGCTTGACTTCAATTCAAATTCTTCTGTCTTTCCTCGGGCTGCTGCGGGGTATTGGATGCATAGAGGCGCGGCATTGTCCAATCCCGAGGCTGAAAGTTCTTTGATTGTTCGATTGTCCACCTCCATGTCTTTTTCTGCCTCATTCTTTTCTTCAAATTCGTATTCAGAACTAGAACTAGGTGGACTAGGTTCTGGTACTTTCCTTTTCCTTCTCAAAGTTCATTCAAAATTGTCGTCAAACTCCGATATATGTGCACGAACTGGTTGAGAACTACGAGTCATAAACTAGTACCTGAAATAAACAAAATCAAATAAAATTAAAACTAAAATTAAAACACACAAAAAAAAAGAAATAAAAAGAAACAATGGGGATTTAGCAAAGTTGCTAATCCCCGGCAACGGCGCCAAAATTTTAATGCGAATAATATAAGCACACAAATTAAACCCTCTTTTGATAATTGTAGCAAAGTATGTAAGTAGGGATCGTTCTAAACCGGGGATTAGGAGGGCTTGCTAAAACCTCTAAACTGACTCAAAAACAAAAAAAAAAACAAAGTTAAAAATGTAAACAAAAGACTTTAAAACAAGAAAGTAAAAGGGGGATTTGGGTTTGGTGAAGTTGAAAGTAAAACAAATAAACTAAAACTTAAATAGATTTTTAGCTAGGCAGATTGTAAAACAAATTTGAGAAATAAGATGATGGATGGATTAGTTAGAGGTCCGTTCTTCACACATGACACACTTGTACATGAATCGATTTCCAATTGCTTTTCAATAAACTATGATGCTCAACACCCCAGATTGATCGTGATGCACAAATTAACCCTCAGATTTTCCTTTACTTATTTAATTGGATGAATGCATGCGACAATCCAAATTATTCTCTAAAAGTCCCCTATATGAATGCATAATAGAGATACAATCAGAGATCATTACGTTCAATGAAAATCATAAGTGTTGACGAGGCAATTGTAACTATGAATGCATGATACGTTTGCCAAGAATTCAATTAACGCGATTGTGACAAGCAACCTTCACTACTTATGAATATAAACTTGTAACAATTAGGTGAAACTCATTTATATTCTAGCATCTAATTTATGTATGAAAACTAAGTATGCATCCTTAATAAACATACAAGAATCAGTTATGAAGAAAATAGATAATTGAATTGCAATCACAACTTATCAAATCACAATTGGAAGAAATCAATTCATATCACAAGCATGTTCATGGCTTCAAACTTCCCCCTAACTAAATAGGGGTTTAGTTCCCCATGTTCACAAAACAAAGATAAACAGAATTATACATTGAAAACAAAAGAAAGAAAACACATAAACGTTCCAACGATCCATGTTGGATAGCAAGCACGTACAAGAACTTTCCTCTTCTTCTTTGCTGCAACACAAGGTTGGAGTGATGTTTTGAAGGGTTGGTTATGTGGAGGAATGGATGGGAAGGAGTTTAGATATGTAGGGAGAGGCAAGGCAAGGCTTGGAGAATGGTTAATTTCTGGATGCCTTCAATGAGGCTGCTGCCATGGGTATTTATAGGGAGAGGATGGACTTGTTTAATTCAATTTTCTGGTGGAAAACAAGTAGGTGACACACGGCATTGAAGTGGAGAATAATGGTGGGTTAGGTCTTGAATCATCCACTCAATTTCTGTGCACAATCTACTTATTTTCTGTTGAGTTGGGGATGAATCATCCACTCAAATGTCATGGTGAGTTAGGCATTGCATCATCTCAAATGTCATGGTGAGTTAGGCATTGCATCATCACTCAAATTTCTGGTGGAAAGCAACAAGGATGCACGACAAGGATGTGAATTTCTGTGATTTTAGGGATGAATCATCTACTCAATTTCCTAGTGGGTTAGGTATTGAACAATCACTCAAATTTCTGGTGGAAGTGAGTCAATACCCACGGCATTGATGAATTTCTGGGGTAGGCATGGTTTTTGAGTGAAATTTTGGTCAATCCTTCTAGAAACCTATCCCTTCTTGCAACTTGTATTTGTTTCACCAGATTTTTAGCATGTTCCTAGCCTCTTTTGACTTCAAATTCGTCCAAACTCCTTGCTCCATGCATATGCACTTCATTCCAAGCCCAATTTTGCTCCTAAAAGCTCCAAAATGCTCATTTTTGCATACTTTGACAATAAAACCTGAAATTGCACGAAAATGACTTTAAACACTAAACTAACTAAGGAAAAACAACATAAATGCATGAGAACAAGCCAATTAAGTCGCATAAAAATGCTCCTATCAGTATCTTCTATGGAAGCATAAGATGTTGAAGATGAGTACTCGAGAGCCATGCCAGGTAAGTAATCAGGTAAGGGGTTCCAGGCAGTCAGTTCCTGACTGGAAGCTTGATTCCAAGTGCTGACTGATTGCTCTCTTTCTCCTTGTCTTGCAGGTAAGAACAAGGCCAAAGGAAAAGACAGGGAAAAAGCATGATATGGGATACTATTGCTTTTAACCCTGATGATATGAGATATTCTTGCTCTGGTGTAGCTTATTTGCAGAGGTATTATCGGGGAGAAAGAAAGGTGAGTATTTCGAGAGGCTTTGTTGGGAGTGCCCTCTCAGATATGAGGAAGGGTTGAGCATTTTTGCAGGTCTGCCTGTCCGTTGAGGGTGGAGATCAACATATATAGGAGTCTCCCTAACAACAAGTAGTAGTGTTATTCCTTTACCCTTCTTGGTCATAGCACTGTAGTGGGAGCTGCCAGCTTCACGTGTTTTAACTCTGTCAGAGCACTTTGAAAAAGTGGTATATGGTATCTGGAAAGCTGATGTTGCGTGTGAAGATTACAGACAAACTTTATCCAAAGAGATCTGGCTTTCGAAGTTGAGAAAGCGATGCCTCTTCGATTTTCGAACAAGCGATCCTGTCGGGGATCTGGCTCTCGAGATTCGAAGAACAGTGCCTCTTCGATTTTTGAGAAAGCAATCCTGCTGGGAGTCTGGCTCTTGAAATTCGGAAAGTGGTGTCTCTTCGATTTTTGAGAAAGTAATCTTGTTGGGAGTCTGGCTCTCGAGATTCGGAGGGCGGTGCCTCTTCGAATTTGGAGCAAGCAATCTTGTTGGGAGTGTTTTCTCGAATGTGAGTAAAGGTTGGGCATTTTTGCTAGTCTACATTGCCACGGAGCACAGAGGTTGACACAGGTTCTTTCCAATTATCTAGCAGTGGTGCTGTTTCTTTACCCTTGTGGGTAATAATATGGTAGCTAAACCTTCAAAATTTATGTGTCTAAACTTTGTTAGTGCTGTTTCTTTGCTATTTTTTACCCTTCTTGGTCATAGCGATGTAGTGGGAGCTGCAAGCTTCACGTGTCTAAACTTTGTCAGAGATCTTTGGCAAAGTTATTTGTGGTACCTATGAGCTGATGTTCCGTGTGGAAAGTGGATGATTGAACAGTAAGATTCACGTGCTTTCTACTTCACCAGAAATCTTCGACAGATTGCCCGTAATTTTCGCAAAGCTGAGTGTGCATGTAACAAGTGCTGACAAGGCTGAGAAAGCAGGTGCCTCTTCGATTTCTGAAGCTCCGTCAAGTGCAGATTTTTATAGAGGCTGGCATTAAGTTCCAAAGCACACTTGAATCTCCACCAGTAGAAGCTCCCTTCTTGCACTTCTAAGATCTTGATTTGTTCGACCTCTTTTCTCTTCAACACCTTTGAAAATGTATGGCCCTTCCGACCGTCGTTTTGACTTGAACCTTGGTGAAGAGGCAGCCGCTCCTTCTCCAGACAACATATGGCACCTATCCTTCTTATCCCCTACTGGTCCTCTTACCGTTGGGGATTCCGTGATGAACAATGATATGACCGCTGCGGTGGTGGCCAGGAACATTATCACTCCCAAAGATAACAGACTTCTTTCCAAACGGTCTGATGAGTTGGCTGTTAAGGATTCTTTGGCTCTCAGTGTTCAATGTGCAGGTTCTGTGTCAAATATGGCCCAACGCCTATTTACTCGAACCCGCCAAGTTGAATCATTGGCAGCTGAAGTGATGAGTCTTAAGTAGGAGATTAGAGGGCTCAAACATGAGAATAAACAGTTGCACAGGCTCGCACATGACTATGCTACAAACATGAAGAGGAAGCTTGACCAGGTGAAGGAATCTGATGGTCAGATTTTACTTGATCATCAGAGGTTTGTGGGGTTGTTCCAAAGGCATTTATTGCCTTCGTCTTCTGGGGCTGTACCGCGTAATGAAGCTCCAAATGATCAGCCTCTGATGCCTCTTCCTTCTAGGGTTCTGTTTAGTACTGAGGCTCCGAGTGATCACCCTCCGGTGCCTTCTCTTTTTGGGGCTCTACCGACTGCTGGGACTTCTCCTAAGCAACCTTTGTGAAGACCCCCTCTTGTTTGTTTATTTTGACTCATGTATATGTACATATTAGTAACTTATCGAAGATATCAATAAATAAGCTTTGTTTCATTTCAACGTATTGTGTTAAATACACCAAAGCCTTTAACACTAAGTTCTTTGAATTTTTCTTTTGTTGAAGCTTGTATGTTGAAGCTTTGTGAGTGAAGCATGTAGGTTAAGGTAGTGTTCCCTTAATTTCTCGAGTGAGGAAAACTTCTCAGTTGGAGACTTGAAAAATTTAAGTCACTGAGTAGGGTCGGCTATATGACTCTTAGAACGCCATTGTGCTCGGTCATGTGTCATGTCCTCCGTTAGATCCAAGTACTCTAAGTCTTTTCTTAAAGTCTCTTCCAAAGTTTTCCTAGGTCTTCCTCTACCCCTTCGGCCCTGAACCTCTATCCCGTAGTCGCATCTTCTAACTGGAGCGTCAGTAGGCCTTCTTTGCACATGTCCAAACCACCGTAAACGATTTTCTCTCAGCTTTCCTACAATTTCGGCTACTCCTACTTTACCTCGAATATCCTCATTCCTAATCTTATCCTTTCTCGTGTGCCCACACATCCAACGAAGCATCCTCATCTCTGCTACACCCATTTTGTGTACGTGTTGATGCTTCACCGCCCAACATTCTGTGTCATACAGCATCGCCGGCCTTATTGCCATCCTATAAAATTTTCCCTTCAGCTTCAGTGGCATACGGCGGTCACACAACATGCCAGATGCACTCTTCCACTTCATCCATCGAGCTTGTATTCTATGGTTGAGATATCCATCTAATCTTCAAGACAAAGAAAGAAGCCAAAAAATCATTCTCACACTCAGATGCTAAAGCTCCCAAACTCTCAAATTCCCAAACACTTACAAGATTTAAAAAGTTATCTGCATTCTTTGCCACACTTGTGAAGAACCACCAAGCATCCATACAAGCTCCAATTTTTTGTTGTCTTCTCCCCAAGAAGATTAAAACTGGTGAACTAGCTAACTTATCTCTTGAAGAAAATAAAACGTTAAATTAGTGTTTGTTTCTTTAGCTGACAAGAATCTGTAAGACTGATCTTGACTATGGTGAACCAGGAAGATTAAATAAAACGTTAAATTAGTGTTTGTTTCTTTAGCTGACAAGAATCTGCAGGCCTGATCTTGACTATGGTGAACCAGGAAGATTTTTGTTGATGTTCCCAAATTTCTTTAAATTGACGTGCTGGAAATAAAACAAAATTGACTCATGACTTGATGGATCCAAATTTGCCCAACTATTCAAAGAATATAGCAAAAGGTAGTCAGTAATTTTTTGTTTTCTTGTGGGTTGAGGTTATGCGTGCACACGTAGATGATAATGTTATCTTTCTGACTTTATTCGCCCTGCAGCTACAAAAGGAGATATGTGAATAGTTCTATACTATCCAACCGAACTTTTGAACTCTCGGCAGATGTTTGCCGAAGAGGTAGAAAACTCAAAACAAAACATCAGTATTCGGAAATGATTAACCGAAAGGTAGGCAATTGTTCAACGCCTTTCTACCGAACATGAGTGAACTGTTTGGCACAAAAGTTTTGTCCAACAACTTAAAGACTTTCATTGGCAGAGGAAGATGTTGGATTAATGGCTGAATTATAGTGGGCCACCTATTTGACCCAATAACCCATTTAAAGGGCATTTTTTCTTTTACCCATGTGGAAGTCATAGGTTGACTCCTAGGGTTTAATTGGTAGCATCAGCTGCCTTTAGTTGTAGCAGAAAACAAATAGCAGCACAGAGAAGAAAAGAGCCACTGCCGTAGCCCCATTTCAGAGAAGGAGGAGTTGTTGCTCCTCTCATTGGTTAGCTATCACTCCATCAAAGTTGTATTTGTTGTATTAGCTTTGAGCTTTTTATAGAGAATAAATTATTCACAATATTTCCTTTTCTATTTGTTTCTTTAGTGAGTGAGAGTTATTGGGTGTATTGGGGCTTTGGGTTGTGAGATTGCCAACACTTTGTAAACTCTTATTTGATTGATAGTGGATTATTGGGTGAGCTCCTACTGCTCCAAGGACTTACTCCAGTTACACTGACTGTTGAGAAACCTCGTTAAAATCTTGGTGTCTTTTATATTTTGTTCCTGCATTCCATTTGATATATTTCTTGTGGGTTAGCTTAACTTGGTTCCAATTGGTTTGGTGCTTTCCTAGCACAACAATTGGTATCAAAGCACTAGTTGCTCTTAGGTACCGTCTAGTTGCTAAAGATATCAGACGGATAAGATGAGTATCCTTTTGGAAGCAGCTACGAGTTTGCAAGAACTACGGTGCAAAATGCAAAGTTCAAAGTGGAAAAGTTTGATGGCACAAACAACTTCGGGATGTAGCAATGTGAGGTCAAGAATGTGTTGGCTCAACAAGATCTACTTGCCGCTTTTGGAGATATGCCGGAAGCTATGTCGAATTTGGAATGAGAGAAGTTAAATTTGTGGATTTGCTCCACAATTCGGTTGTGCCTTGCAAAAACTCAAAAATATTTTGTGATGCGGGAGACATTGGCAAATGTGTTGTGGTAGAAATTAGAAAACAAGTACATGACGAAGAGTGCGGAGAACCGGCTACACTTGAGGAAAAAGCTCTACCGTTTCCAATACAAAGAAGGTACAAAAATGATTAGACACCTTGATGTTTTTAATAAGTTGATTGCCGATTTAATGAATTTAGATGAGGATATTAAGGATGAAGATAAGGTTTTAATATTGTTGAATTCCTTGCTGGACTCTTATGAGCATTTTCTTACCATTATTATGCATGGTAAAGAAACTGTGAAATTTGAGAATGTGTCAAATGCCTTGATGAATTATGAAATGAGACGTAGAGATAAGAATCATGATAGTATCTCTGAATCTTTATTTGTTAGAGGTAGATCATCAGAAAGGAGATCTTTCTCTAGTAAGAAAAAATCACTTTCTCGACCTATGGGAACTTCTAAAGGTAGAAAAAGTTTGGAAATGGATGAATGTACTTTTTGTCATAATAAAGGCCATTGGAAGAAAGATTGTCCTAGGTTGAGGACCAAAGGTAAAGTGAGTTCTGAAGCTAATGTTGCTGAGCTTGAAAATGATTTTTCTGATTTTGCTTTAACCGTTTCCTCATCATTTGATTGTGCTACTAAGTGGGTATTAAATACAGGTTGTACTCATCATATGACTCCTCACAAGGATTGGTTTTCAAGCTTGAAAGAGTTTGATGGGGGTGTTGTTTTCATGGGAGATGACAATCCTTGTACAACAAAAGGGATCGGTACAGTTCGTTTGAAGTTGCATGATGGCATGGTTAAAGAGTTGACTGGCGTTCGGTATGTACCGAATTTGAAGAAAAATCTTATTTCTTTGGGCACTTTAGAATTTAAGGGCTTCATGTTTCATTCAGATAGGCAGACATTGAAAGTTACTTATGGTGCACTTGTTGTGATGAAAGCTTCTCGATGTGGTCATTTGTATCAATTGCAAGGAAGCACCGTGACAGGTGAAGCGTTTGTAGTCTCAGAAAATATGGGCACATTTGATTCAGATACTACTAGACTGTGGCATATGAGATTAGGCCATGGTGGTGAAAGAGCTCTACAAGGGCTTGTTAAACAAGGTCTTCTAAAAGGTGTCACGACTTGTAAGCTTGATTTCTGCGAGCATTTTGTCTTGAGGAAGCAAATTAGAGTGAAGTTTGGTACTGCAGTATATCAAACGAATGGCATTCTTGATTATGTGCATTCAGATGTTTGGGGTCCTACAAAGACTCCCTCTTTGAGTGGTAGACATTGTTTCGTGACCTTTGTTGATGATTATTCTAGAAGGTCTTGGTTCTACACTATGAAGCACAAGAGTGAGGTGTTGAGCATTTTCTTGAGTTGGAAGAAAATGGTTGAGAACTAGACTGAGAGAAAGATTAAGATTTTGAGATCGGATAATGGTGGTGAATACACATCTGACCCTTTCTTTAAAGTTTGCAAAGAGGAAAGGATTGTGAGGCATTTCAGTGTTCGGGGAACTCCACAACAAAATGGAGTTGCAGAAAAATTGAATCGAACCTTGCTTGAGAAGGTTAGATGTATGTTGTCTCAGTCGGGTTTAAGCAAGACATTTTGGGCAGAGGCAGTTACTTATGCATGTCACATCATCAACCAGTTACCCTCAGCTATTGTTTAGGGTAAGACACCAATGGAGGTATGGACTGAAAAACCTTCTAATGATTATGATTATATTCATATTTTTGGTTCACTTGCTTATTTTCATGTAACTGAAAATAAACTTGATCCTGGAGCCAAAAATGAAGAAACTTGTCATCAGTAGAGATGTGACATTTGATGAAGAAAGTATGTTCAAAGACTCTGAGAAGAATGTGAAAGATGTCCAACAGGTGGAGCTTGAGAAAATTGCCTCTAGTACTTCAAATCCTATTTCCACTGATGTTGAAGCCACTACAAGTGAAGAAGTGGGAGACGAAGAGGATGTTGAAGAAGTTGAAGTTGAAGACTCTTTTCTAGATGAAGAGTAAGCTTCACCTCAAGAGTTTATTGCCAAGAACAGAGGAAAGAGAAATATTACCAAGCCAGCTCAGTATAGTGACTATGTTTCTTTTGCTCTTCCTATTATCACTGACGAGATTCCATCCAATTTTGAGGAAGCTATTGAGAGTGAAGAAAAGGAGAAATGGTGCAATGTCATGGGTGATGAGATGAATTCTCTCTTGAAGAATAAGACTTGGGAGTTAGCTAAATTGCCTAAGGGTAAGAAAGCTATCGGTTGCAAATGGGTATATGCCATGAAGGAAGGTGTTGATGAGAAAAGCAATGTGAGATTCAAAGCAAGATTAGTTGCTAAAGGGTATGCATAAAAGGAGGGCATTGACTACAATGACATCTTTTCTCCGGTTGTGAAGCACTCCTCAATTCGTATTATATTATTAGCTCTTGTTACACAATATGATCTTGAGCTTGTGCAACTCGATGTGAAGATGGCTTTCCTATATGGTGATTTTAATGAAGAGATCTATATGTGTCAACCTGATGGGTACAAAGTGAAAGGGAAGGAGAATTTGTTTTGCAAGTTGAAGAAATCACTTTATGGCTTGAAGCAATCTCCAAGACAATGGTATTTGAGGTTTGATAAATTTATGAGAGACCAAAATTATTCTAGAAGTCAATATGATCATTGTGTGTACTTCAAGAAGTTGCAATATGTGTCTTTTATTTATTTGTTGATATATGTTGATGATATGTTGATTGCATTAAAGAATGTCGAAGAGATTGAGAAATTGAAGAAACAAATGAAGAATGGGTTCGAGATGAAAGATCTTGGTGAAGCGAAGAAGATCCTTGGCATGAAGATGACTAGAAATAGAGAGAAGGGTTTGGTATGCTTGAATCAAAGACAATACCTTGAGAAGTTGATTCGGAAGTTTGGAGTTCATGATTTAACCAAACCGGTTAGTACCCATTTGGCTCCTCATTTTAAATTGAGTTCTCTACAATGTCCTAAAACTGATAAAGAAAAGCTGCAAATGAAAAATATGCCATATGCAAATTTGGTTGGTAGTTTGATGTACGCAATGGTGTGCTCTAGACCGGATATTGCTCATGCAGTTGGTATGGTGAGTCGATATATGCATAATCTAGGTAAAGAGCATTGGTATCCAACTAAATGGATATTAAGTTATCTCCATGGTACTCGAGATGTCGGTTTATGCTTTGAGAGGGATGGCTCTGGTATTGGTCACTTTGCAGTTGGTTATGTTGATTCAGATTATGCAGGTGATTTGGATAAAAGGAAGTCTACTACAGGCTATGTGTTTACTATGGCTAAAGGGCCAGTTTGTTGGAGGTCCATTTTGCAGTCATATGTTGCCTTGTCTACCACAAAGGCTGAATATATGGTAGCTGCAGAAGCTATAAAGGAGGCCATTTAGATACATGGACTGATTAGAGAATTGGGGGTTGATCAGAAGCAGGTGGAGTTGCATTGTGATAGTCAGAGTTCCATTTATTTGGCTAAGTATCAGGTTCATCATGCGAGGACCAAGCACATATATGTGAGTTATCATTTTGTTCGTGAAGTTGTTGGTGAAAGGGATATTATTCTCCAGAAGATTCCAACTAAAGACAACCCCGCTGATATGTGGACTAAGGTTGTTGGTGTAGCCAAGTTTGTTCATTGCTTGAACTTGGAGTTTTGGAGCATTTCCCTCGGCATGAGTTGTTCTCTTGCTAGTATTTGGGAGTGGTTTTGTATTGATTGTTGATTATGTTGTGTTGGCTCGTCATGGCTCTTTCGGAATTTGGCCAAGGTGGAGACTGTTGGATTAATGGCCAAATTATAGTGGGCCACCTATTTGACCCAATAGCCCATTTAAAGGGCCTTTTTTCTTTGACCCATGTGGAAGTCATGAGGTGACTCATAGGGTTTAATTGGCAGCAACAGCTGCTTTTAGTTGCAGTAGAAAACAAAGAACAGCACAGAGAAGAAAATAGTCACTGCCGCAGCCCCATTTCAGAGAAGGAGGAGTTGTTGCTCCTCTCATTGGTTAGCTATCACTTCATCAAAGTTGTATTTGTTGTATTAGCTTTGAGCTTTGTATAAAGAGGAAATTATTCACAATATTTCCTTCTCTATTTGTTTCTTTACTGAGTGAGAGTTATTGGATGTATTGGGGCTTTGGGTTGTGAGATTGCCAACACTTTGTAAACTCTCATTTGGTTGATAGTGGATTATTGGGTGAGCTCCCACTGCTCCGAGGACGTACTCCAGTTACACTGACTGTTGAGGAACCTCGTTAAAAACTTGGTGTCTTTTATATTTTGTTCTTGCATTCCATTTGATATATTTCTTGTGGGTTAGCTTGACTTGGTTCCAATTGGTTTGGTGCTTTCCCAGCAGTCTTCTGAGAAACAGAAACTAGACTTTGATCTAAACATTATACGGATCGTAATGTAATTGCTCCACCTATTATGGACGAAGTTGCAGTCGGTTTTAAGATACGAGTTCTCGACGGTGTAACCACGTACAACTTCAAATAGTCTCTCTGATCAAACAACATGATTAGTAGACGTTCTATTTTTAGTTTGGAAGGTTGGGCGTGTGGAGATGTCGGTGATATCTGCTTCAGAGGCCAAAATACGGAGATTTGTAAGATCATGAAATATGAAACCTACTTACGAGTATCTAAAGAGTATCCAAATCTGAAATCTTTGTATGTTTACAAATCCAAGCAAAAATAAAAGTCCAAAGTTTCATAAAATTCGTCGACGTCTGATTTTTCTACAATCTTGTGAAATGAATCCAAGATCTCTGTCACAAGTAATGGAGTTACAAGGCAATGCCAACTAGTTGAAAAGTTTTGATGTTCCTATTGTCTTGGAAATGATGTGGTTAAGAAAAATCAATGAAAGCTACAACTTACACATTTACAGGGTTATGATAACATACTCACTCTTCCTCCTTTACGTTGTTTCCTTATGTGATGATCCTATCCGCTCGGTACCTAGGATTCAGATGTTTATTTGAACAACAAACACAGACACAATTTCTATAAGTTTCCTAGTAGAGATTCAGGAAGAAGAATAAGATGCTAAGATATCTCCTACAAATGCTAGACTAAATGAAACCTCTGACTTTTTACAATTGGTCCTCTGCCTGGGAATTCAGTTTGCAATATCTGTTACTCGTGCACAAGTTCAACTGGGCATTGCCTGGTGGAGCAAATGGGGAGGGTTTAGACATGACTGAATCCAGTGTATCCTCTCAAAGCTGTAGCTATTCCATATTCATAATTGCCTATGTACGTGTAATGGCCTTCATATTTCATGTCTAAGGCTCAACGCCTACTATTGTCGCCTATTATGTTAGCATTGTCTGTCGCTATTGCCAAAATAACATAGCACAACATGCAGTGCCAAATATTATGAATGTGAATGTAGGTTTATTGAATTGGTTTTTTTGGAATTTTATGTGTTTTGCTTTGGGAATTTTAACTCAGGGTATTTCCTAGAAGGGTTTGTTATCCATGGCCGCGCGTTTTGCTGAAAAGTCAAGTTCAATCATATGTTCATGAGAACATGACAACAAGAAAATGACAGCTTTGTTATCTCATTGACTAGAGTAGAGTAGGGAAGATAATTTAGGTAGGGACCGTAGGGTTAGGTTTTGAGTGCTTTCATTAGAAGATTGCGGGGTACCTACAGTAACAACAATGGTATACCTTTCCTAAATTTTAGAGAGGGTAAAACTCAAAACCAAAACCAGCAAAACCACCTAGCACTTGGTCAATTGGTATTTCTCTTACTAACGTTGGAAGAAGTCCCCAGTTGAAATCTCTCATACCCCATAGATTGAAAAACGAAACAATAAAAGAAACACTAAAGAGGGGGAAACACCTGCACAATCTTCCTTTTACTGAATGAAAGCGTTGCATTTGTAATTGAAAATGGTGTAACAGAAAGAATTTAAGAAACCACTTACAGTTTATGTGTAAAAGGGAAAGCTCCCTTGTTGACACAAATTGGCTGCATCTAGGGTGGGACGAACATCACACAGTATTCATTATTCCGAACCTTGATTGTCATCTCGTGTACGCTAAGTGTCTCTACCAGAAAGGACAATTAATGGACTAAGAACTTTGAACTCGCATTGTAAACCAAGTCTTAGATCATATAGAGAGAACGTGCGCTAGTTGACATCCCCCAATCCCAATATCCCTTAGTTGACATGCCCCGATCCCAATATCCCCAAATATCAGGATAGGCACATGTTGGCCAACACCCGAGGGTGGTGAAGCCATTTAAAACATGCATACAACTAAAATAAGTAATCAGGAAGAGATACATTAATGTAGAACCGTGTTTAGAGCATACAACTACTCAAGAATACTATGAAAGAATTATTATAAAAAGGTATGAACAAAGGAATGGGTCCTACCTTAAGAAGACTTGAAGATCCCTATGCGGAATTGCCCTAACGCCGGTACTATATGCCTCAATTCTAATTCCTGAGGGGGCGCAAAAATAGAAAAGGTGAGGGGACCATAGATTTATAGTAATACTAATAATACGAAAACCGATTTCTTTCTAAACATACTAACCCCCTGTTTTGAAAACACATATAGTACTGCATATAGTAAGTTTTCTGAAAACTCTAGCATGCCATGAAATCGTTCGTAAAACAATGCTCATTAATGGTGCTATCGTCACCCGAAGGCAAATCCATAAATCTCACCAATATTGTACTCTCTAGGGGTATCATAGTCGCCCGAAGGCAATACCTATCCATCACCTGAAGGTGAAGTTGTACGACACTAGTTTCGCCAATAAAGCTGAGGGTATATCATAAATATCCTCAATTGTGTCATATGGCCATAGACGTTTACATACCCGTGTTGTGTGGATGTGTTGTATGATAACCCGCTAAATAAGCACCGAAAACATGCCTCAAAAATCTCATATCAACTTTGGAGCTCAAAAGCTTAAAGCCTCATCTCATAAATCCATGATAACTCATATTCATAAATCCATAAAATAAATCATATTTGTAATCCATAGAATTTCATAAACGAAAACCCAATATTCCATAACCTTTAGAAAAATGTAAATTCGATAAATCATAAATATTTTATAAAAGCAATTAAAATAAATCATAAATTCTCCGTAAACCATAAATATAGAAATCCATAAAACATAATAGGAAACATATTCGAATCATGAAATATGAAATGCATGCAAACCTAATATTTTATAAAAACATGCAATTAAGAAAGGGTCCACTTACAGATATTTTGTTGCCCGGGAGCCGCTTGAGTTAGCGAAGATAAAGTCACTTCCCATCGATGCACCTAATCACATATAACGGCCATTTAGTAAAACTCTGCTAAAACGATAGAATTTGGGAAAACGAACAGCGGATTTGGATTCGGCACGTCGAAAAACCTAATGAAGGACTTCGAGTTCCCTTACGCGCTGCCGCACTCGCCGCCACGGGACGGCGGCCCGATGGTCACGTGCCACCCCACATGCCACGCACCGAGTTGGGTCGCCGGAAAGTTGGCTGAAGGGTAGCGGACCCACGTGCCAACCGTGGAAACTGGGTTCTGGCTCGGGTCGGGTCGAATTCGGTCGAATCTGGGCTTGGGTTTGAAGGGTTGGACCGGGTTTGCTAGGTTAGGCCGAGTTAGGGTTAATGGGCCAAGGGTTTTAGGGCCTGGGTTACTAGGTTAAGGGATTGGGCCTAGACAATGGTTGAGTGCAGATTGGGTTGTGGGTCGAGTCGACCCAATTTCAGGTTGGATTCCATGAAGAAGAAAGCCGAAGCTTCTCAAGCTCCGATCAACCTCAAATCTTAACTAAAAATAGCAATCTAATATATCAAAATGAAACCTGAGAAACAAGGCGTCGGAATATACCTTTGGTTTCCTCGATAGTGGAAGGAGTTTGCCGGAAAATGGCTTGGAAGGCACGGGTCCTCGCGGGAAACTGGAGAAAGTTTCTCCCGAAGTGTTTTCTGCATCCACACGCATGATTAACTCCTAAACTACCTTAATCCAATACTAAACACAATCTATGGGGTTCCAGGGGTTTACCTTGGTCAAAGATTCAAGAAGCTTGCGGGAGTATGGCGAGGTGTTGTCGATGTGCTCCCTTGTACAAAGAGAAGCTAGATGAAGAGAGAGGGAGCTGAGTGAATTTGAGGGAAAAAAGAGTGATGGTGATGAGGTCATTGTTGTTGTTGTTTGTTTGCATGTGTGTGTGTGTGTCGTGCTCAAGAATGAAGAAGGAGAGAGTTGCAGAAAAGAAAGGTGAGGGAGAGTTCAAGAGTGTCCCAGAGCTTGAGGGAGGGAAGGACATAGGGAAGACGTGGGGTGTGGGCCCTACGGGTCATCAGAAAATAATAAAATAAGACAAATATCCCACCCCAAAATCTAGAACAGTGAATTGACTATTTTGCCCCTCAACTTAGAAATTCTGTAAAATATTCACCGTAACTCCAAATCCGATTCGCTTGCACCCACACGCTCATAGCAATGAGTACTACAAGGATATGACAAGAAAACAGATTTTACGTGACATGACATAGCGGTCAACAAAAGTCAACGTTTTTACCTCGATGGGTATTTTTGTAAATTCACATTTTAAAATTATAAGAACCGTAATATTTAGGGATGGGTCGTTACACTATTGCACACCAAATGTATTTATTTTGATGTGACTATATCGATGAATGCTGAATCATTCAAATCTCACACTATCACAGAAGCCGGTATTTCCTGAGAGAAGTTGCCCTGTGGAATACTTTGTTTCCCCGTTACCATTCCATATGCGTGTGGTAATTAGTATGTTCCTGTACTGAGATTATGATAAGTACTAACTGTTACGTCATTGCTAGAGGCATGCTTACTTTCAGGACCACATTGTATCACCATCCGTAACTATCACTGCAAACAGAAAAGAAGATAAGGATTTTTTTGGCATATTTGTTAGAAAACAAGGTGGAAAATATGAATGGTACAAAATAATTGAGGTGGCTTCCTTGCCGATTGATGACTACTAGGTGCTAGTGCCACCAAAAGCAAGTGTCCGTCTATTTAAATTGATTACTGCAACAGGGGGGCCATACCAGAAGCTAAAGAAAAACTCCGAGGCACTGAATTTTGGTTTCCAATGGCTCTTCTTCAATTGCTAAAGGAACCCTCTTTGCTTCTTGCATTCAGTTTCCTCATATTGTTGCTCAAGTTTTTCTTTAAGGATAAGTCAGGGAAAAGAAAACTCAAACTTCCACCAAGCCCTCCGAAGCTGCCTGTCATCGGTAACCTTCACCAGCTCAGAAACAAACCTCACATATCTCTTTGCGGCTTGGCAGAGAAGTATGGTCCACTAATTTACTTACAACTTGGTGAGGTCCCTACTGTGGTGGTTTCATCGGCTAGAGTAGCCAAGGAAGTACTGAAAACCCATGACCTTGCGCTATCAAGCCGTCCACAAATCTTTTCTGCCAAACACCTCTTCTATAATTGTACAGATGTTGCCTTCTCCCCTTACAGCGCTTATTGGAGGCATATCCGTAAAATTTGCATACTTGAGCTACTAAGTGCCAAACGTGTGCAATCTTATAGCCATGTTAGAGAAGAAGAAGTTGCTCGTCTGGTTTGTCGGGTTGCAGAATCTTATCCCGGCACCACCAATCTGAGCAAGATACTTGGATTGTATGCAAATGATGTTCTCTGTCGAGTAGCATTTGGAAGGGGTTTTTCAGAAGGTGGAGACTATGATCGGCATGGGTTCCAAAAGATGCTCGAGGAATACCAGGAATTGCTTGGAGGATTTTCTATTGGAGATTTCTTCCCTTCCATGGAGTTCATACACAGCTTAACAGGAATGAAATCGAGACTTCAAGAGACCTTCCGGCGCTTTGATGAACTTTTCGACCAGATGGTGACTGATCATCTCAATCCCAACAGAGAAAAAGAGAAGCACAAGGATCTCGTAGATGTTTTACTTGACATACAGAAAAGTGAATCTGCTGAAATACCTCTCACCATGGATAATGTCAAGGCTATTATCTTGGTCGGTGTAGACTCATGGTTGCTTAAATATATATTCAATAGCCGAGATATCCCTTATTACTTTAAATATGAATTCCACTTAGCTGTTTGCAAAGAAGCTAACAATAGGAACTGCTGCTGCTGCAGGACATGTTTGCTGCAGGAACTGACACAACTTTCATCACCCTTGATTGGGGAATGGCAGAGCTTTTGATGAACCCCAAAGTACTGGGAAGAGCGCAAGCAGAAGTACGAGGAATTGTTGGAGAAAGAAGGGTCGTGTTAGAGAGTGATCTGCCTCAGCTGGACTACCTGAAAGCTGTCATCAAAGAGATATTTAGATTGCATCCACCTGCTCCAGTACTACTCCCTAGAGAATCCATGGAAGATGTAAGCATTGATGGGTATGATATTCCAGCCAAAACAAGAATTTTTGTCAATGCCTGGGCAATAGGGAGGGACCCAGAATCTTGGGAAAATCCAGAAACGTTTGAACCAGAAAGATTCATAGGTAGCACTATAGACTTCAAGGGGCAGCATTATGAGCTTTTACCTTTTGGGGCTGGTAGAAGAATTTGTCCAGCTATTACGTTTGGAACAGCAACCACTGAGCTTGCTCTAGCTCAACTTCTGCATAGCTTTGATTGGGCGCTTCCTCCGGGTACTACATCTAAAGATTTGGACCTGGCAGAAGTTTTTGGTATCACAATGCACAGGATAGCCAATCTGTTTGTTGTCGCCAGACCACGGTTTCCCTGAGACAAGAAATCATAAATAAACAACATGATAATCTATGTATCATCCAACTGCCTCTGATTTCATATAAGAGACAAGAAGATTCACGCATTGTCTTTAGCCAATATCTCAGATGCAGACTCCTAAAGTAAATGGAATAAATTGTACTTGCCTTTTTTCTCTATGAGACATGATTTTCCTTCCCGTTTTCCCCTCCTTTACCCTGATTGGTGTCTAAATGCAATGTCAAGGTTGGTTTCAAAGAACAATTATAATTTCATAGCTTCACAAGGGTAAAATCAAAATCTACATAGTAAGTGGTTCCATAATTTATGCAGTTGAGAGCACAGCTTTAAAGGCAATGCAAGGAAGAACAAGATGGTTCCCTGCTTGCCGCGGCATGCATAAGAATTTATTCAAGTTCTGTGCAATCTATATTGATTCATAAAAGAAAATAATTAATAGTAGAATTCACAGGACGTATACATTGCTAGGCCATAAAACCATTACGAGAGGAAAAACAACTAGTACTAGGCTAGAACTTGTTTTACAAGGCATAACTGCCTTACAAAATTTGCTGGCTCAGTCATGCTTTTCAATGAATAGATCCACTTCATTGAAAAGCATGGAACCCTAATGAGAACGGAGTGATATATGGTTGATATGGAGGATACAAGCTTCTTTCTGAGGCACTGTGGCTTCCAAAATTGTTATCCTTGGAAAATCTATTATTTCTGGTGAACCAGTACTGCAAAATGTTGTATCTTGATATACAATCAAGTACTTCAAGCACAAGTGTTTAACCTCAGAGTGACCTTGTATCCTGAAGATAATGTCCAAATTGCTGAGCACCAAGAAACAAGGTATCGGCAAGGAGAATGACTCTGACCTGTGCCAAAAAAATCGTTCAAATTGAAATTAGATGCTTGAAAGTTAGGTGACTAAAAAGCAGGCCGTTTTGTAAACATGTTGAAGATAATAAGTACCAGCCGGGCAGAGAACACTAATCGGTAACTCCAACCTTCTTTGGCAGCTGCAGCAGGGCAGAAATAAATGTACTTTCTGATAAATCTGTATAAGAACTGTCTTCAAATTGTATTCTAATATGCATCAGAAATAAAAGTTCGGTGTGCATCACTACGACGTAGTTACCAATGATAACGAAAAGTGAGCAAGACCAGATAGTTACCCAAGGAATTCTAAAAGCCCACCAATTCCAGCAAACTTAAATGGCAGAGGGCCTTCTCTGGCAAGATCCTGCTCCCACATAAGATGAGACTCACTACATTAACAGACTTTTTCAGTTTGGTTCACAACAAAAGCACCGAAAAAGAAAATATGCAAAAAAGAATATCTAAACACTAAAACCAAGACTACCTCTTCTTCAGCAGCCTCTACCTCCTTGAACCCAGAAAAGGTTTTTCTGACATACCTGCTATCAGACAATATTTTCAAATTTAGCATGCGCAGAACAAATTATACAACCTCTAAAAACAAAATAGTTGAACTAAAAGAATTTTACTTTCTTTTCTCAAATTCCCATTAAGTAGCTCACTTAAACACAATTTACACAAAAAGTCGTTTTGTTTTTCTGTCTTCGAATTTCGTAGGAATCGAGCAACATACCAGAGCTTCCCATCTCTTTTTGGCAGCAGCCATATCCCTCATTTGCTTCAACTCGTAATCTTCACTGTCACCCTGCATCCGAGTGGCAGTACTCCTCCGCTGATCAACATCAACAACAAGAACAATCCACATTAGAAAACACTAAAAACATTAAATAAAACAAACCTAAAAATTACAACATGAAAAAAAGTGGAGAATTTACATACAAAATGGTAAGTTAACATCAACAACAAGAACAACCCACATTATAAGAATTACAATAAACCCAACAACTAGAACATGAAAAAGGTGGAGAATTTACATACAAAATGGTAACTTCTGTAAGAGGGTGTGGATAGAGTTGATGAGATTATGATTGCATAGGATTATGACAAGTGTTTATGTATTATTGGTAGTGGTCTTAGTTAGTTAGTAGAGAGGTGTTTTACTAATGTATAAATACCAACTGTTGTAATTATTCTACACAAGTTGAATGAAGGAGAATATTTAGTTTTAGCAAACTTTCCCTCTCTACTTTCTCTCGCTTGTTTACTTAGCTCTCAATTACATTGTTGTCAGGTATCTTTGCCGAGAGTGGCTCACGCCTTCGGTTGACGATCCTTCATGCTTTCACTACTCATCTCCGTTTGTGATCGGTAGTTGGTGACATCTCCGGTCATTAGTTTTTCGCCTTCTTCGGTTGCGTATTGGTTTTTTGCTTACTAGTCGTACTGGATTGTCAGTGATTTGTTGATGGTTTTTTCGTCAATTGAATTGTTGGGTTCTTGATCACCTTCAAGCATCAGGTTTTGTTGATTCTTTCATTTCTTTCTGCTCAACGTTTTTGATCTGTGCATTGTTTACGATTCTCTGAAATCTGTAACCCTAAGATTTGGGGGTTTCTTGTTTCGTATTCATAAGACTGTTGATTCTGCAATTACTGGCTTGTCGTTGTTTCTGGTGGGTTCATTTGCATTTGTGTGTTGATCTTGAGTATTAAAATTGTCTCAAGATTGTTGCAGTTTTACATACAAATCCCGAAATTGTCAAGTACCGGTCAACTTCATACCTTCAAGGATCCACTGAGGGGTTCATGCTGAGGCACCCCTGCCGAAGCATAAGAGTTTCCCTCCAACCAGAAGGCTAATCACAGCACGACACATGTCAACATCTTTACCTCAACTTGGGGAAAAAGATGATAGGGAGAAAAGGAGATTTAAAACCAACCAGCCAGAGGAAGCAGTGATGGACAAACCTGCGGATCCCTTCTCAGAGGCCCCAGTAAATATGATCAGTATTGCATGGGCTGAGAAGGGAAAAGAAAAGGTCACAAGGGAAGTAAAAAAAGGAAGACTGGCTGATAGATCTATAAAAGGAGTGATCAAATTGCCCGAACATCCAAAAGCAGCCATAATCAAAGGGATGGTTCTGTGCAGTAAATGCCAATGCGAGTGTGAGCTCGAAATACTACCCGCAGGAGTCCTCATGGATCATGAGCTAATCAGGAGGAAAAAAGAAGAAGAAAGAAATGAGGCTCGTGAAAAAGTCGGACGGACCGCAGGAAGAGATACCTCCCGAAGTGTTCTTCAGCGGTTAGGAGGCGATTCCCAACCGAGAGCTTTATCAGAGATATTTGGCAATCATAAAGTTTCTAAGGAGGCAGAAAATAAAGATGCCAAAAAGCCGAAAGAGAGGGGTATAGAGCGTTCTCAGTACGGTCATATGGGAAGATAAGTCAAGAGGAATGATAGGATAACAAATCCTGTCAAAAAAGATAACCCTACCCGCCTCGGGCGAAAATGGTACATGGTTGGGAAAAATGGACAGCCCGTTAAACAAATGGGAGCCTCCATGGTCAGAAGGGTCCAAAGGCAACACAAAGCCTACATGAACTCCTTAAAGACCCCTGCGACGTCTGAAGCATCCAAGAATTAAAAGTTAGAAAAAAACGTCATCTGAGGGAAGTAGTCAGTTCCGCTGGAGGAGTAAAAAAGAGGTGGAAAAGGCTAATAGCAAGACAGAAGGCAAGGGAGACCATGTACCACAAAGCCTACATCCTGGGAAATATAGGATCTTGAAGAGAGCTCAAGAAGATATGATCATGGTGCCAACTCCGGAATGGAAGACAGAGCCTAGTTGCTTTGGAACTGTTTCGCCTGAAAGAAAACCACCTTCTCTATCATTAGTGGATCCTTTCGGTGAGGTTCCAAAGCAAACACCATGTTCAGGCATGAATCAACATGAGGGGGCACTAGAACCACTGCTTCCAGCATATACGATGGCTTGGTTAGACGAGTTCATGGATCAGATTGGGAGCAAGAAGGAAGAACTGCCAGAGTATAGCAATTTTCATATCAACATGGCGTATGTGCTATCCGCCATGTTTGGTGCCAAACCTAATCAGCCCGCCACTATGGAAGGTGACTACATAACAACTGAGCCAATGATGGCCCATGTCAATGTGGAGATAGCTGAAGAGGGAGAATCAGGAAAAGCTTAATCATCTGAAGCATCCAAGGATGGTCCTTTAAGGATCTATACAGACAAAATGGTGTTCAGCCGCCCGAACATTTCGCTTGCTAATCATTTTAAGCCCATATATGTTACAGCTCATTTGGAAGGGGTGCCCTTCAAAAGGATTTTAATTGATGGAGGAGAGGCTGTTAATGTACTACTGGCCAAGCAAATGAAAAATTTGGGGAGAGGCACATAAGATCTTATTCCTACAGACCTCACAATTTCAAGCTTCTCGGGCGCCATCACCAAGACTCATGGGATATTGCCTTTAGAAGTGGATTTGGGGTTTAAACAGATCATGCTGGCATTCTTTGTGGTAGATTGCACTTCCACCTATGGAGCCTTACTTGGAAGGGATTGGATCCACCAAAGTCTTGCCATACCCTCCACTCTTCATCAGCAAGTGGCTGTTTATCATGAGGCAGGAACGGAGGGACCAGGCTTTTAGGAGATGGTAGAGGCCGAATCACAGCCATTTCTTCCCACAGCCAATGTTGCTGAAGCAAGTTTCTACAATCCCAACGTAGGTCGGTCGTACCCAGTGCACAAGGCTCCCGCTTTACGCAGGGTCTGGGAGAGGTGAATGTCGGCTAGCCTTACCCCCATTTATGGAGAGGCTGCTCCCAAGGTGTAGGAATTCTGAAATGTTCAGGAGCAGATAAGAACGGTCGCCCTACCAAGGTGACGGCCCAAAAGTTTCTAGAACAAGGAATGCTCATTACTAGAGAAGAGTGGGATAGACCTTGTATCGTCCCAACACCCCTACACCATCAATGACAGAACAAAAGAGGAAGGGTCACGTAATGGCAGTCAGGTCCCTGATCAAAAGACTGTTGGTGTATGGGAAATGAAGAAAGCAAGAAATGGAGCTCTTAGACAAAGAAGAGTAGGATTGGCAGCTAGGAGCTTCAACCAGCCAGGATGAAAGCATGAAGGAATCTTGTAGAGAAGAATTGGAGAAGGCCATCCAAATGGCCGAGTGCATATATGACCTAGATGGGCCAGACAGCTTGGCCGAGAGCTTAGAGTTAGTCGAATTTTTGTGTGCAGAACCTGATAAGCCATCACCAGAAGTTCAGGATCCTCTAGAAGTTATTGATCTAGGGACAGAGGAAGATCCAAGACCAATACAAATCAGTGGTTTATTAGAGACTAATGATCGGGCAAAGATTATCTGTCTTTTGCAAGAATTTAAAGATTGTTTTGCTTGGCATTATACTGAGATGCCAGGTTTAGATTCAACCTTGGTGGAACACAGAATGCCCATCAAGGAGGGATATAAACCTGTTAAGCAAGCACCGCGAAGGATGTCAAAGGAGATAGAAGAAAAAGTCAAAGAAGAATTTGAGAGGCTAGTAAAAGCTGGATTTATCAGGCCAGCCAAATATGTAGAGTGGTTAGCCAACATTGTACCCATTTTAAAGGCCATAACAAAAGCAGTACGATGTTATGTTGATTACAGAAATATTAATGGCGCTACACCAAAAGATGAGTATCCCATGCCTATGGCAGATCTATGCATAGATGCAGTAGCAAAACACAAAGTCTTATCTTTTATGGATGGAAATGCCAGGTATAATTAGATAAAGATGGCTCCGGAGGATATACATAAAACAGCTTTTAGGTGTCCTGGGCATGTGGGGGCATATGAATATCTGGTCATGCCATTCGGGCTCAAGAACGCTGGTGTGACCTACCAAAGGGCAATGAATGCCATCTTTCATGATCTGATTGGCCATAACATGGAGGTGTATATTGATGACATTGTGGTGAAATCCAAAACAGAAGAGCAACATCTGGTAGACCTCAGGCAAGCATTAACAAGAATGAGGATCCACAAATTGAAGATGAATCCAAAGAAATGCGCGTTTGGAGTAAGAGCAGGCAACTTCTTGGGATTTCTGGTTCATCAAAGAGGTGTAGAAGTGGAAAAAACAAATCTCGAGCAATAATGGAGTCGCCTTCACCCACTAACAAAGTGCAACTTCAGAAGCTGCTAGGCAAAATTAATTTCTTGAGAAGATTCATTGCCAATTTAGCAAGCAAGATCCAGCCGCTAACTCATTTGCTAAGACTGAAGGATAAAGAAAATTTTGAATGGGGACCACCACACCAAAAGGCTTTCGACAGCATTAAAGCCTATTTGACTTCTTGATCGGATCATATTTATATATATTTTTACTTCGAATTCACTCGTCTTTTCTTAGTTAGTTCCTTATATTTTTGAGCTATTTACGTTATTTTTGTGTTTATAGGATTTGTTATGCAAAGAAAATAAAAATAGAACAAGTGAAATTTTATGTAATAAATTCGTCAAAACTGTCTGTGTAGATCAGCCTTTAAATAAAATTAAAAAAATATATATAATAATAAATAAATAATAATAATGATGTTTGAATGTTTTGTAAAAGAATGAGAGGGCACGGACAGAGTGGAAAGGGGCTGGTGGAAAGAATAAGAAAATAAAAGATGGAATATAAACCAGAGTGGAGAGAGAGCACTGAGAAGTGCGGAGGTAGAAAAATAAAGATTGGAGAGAGGTCAAAGGCATACGGGCAGACTTGCGGGAAAAAGGAGAAAGCACTGCATAGTGGGGTTGGCAGCGTGAGAATAAAAGAAAGAGAGGAGTGCGGGAGACACAGAAGAAGTGGGCTATCTTGACAAATGGAGAACAGGTCAGAAAAGAAAATGGGATGGAATAAAAAATAAAAAGAAGGTGCGGGATATAACGAGGAGAAGGCAGCATAAGAAAGGGGGGGCGTGCAGAAAGCGGAGAAAAGAGAGGGGCTGCCCTTTGGGCAGCTCGCAGAGACGCAGGGGGAGAGAAGTGACACGTACAGGGAGGTGAGGATAGCTGGCAGCGTGAAAGGCTGCCTTGGCAGCTGAGAGCAAAAGCGCGGGGAGCAGCACGGAAGGAAGTCAGGGGGACTGAGGGCAGAAGCAGTGTGAGCCTCGGGGAGGAGAAGAAGAGAATCAGCAAGCTGCCTTATCTGTCGGTTAAATCTTTCCAAACTTATGTTTTATTTTTGTTTTAATAATGTGTAACTAATTTATTTTGGCTAGAGGTTAATTCAAAGCCATGAATATATTTGTAATATGAATTGATTACCTTCAGTTGTGATTTATGAGTTGTGATTTAATTTGCTTAACTGCTTGATTTATAACTTATTTTTGTATGTCGATTAAGGATGCATACTTAATTTACATGCATGAATTTGATGCTAGAATATAAGTGAATTTCACCTAATCGTTATGAACTTATATTCACAAGTAGTAAAGGTTGCTAGTCACAATCACGTTAAGTAAATTCTTGGCATAAGTTTCATGCAAATCATAGTAACGAGTGCCTCGTCAATGCTTATGTTTTTCATAGAACTTAATGATTCTTGCTTGTATCTCTATTATGCAATTCATGTAGGGAACTTGTAGGGAATGTTTTGGGTTGTCGTATGCAATCATCCAACCCAATAACTTGTGGAAAAACTGAGGGTTAATTAGTGCAATTCACGGTTAATTTGGGGCGTTGAGATTTACAATTTATTGAAAGAACAACTGAAAAATCAATTTAGGTTGCATATGTGTCATGTGTGGAGAAGAACCCTCTAGCTAGTCCGTCATCTATCCTTTTACCTTAATTTTATGTTTTTGTCAATTCTGTAATTTAATTAAGTTTAATTTACTTTTCATCAAAACCAAACACCCATCCATTATTAAATTATATTATTTAGTTAGTTTTCTTTATTGTTAGTCTTTTAATTTAATTTCCGTCCATTTCAGTTCCTAGTGTTTAATTTAATTGTTTTCATTATTTTGAGTCATTTTAAGTGTGTTTCGAGTTATTAGAGTTTTTTCGCCTAGTTTTGTGTCCTTGAGTCTTATTTAATATTTTTAAATTAATTTAGAATAGATTAGCAATCCCTCCTAATCCCCGGCCTAGAACGATACCCTACTTACAACTATACTACAACTGTCAAAAAGAGGGTTTAATTTGTGTGTCAAGTAATTCTCGCATCACTTCTCCACCAGTATTGGTGCCACCTCAAAGGGGAAAACCCTTAAAGCTGTATATTTCTGCTTCAGAGAAATCAATCGGGAGTTTGCTAGCTCAAAACAATGAAGGCAGGAAGGAGCAGGCGGTGTACTACCTCAGTAGAATTCTGACCGAGGTAGAAACAAGATATTCCCCAGTAGAGAGATTGTGCTTAGCTCTGTATTTTACTGCCAGTAAGCTGAGGCATTACATGTTACCTTGTCACGTGCACATCATCGCCAAGACAGATGTGATAAAGTACATGTTGTCAAAGCCAATGCTAACAGGAAGGATTGGGAAGTGGATTCTAGCATTATCAGAATTCATCTTTCAGTATGTACCCCAAATGGCAGTTAAAGGCCAAGCAATTGCTGACTTCTTGGCGGAGCATCAAGAGTCTCAAGATGAGATAATCAATATCCCGGGAACCCTGGAAGTTACTAGTGTTTTGATCCCGCCAAGCAAAGGTATCTCGTGCAAAGATGAGTGGGTCCAGCAAGAGATAAGAAGAGTAACTGGTCTATGGATTACTCCTTGGAAGCTATATTTTGATGATTCCTACACTCAGAGGCTTCAGGAGCTGGGATTGTAATTATCAACCCTCAAGGGGTGTATCATTATTACTCATTTCTCCTAGATTACCAAGGGAACACCAATAATCGGGCAGAGTATGAGGCCTTAATAATTGGTTTGGAAATCTTGATGGATCTGGAGGCAATGGAGGTAGAGGTCTTTGGCAATTCAGAGTTAGTAATAAACTAGCTAAATGGGAAGTTCAAGTGCAGACATATTACCATGACGGGGTATTACTTGGTGGCCACGTAATTGCTGAGTTATTGGGATTCTGAGATATCAGTTAATCATATTCCCAGAAGATCCAACCTAGCGGCCAATGAGATGGCACAATTAGCCTCAGGCATGCCAATACAGGAAAGAAAATATGGGTTGGATGTCGAGATTTAAAGAAGAAACCTTCCTTCTATCTTGGAAAGAGGATTTAGTCTGGATGTAATGGTTCTAGAAACTGAGATAGAAGATTGGAGGTCGCCCATCGTCCATCATTTAAAAGATCCCTATTCACCTACAAGCAAGAAGAATAGACAGCAAGTAACTAAGTATGTTTTATGGGCAAATGACCTGCTAAGGAAAACTCCAGACATGTTATTATTGAAATGCTTAGGCCAAGAGGAATCTATGAGAGTAATGGCCGAAGTACATGAAGGAGTTTGCGAAGCACATCAGGCTGGAACGAAGATGAGGTGGTTACTTAGAAGGTATGGTTATTTCTGGCCCGATATGGAAAGAGATTGCAAGTCATATGTCCGAGGCTGTGAAGAATGTCAAAGGCACGGTCCTCTCCAACATGTACCCTCAGTACCTTTAAATCCAGTGGTCAAGCCTTGGCCCTTCAGAGGATGGGCAATTGACTTCATCGGGCAGATCTATCCAGCTTCTAGCAAGGGGCACATTTTCATAATTGTAGCAATGGATTACTTCACCAAATGGGTAGAGGCCTCGGCCGTAAAATCCATAACCTCAGCTGCAGTAAAATAAAATTTCGAGACCAAGATTCTGTATAGATTTGGGGTGCCCGAAATCATAGTAACGGATCGTGGGCCATCTTTTATTTCAAAAGAAGTTGAAGAGTTTGCAAGCAAATACAAAATAAAGATGATCCAATCCAGTTCTTACTATCCACAGTCAAATGGCCAGGCAGAATCCAATAACAATATTTTGGTAAACATTATCAAAAGAATGGTGATAGATAGTCTGGAAATGTGGCATGAAAAGCTGGGGAATACTTTGTGGGCATACAGAACTTCCAAGAGGGCAAGAACAGGGACAACTCCTTATGCACTTTCGGGCAAGATGCAGTGCTTTCCATGGAGATCAATGTAAGTTCTGTCAGAATTCAAAATCAGTTTGGGTTACACAGTGAAGAGTATATCGAAGCCATGTGTCAAGGGATTGAAGACTTAGATGTAGCCCGAATTGAAGCCTTGAACCAGATTCAGGAAGGGAAGAAAGCTGTTGCCCGAGCTTATAAGAAAAAGGTGAAGATAAAGTCTTTCAAGGAAGGAGATTTGGTGTGGAAAACAGTCCTTCCTCTAGGAGCTCAACTTAGGGGCTTCGGAAAATGGAACCCGACATGGGAAGGTCCTTTCATGATTAGTCGAGTATTAGACAAAGGAGGATACTACTTGGCGGACCTCGAAGGAAATTGGCAGAAACATCCCATCAATGTTAAATTCTTGAAAAAGTATTGTCCTATATTATGGGATGTTAGAGATTGTTATATTGAAGATGATGCAAAGTAAAGCAGGCTTCGGGATACCAAAGTATAGTGTATGTTCATCAATCATTCAAGAAGACACAAAGACACAAAGACACAAAGCTGCTAAAATAATGTTTATTTCATTTCGACAAATTGGTGAAATTTACAACAGATTCAATTCTAATGTGCTACGTTCGATTCCTTCTGGATGCAATGGTGTCTCAGCTGGTTTTCCGATGTCTTTATGGATAGAATCTGATCAGGTGATCAGGTTGTGCGGCCAAAATGAGCTTGGTAGAAGATCCTCAGGCAGAGTCATCACCATACATGATGGTAAAGCCTGACTTATCATAGCAGCGAGCAAGAAGGCAAGCCTTTATAAGGAAACCGCCTAACCAAGGGTGTTGGGGATAGCGGGGTGTTTGACCAAAGGTGTTGGAGATGGTAGTTATCTGATGAAAACTCTTTTTCTTACGAAAAGGAAGTTTTAGAAAACCCCACTTGAATCCTGAAAAGCTCATTTCACAGTTTTGGGAAGAAAACCAAGGAGGCAGAAACGCTCAAGGTTGATGACAGATGAGGTTGAAGATAATTTGAGCCGAAATTTATAGAATATCAGAAGGTAGTTCAAGAGTCGTGAGAAGATCAAGAGACTCCAGGTTGCGTTAATCTCAACTAGAAGACACAAGTTCCAAGAACAAGGGTCCTGGCGCATGCAGCTATTCAATCAATATTGGTGCCTGGAATTCCAGCCTGAATATTGATTGAAGGGGGCACTGTTTGGGTTAAAACTTGAATTTTGGGCTCAAGAAGGAGTTGCCCCAAAAGGAGGTCTGGAAAGGGGAAAAGCCCGAAGCCCAGCCAAAGCCCAGAAGGCAGAAAAGGCCTTTCCCGACTAGGTGCAGATCATTTGCACCACTTGCTCACCTGCCTAGAGACCAAGTGGTATAGACCAGCCAGCTAATCAGCCCAAAAGCACTTTACAGTGGCAGTACAAGTAAATAGCTGATGAGTCACTACCCTTCAAGCTGCATTTGGGCAAGATTACTGCTACAGGAGGCCAAGCCGAAGTGTCTATAAAAGAAGAAAGAGAAATCAGAGATAAGGACACTCAATCAAACAAACAAATACAAGCACAAACTCTGCTCAAAGCCAGATTTGCCATCAAACGAAAGCTATAGTCAGCCCAAGCCTTCATCCCTTTCGGGATAAACCCTTACCAAAAGCCTTTGTAATAACTCTGCTACCTTGTCCTAAGCTTGCTGTAGTATCGATTTCTTTCTGTAAACTCATCTCCCTACCCCCCTTTCTAAAGCTCTCAAACCCTTTGATAAACCACAAAGATAGGAAGTTGCAAGACGATCAGCCTTGCCCGACCCTCTTTGTTTTTGTCTTTTCATTCATTAGCCTAGCAATATGTTGTATACTTCCAGTTGTATTCAAGTTATTTCTAGTAAGATGACGATTAAAAGACTCTTTCAGTTCTTGAATCCGATTTGAATATGTCTTCACAGTTCAAACCAGATCTAAGTTCTACGCTCTCGGGCATGTAAGATTGATCATTCAAAAGTCCTTGGCCTCAAGGCATAAAAAAGAACCTTAGGTAGACTTAACCCATCCACGACAAGCTTTGATAACAAGAAGTCCGAAGTTACTTGGGGTGCAAGTAATCGACCTATCTCTTAGTTTTATTTCTATTATATTATGATTATAGTATAACGTTTGAGTATATAAGGAATTCTGATGGGAAGCCTCAAGGCCTATATCTAAGGCCCTACAAGGCACCTATTTGGGTTCATTCTGCTATGCGGGCTCGGATAATCAGGAGTATAATGGTTATAACACTTCTGCAAACAATAAAACAGACATCGTATATTCGAGTACTGGGTTAGTTCTTGATCGGAAGCCTCAAGGCCTACACCTAAGGCCCCACAAAGGCACCTGTCATAACTAACACAGCCTCTCGGGTATATGTACAACTAAAATTCAACATCTATTTTACATCTGCCATGCTAAAGATGGCAGTGGCATGCCTGAGCACTTAAAAGTTAATCTTGATTGTGAGCCTCAAGGCCTATACCTAAGGCCCCACAAAGGCATCTTTCAAAGTTAACTCTGTCCTTCTCTTTCAGCCTTGTCCGACAAGCCCGCCAGTAAAGCAGAAGCCCGACAGAAAGCATCAACCGGCGTCAACCTCTCGGGGAGTTGTGTGCTCGTCGACTAGGAGACTTCCCCAACGGAAATTCCAGCCACGAACATTTACTATTATGTCCGAAAATCAAGCCTTATATGCAGCTCCTAATCCATTATCATCATTTCAAAAAAAGATGAAGAAAGAGAACGTCACATATGCATGCATTGATTGATATGGTGAGGGGACAAATTGCAACTTTGTATCTCAAAGAATTTTGTTATGGCTAAACTTTGTCCGACATTAAACGCATGCAACAGGACCAATCATGAGTATGTCATGTGAAAGGCTTGCGTGTGAAACAAGGGGATCCAGACCCAAGCAATTGCTTGGGTAAACAGCATTTCCGCCCATGGAAATTTGCTATGGCTTAAACTTTAAATCCATTCCAAATTTCCCTTCACCTATCTCCTCCAAGCCATGGCTGGTATAGCTTTGGCAGCAACCTTGGCGATTTTGGCCCCACGCCCAGATTTACTATGTTACGTCAACCATAATTTTATTTATTTATTTATTCATTTTATGTCGGGCGTCGCTATATGCGTCTGACGGAGAGGGTGGTGCGACAAGAAATTGCATGTAGGGCAGGCCACAACGGTCGACTAAGCTCCCAACAGCCAGTTTAAAGACTTTATTACACATGGCGCATTTGCATCGTCTGATTTAGATCTCGACTTTAATCCAACAATTTTTATATTTTCAATGATAATAAATTAAAAAATTGTAAAAAGATAGAAAGAAAATGGGAAAATGTTTAAAAGAGAGAAGAAAAAAAATAGAAAAATAAAAAATTCCAAAGACTCTTTCCAAATATTTTTTATAAATAGTAAATACCAATTCATATTCTTTACTTCCCACACATTTACTCTATGCACTATTCATATCCTTATTTTCTACATTCCTATTTTGTTTGTGCTTACAAAAATGGCATCAAAGGTTGAGTCAAAACCAGAATTGCATGGTCGACCGCTGAAGATGCTTTCTTGTTCTTTCAAATCTCAAATCTCAAATGTTGTGTGCAAGGTAATGTATAACAAATTGTCTCGGAAGAGAGCAGATTTATTTTTTCATATTACTTAAAATAGATACATCACACACCCTTATCCATCTATCCATCTATGAGCATATGAACTGAGCACAGAAAATAAGTAAAGACGAATATGTGCCCATTCTTTTTGCAAGTTGACTACAACTATCTGCCTATGATAGCCTATCCCTTTGCAACTGAGTTCAATAGCAATTTTGACACATCCGACCCTGATATTCTCCAAACACAAGATAGGCACATGCTGGCCAACACCCAATGGTGATGAAGCCATATTTGGATGCATGAGAAATAATAAATATAAACAATACTTATAAATTTAAATACAATGATTATGAAATTATGGAACGTGTTTAGAGCTTACAACTAATCCTGGACACTAAAAAGGAATAATATAAAATTGAATGAACAAAGAGATGGGTCCTACACCGAGAGGACTCGAAGATGCAGATGCGGGAGTGCCTTGACACCAGGATTATACATCTCGAATCTAAGTCCTAAGGGGGTGCAAAACAAAACACGAGTGGACCAAGTTGATATATAAGTAGTAATATAACAGTTAATCTTTAACGTACTAACCCCCAGGTTTACAAAACTCATATAGTATAATAAGTAATAGGTTTTTCCAAAAACCCTAACTTGCCATAAAACTTTATAAAACATATATCATATATAGTGCTTAATAATGTTATCATAATCAGCCAAAATCACCAACCTACACCCGACCATATCCATATATACGTATCTCTCCGTTGAAGCCACCAACCCACGCCTGGCCTTAACCATATCCTATATCTCCCGGTCGAAGCCAAAATCAATATCTTCCAGCCGAAGCCATCTACAACTGCCCAGTCGTAGCCAATATAAATATCTTCCACCCATAGGCATATAGAACCCTTCATTTGCCCGAAGGCCTTCATTTGTCTGTAGGCTCCTACAGCACCCACCCGAAAGCATATATAGAAGTATCATTTGCCCGTAGGCAGTAACATTCAAATAACCACTAAGTAAGTACATAAAGACATTAACATAATATTTCTAATATCTATATAATCTTAATCGGAGTTCAGTAGCTAGAACCTTATATCGTAAAACCTATTCGTAGTATATAGTCAGCAATCATATATACTACGAAGAACGTAAAATCGATAAAGCATGAATATCATAAAGCGTAAATCCAATTTACTCATAAACGTTTCATAAAACGTAACTATTAAGGGCTGGTTTGGTATTGTTATGCTTTGAAAAAAACTGCATCTGCTGTGCTGTGAGAATAAGCTGTTAATATGTAAGAAGATATACCAGAGAGAAATATCAAGAACTAGAGAGAGAAATTACAATGAGAGAGAGAGAGATGAATGTACTGTTATATTGATTTTCTTACTTTGGAAGTCATTACGCTTAGGTTTATATAGAAGTCACAATACATGTAACTGACTAACTAACTAAGTATACAATCTATTGACAAGTGTTAACATCTCATAATACTAATATACCCTAACATCCCCCCTCAATCTCATGTGGGGATGCACCAAGCATGAGATTGTTACAATGAGACTGAAACAAAGGAGAACTAAGCCATTTAGTTAAAATGTCGGCGAACTGCTCCCTGGAAGAGACAAACTGAACCATGAGTCATTGTTTGGCAACCCGTTCTCGCACAAAATGAACATCGATCTCAATGTACTTTGTGCATTGATGTTGAACAGGATTAAAAGACAATGCGATGGTAGACAAGTTGTCACAGAAGAGCACAGGAGTTGCAGGAAGTTTGATGTGCAGAAAATCAAGAAGTTGTTGTATCCAATCAAGTTCTGCAGAAGTTGAAGACATAGCCCTATATTCAACCTCAGTAGAGGATCGGGACACTGTATTCTACTTCTTGGAGGACCAGGAAATGGGATTTCCACCCAAAAACACAACTAAGCCAGTTGTAGACCGTCGATCATTAGGATCGCCCGCCCAATCAGCATCACTAAAAGCTTTTAAATGCAAATCACGAGCAAAATAGGATATACCAAAGGACATTGTACCTTTTAAATAGCGCATGATCCTCTTGACTGCAATGTAGTGGGAGACCATAGGAGCTTGCATAAACTGACACACTTGATGCACAGCAAAAGCAATATCTAGCCTGGTAAAAGTCAGATACTGCAACGCACCAACTATATTGCGATAAGCTGCAGGATTGTTGAAAGGAGAACTATTATCCTTGAGTAATCGATTGTATGGCAAGCATGGTGTATCACAAGGCTTGCAATCAACCATTTCAGCCTTCTGCAATAAATCTTGGATGTTGTTAGGTTGATATAATAGGTATATTTTGTATCTCTTTTACCTATTAATTTAGTCATGGTTTGATATAAAACAGTTGGATTTGATGTATTTTGTGTGACTTTTATAGAAGTTATTTTTTCGGAGAAAACTGGATTTTTTAGAAGAATTACAAGGAAAGCACGAAAGAATAACGAAGTGGACTGATGCTATGTGAGAGTGGTGCTGGAATTTGGGCTTTATCAAATTAAGTCCAATTTGGGCTTCATAAAAACTGGCGTTGGACTATTCCAAAGAGGAGAAGGTTTTTAATCCCCTTATCAAGAAGGTTGCAGCACAAATAAAAGAGGAGGGGGATTTTAAAGGAAAAAAAGGGCACATTAAAAGAGGGAAGAATCCTGCAGCCGCAAGAGGAGGAAAGGGGGAGATATAACGCATACTCACAACCTTCCAGTGGGGGACTCTCGACAGAAGGTTGCAGTTTTGGGGTTTATCGCGCACGGTTCCAGAATTGGGGTTTTCGGTTTTCTTTATGTCATTGAATTCATCCATGTTTGTCATTAGTTTAATCATGAACTAAGTCCTTTTGCTAGGACTAGGGTGTACTCTTATCATGAACATCTAGCTATTGTTATTTCATATAGATCTCGGTTGTTTTCCATGTTGAGTAATTGTTATTGTGCTTTATCGTTATCAAATAACTGGCCATTATTTGTGTGAAGAACTAAGTTGTGACTGACAGGTTGAGTTTAGTAGATTGCTTCTCTTAACAATTACCATGAATTACATAATTGAGTAGACATACGGATTATGATTTGTGTAGCATTGTGAAATTATCCATTTAGCGTAAAAGGTTTTGATTATCTACATCTGTGGCTAGACATAGCATGGGTAGATAGTTAGAAACACGGTTAGTATATTCTGAAATGAAATATTGACGAATCAAGGGATAATTGCCAGCAACATGGGAAAAATTTGAGTTTAATATGAATAATAGGATTAGATGGGATGGAGAATGAGGAACCTGATGTCCTAGTGCTTCCATATATTAATCTTCCATAATTCATTCACTTTTACTTCTTGTTCGATAAATTGTTATTTCACTTTCGTTTGGTTTCTTGCATATTTGAATTTGTCATCGTAATCCTTCTTTTATTTACGTTTAGTTTGGAGTTAATCTCAATAGGGTTTACCTTGGTCAGAGATTCAAGAAGCTTACTGGAGTACGACGAGGTGATGTCCATGTGCTCCCTTGTACAAAAAGAAGTCAGACGAAGAGAGAGAGAGAGAAAGAGTTGAGGGAATTTGAGGGAAAAAAAGAGTGATGGTGGTGAGGTCGTTGATGTTGTTGTATGTTTGCATATGTGTGTGTGTGTGGTGCTCAGGAATGGAGAATGAGAGAGTTAGGTGAGGAAGAGTTCAAGAGTGTCCCAAAGCTTAAGGGAGGGAAAGACACAGGGAAGAACTAGGGTGTGGGCCCCACAGGTCATCAGAAAATAATAAAATAAGACAAATATCCCACCCGAAAATCTAGAACAATGAATTGACTATTTTGCCCCTCAACTGCGAAATTCCGTAAAATATTCATCATAACTCCAAATCCGATTAGCTTGCGCCCACACGCTCCTAGCAACGAGTGCTACAAGGATATGCCAAGAAAACAAATCTTACTTGACACGACACAACGATCAACAAAAGTCAAGGTTTTTGCCTCAAAGGGCATTTTCGTAAATTCATATTTTAAAATTATAAAAACCGTAATATTTAGGGATGGGTCGTTACGCTAATGCACACCAAATGTATTTATTCTGATGTGACTATATCGATGAACACTGAATCATTCAAATCTCTCACTATCACAGAAGTCAGTATTTCCTCAGGGAAGTTGCCGTGTGGAATACTTTGTTTCCTGAGATAAGTTGCCGTGTGGAATACTTTGTTTCCCCGTTACTTTTCCATATGTGTGTGGTAATTAGTATGTGCCTGCACTGAGATTATGATACTAACTGTAACGTCATCGCTAGAGGCATGCTTATGAAACCATGTGACATAACAAAGAAGTATCAAAGATCCTTGAGATTCTATCTGTGGAGCTCAATTATAGTTCTGCATGTTTCTCTATCTGCCACTTACTTTCACGACCACATTGTATCATCATCCGTAACTGTCACTGCCAAACAGAAAAGAAGATAAGGATTTTTTTGGCATATTTGTTAGAAAACAAGGTGGAAAATCCGAATGGTACAAAATAATTGAGGCGGCTTCCTTGCCGACTGATGACTACTAGGTGCCGGTGCAACCAAAAGCAAGTCTCAGTCTATTTACATTGATTACTGCAACAGGGGAGCCATACCAGAAGCTAAAGAAAAACTCCGAGGCACTGAATTTTGGTTTACAATGGCTCCTCTTCAATTGCTAAAGGAACCCTCTTTGGTTCTTGCATTCAGTTTCCTCATATTGTTGCTCAAGTTTTTCCTTAAGGATAAGTCAGGGAAAAGAAAACTCAAACTTCCACCAAGCCCTCCGAAGCTGCCTGTCATCGGTAACCTTCACCAGCTCAGAAACAAACCTCACATATCTCTTCGCCGCTTGGCAGAGAAGTACGGTCCACTAATTTACTTACAACTTGGTGAGATCCCAACTGTGGTGGTTTCATCGGCTAGAGTAGCCAAGGAAGTACTGAAAACCCATGACCTCGCGTTATCAAGCCGTCCACAAATCTTTTCTGCCAAACACCTCTTCTATAATTGCACAGATGTTGTCTTCTCCCCTTACAGCGCTTATTGGAGGCATATCCGTAAGATTTGCATACTTGAGCTACTAAATGCCAAACGTGTGCAATCTTATAGCCATGTTAGAGAAGAAGAAGTTGCTCGTCTGGTTTGTCGAGTTGCAGAGTCTTATCCCGGCACCTCCAATCTGACCAAGATACTTGGATTGTATGCAAATGATGTTCTCTGTCGAGTAGCATTTGGAAGGGGTTTTTCAGAAGGTGGAGACTATGATCGGCATGGGTTCCAAAAGATGCTCGAGGAATACCAGGAATTGCTTGGAGGATTTTCTATTGGAGATTTCTTCCCTTCCATGGAGTTTATACATAGCTTAACAGGAATGAAATCGAGACTTCAAGAGACTTTCCGGCGCTTTGATGAACTTTTCGACCAGATGGTGACTGATCATCTCAATCCCAATAGAGAAAAAGAGAAGCACAAGGATCTCGTAGATGTTTTACTTGACGTACAGAAAAGCGAATCTGCTGAAATACCTCTCACCATGGATAATGTCAAGGCTATTATCTTGGTCGGTGTAGACTCATGGATGCTTAAATTTATATTGCATCCACCTGCTCCAGTACTAGTCCCTAGAGAATCCATGGAAGATGTAAGCATCGATGGCTATAATATTCCAGCCAAAACAAGAATTTTTGTCAATGCTGGGCAATAGGGAGGGACCCGGAATCTTGGGAAAATCCAGAAACGTTTCAACCAGAAAGATTCATAGGTAGCACTATAGACTTCAAGGGGCAGCATTATGAGCTTTTACCTTTTGGGGCTGGTAGAAGAGGTTGTCCAGCTATTACGTTCGGAACAGCAACCATTGAGCTTGCTCTAGCTCAACTTCTGCATAGCTTTGATTGGGAACTTCCTCCGGGTACTACCGCTAAAGATTTGGACCTGGCAGAAGTTTTTGGTATCACAATGCACAGGATAGACAATCTGATTGTTGTCGCCAGACCACGGTTTCCCTGAGACAAGAAATCATCAATAAACAACATGATAATTATGTATCATCGAACTGCATCAGATTTCATGTAAGAGACAAGAAGATTCACGCATTGTCTTTAGCCAATATCTCAGAAGCAAACTCCTAATGTAAATGGAATTAATTATACTTACCTTTTTTCTCTGTGAGATATGATTTTCCTTCCATTTTCCTCTCCCTTACCCTGATTGGTGTCTAAATACAATGTCAAAGTCGGTTTCAAAGAACAATTATAATTTCAAAGAACAATTATAATTACATAGTCAAGGTCGGTTTCAAGTGATTCACATTGTCTTCTTTTCTTCCATGTATTTAGACCATAGTTTAAGGTAGAATTAAAAGTTACAAACTATTATATATTCGAGCTGGAGACAAAAAATTCAACCTGGATTGAAAACACGGGTCTGATCTCTAGAACTTTGCCAAAGAAATCACGCCTGAATTAAAATTTCTCCCTTTTAATCCTTTGACAGTCTCCTCCTAATTTATATTGTCACTTTGTGAGGAGAAGATAGCAACTGATTATAAATCTTCATAATTTTGGGAGAACATCTTCACTATAGTTTTCTAAAAGTCTTCCAGTATTTTTAGTCAATTATGAAAGTGAGGCGTCCATGTATGGATTTGCTATGCAAGCTAAATAGCATGATATAACTACATATATGTCGCAATTACAACCCCGATCATGTCGATAATATGAAAACCAAAATAGAATTGTCATAGAAGAACTTCCAATGTCTCATTATAAACCAGTTAACTTATAACTGATACTACAATCTTTGTAACACAAAAAGTACCTCAATCACTTCTGACATGCAATGATAATATCTGTATCTTCTGGAAACCTCTCAACTAAGTTTGGCCAAGAACTGGCTGTTGAAACAACAAACAATGATATGCAATTTATCACACGAACAAAGCAAATCACAAGAATAATATGGGTTTTCTGACATACCTGTTATAAGACAACATAGGCACACCACTCCACCAACCCCCTAATGAAATATTGTTTCACATTTAGGAGTTTAACCACCACAAGGTTCAAAGCAATGACAGGTTACAGTTCAGACGTCATTTTAGTAGTTTCCCTACAACATATTACGAAGATAATATAATACGCTTGACTACTGATTCAAAACCTATTTATTTGTTTCCAAAAACTAGAATATAAAGCACATAAGCAATGCAAAACTAGATAGCAGTCAAAAAGGACAGGACAGCAAGAATTGAATCATACCCATTGTGAACTCATAAACTTTCTGGTAAGAGTTCCAGCATCGAATTTGTTACCAACATCAATTAATCGAATCCAGATTGAGCCTTTAACCCATGCCTATAAAACAGGGGAAAGAAGAGAGTAATTCAAGCATAATAACACAGAATACTTCAGAGAAGAAAAAACACATTAAGCCGTGTACCTTTTTGTGTTCTGTAGAGGGGCGAACATCGAGAAGGGTTTTGTTAGATAGCTGAATCGCATACCCGGCTTCCTTTGGTGTTAAAGCTTTAATCTTTCCTTCCCTAACCTGTACTAACCGGTTAAAACTCCAAACGTAACACAGTTTAACATATCCTAATGGCTCAATAAAGTTACAAATCCCAAGTTCAAATCCCTCTCCCGTCGTTTAGATTACTTTTGTGTAGACTATCGCTCAAATAGACAATAAAATCAACAAGTCCCAGAAGTTCAAACTTAGCATATGCAGAACAAATCATACAACCTCCAAAAACAGAACTAAAAGAATGTTACTTTCTTTTCTCAAATTCCCATTAAGTAGCTCACTTAAACACATTTACATAAAAAATCGTTTTGTTTTTTCGGTCTTCGAATTTCATAGGAATCGAGCAACATACCAGAGCTTCCTATCTCTTTTTGGCAGCAGCCATATCCCTCATTTGCTTCAACTCGTAATCTTCACTGTCACCCTGCATCCGAGTGGCACTCCTCTGCTGATCAACATCAAGAACAAGAACAACCCACATTAGAAAACACTAAAAAAAATTAAAATAGAACAAACCGAATAATTACACCATGAAAAAAGTGGAGAATTTACATACAAAATGGTAACTTCTGTAAGAGGGTGTGAGTTTTAGGGAAGAGGAAGGTGAAATGCTTGAAAAATGTGTTCTTTGACATGGTGATTTGGTGGCTTTTCCTTTCTGAGAACTGGAGTACCAAATGCTGTGGGTGTTGAGAGAAGGAAATTCCAGAGCTTTCATTGCCGAAGAGCTTTACGAAACTGAGTGAGAAACCGATGGGGAAATTGGAGAAAGTTTTCGGATTTGGGTTTTCAGCTAAAGTGTCGGTTGTTGCCAGGGAGAGTCCACTAGTGGTGTGAAACGCTGCGTTTCAAGGACAAAATAATGAAATACATGGATACATGGATACATGGGATTTTTTTTTTTTTTAGAAAACATGGGATATGTTTTTTAGTTTACAAGTATTAATCAAATCACCATTTCGACGGTCAGTTAGTTAGTAATATATTAAATACGTATATTTAAAAATAATTGTACATGTAAATATTGTAACCAATTTTAATATTTGGGTACACATTGATGATAATGTATTCTTGAGAATTGTTATTGGCATTAGACGGGAAGGGGAATAAGTGGAATTGAATTCCCACCATACTGCATCGATATAATTGTTTTTTGCAACTACGGTAAATCATAATTTGTTACCTTATAAATTCAATATTTAGTTCATATTTTTTTATATCATTGGAAATTATTAAATGAGTTTCCATGCAATTAGGCCATCCTCATTTAGAACATACAAATTTTTTTTTAAATGCAACCATATGATTTACAGTGACAATTTAATGAAGATATTGACAGATTTTTTATGAAATGACCAGAATAATGGAAATTATTAAATGAGTTTCCATGCAATTAGGCCATCCTCATTTAGAACATACAAATTTTTTTTTGAAATGCAACCATATGATTTACAGGGACAATTTAATGAAGATATTGACAGATTTACACTTCTATTGATTTTTATTGTCAGGAACTAAAATAAGGAGTTATGCCAATTTAAAAAATCATTTTAGTTAAAAAACCTTTTAAAAAAAATTGAAAATGGGATTCATTCAACAAAGAGGGTTTCAAAATGGAAGGATAATAGCAGTGACCTCACTAAAACCTCGCCATAAATTAAACCTCTAAAGGGAAAATCCGGTCAAGGAAATAGCACCACCACCCCCCATACAATCAAAAGCACAAACAATGAGATGGATTAAGCAGCTCCAGTATTGTTCGAGGTGGTTTCTGGAGCTTTATGAAATTTACCTCCTCAAATAATATAGGAGGTGCTTAAATTTGAAGATAACTGAATTTGAACACAAGAAAAGTTTGTTGGGTACAAGTTACAACACGTTTTCTATTTTCCAAATCAAAACCAATAATAAAGGAAGCAGCAGAATTTCAATGTTAATAAACTTATAAGCATCCTCTTAGAGTGCATTTGCACAGTTTTTAGCATCTCTGCAGTTAATTTCTTAGTTTGAAATCGCATTGCGTGAGAGGTTCTGCTATGCAATATCGTGTTATGTAGCGGTTTCGAATAAGTTATTCGAGACTTGCATAGCGTAAATAGTACTGAATATCATTATCTTAGACTTTACTCATAAATACACTAGACTAACTCATTATAATCATTGTCCTCATCAAGAATATCATCAACATGCATCATCACCGTCACTACCACGTCTTTCATTTTCCTCTTTTTCAATTTGTTGCAAAATATCTTTTAGTAGTGTAGTCATTTTCAGTGTAAGGATGGATGTGATGATTGTCATCTGCTAAAGGAACATCAAACAAATTCGGTACGGCATATTGCGCAATATTGTGCATTCTCGTGTAAAAATCAAATGTTATGTGAGACTATTGTGATATTTCTACGTTGTATTACAAAATCTCTTACACAATGCGATATAACGAGTTATATTGCCCACTATCGCGCACCTTTTTAAACTATGGTTAATATTGCCACTATTTATTGATAATCATGTAAAATTTAGATAATATGAATTAAAAACTAATTAAAATCAAGCCTCCCTCATACCATCCCCTCTAGAAGAAAAAAAAATAATTAAAATGGATGATGGATGATCGTCTTAGATCAGTCCACTACAGCCAGCTTTTGATATTTTTCTTCAGAGATGGCTGCTTCCATGACATGCTCTGGGCCAATTTCCCCTTCATTCTCCAATAACAACTTGAGCAAATTTTCAGAGAAGCCACTCAACATAGTCATCCCCCGTTGTGTCCAAGGCATCCCTATCTTCTCTGGTTCCGAATCGAAGCAATCATCTGACATAAACCAAATCACTATGTGTGGCACCGCATCGCCGTACCCTTTTGCCTCAAACTTCCTCTTTATTTCATTGTAATCATCTTCCCATAAGGAATAAGCTTCATGGCTAAATTCTTGCTTGCTGAACACAAACACCTTCTTGACCATCTGCTCTGGCCGCAAATTCTCATTCACTGCCAGTTCCAAAATCGAGTCAAACGCTTTCTCAATAACAAGTTCGTCTTCTCCCGTGACCTCGAAATCCATCATCGTCACAAACTTGGACTTGGACTTTAGATCATGGCCTTGTATCGTTTGTAGAGTTGAGTGCCAACTGACCACCTTTCCGTTCCATGGCCCTTGGGTCAATTCAGACACCAAAAGTCCCAAAGCCAGCGAGACCTCAGTTGCCTTTCCCCTTATGAATTTTATGCAGTTGTCACATACAGCCAAACAGTTTTTCATCTTGCCTTGTTTTTTCATGTTCTCCACCATTGTTTTCCATTGAAGCTCAGCCACTTCCCCAACATTGGGATGATCCGCAAAGGCCATGATCTGGGGTGGAAGCAAAGCACCGGGTTCAATCTTGGACTTGTCCGCTTTCACCTCCTCCAAATACGTCTCAACCTCGCAGAGCTTTCCTTGCTTTTTGGGGCGTCCACATCTGCTGGCCTTGTCCAGGGGATCCAAAACCTCCTTCCTGAGCCGGTTTTCAATTTTTTCAGCGTATTGAGCGTCATCAATACCTTGATATTCTGGATATGATTCTCGGGGAAAAAACTTCCTTGCAATGCTTTCACATATCAAAGTGGCATTGATGGTTTTGGCGTCCATGGAGTTGGAAGAAAGGCAACAGTCAGCAGCGTCAGTCATCTCAAAGCCCAATGAGTACCGTTCATCATCATCAATATCCGATTGCTTAAAACTTCGCTTCAATATTTCCATATCAGACTTCAAATGTTCCACGTAAACATCTGTAACCCTATCATGTAACAACTTGTAATTCGGGTCACGCTCATACCTTTCGATAGCCATCTTGGTCAATTCTGCTAGGGTGGCATCATCCTCTTCTTCCTCCCCCCTCCTCCTTTCTCTGCCTTGTAGAAGAAAGTACAAAATCTCGACAGGATCAATAAAACATCCGAATGACACGGCAATAGAAGGGATGTTGCACATTAGGGTCTTCGGGTGATTGTGGTGGAGCCAATGCGCTGCCGTGTCAAATGCTTCCATATAGAACATTTCATCTCGTAGATTACAAATGAGTTTGAGAGTAGTTAGGGGATTGCGGGACCAGGCCAGCGGCAGCAGTTGCTTCAGATAAATACAGGTGGCCTCCACTTCGGCTGGGCTGGCTTTCTCCGGCTTAATCACATTGAAAAAGAGATCAACACAGGGGTTTCCGGTACTAAGCAAGCCGGTAATCAAGCCAATCAATGGGATTGGGTTTATTAATCGTGTCTTTGTTTTCGAGTTGTCGAAATTGAAATTGGCTGCGGAGAAAGTGTGAGTGGGTAATTTGAGCTCTGGAGGTGGAGGATCAACAAGAGTTGTAACAAATCTTTTTGCGAGTTGTGAAATTTTATTGCCATGATTTTGGTATGCTCTCACTACCGAGAGTAGTTTAGCCATTTTCAAAGCTTTGGTGATAAAAATATGAATAGGGTTCTACTCATATAGCAGCAAAAGTTCATTACTTGATCCTCACGTTACCAGTATTTAATATGACATATAGCAGCAAAACCTCCATATATAATGTAGGAGTATTTCTTTGAACCTAATTTTTAGGAATTTGTGTTGGCGGAGAGAATCATCTAAGATGATCTGCAAATTTAAATAAGGAAAAATTAGTATTCGATCTTTAGTTACTAATGTTCATTGACTGAAACTTTATTAGCTTTCATATTTTGACCCAAGTCCCTAGCATTCATGTAATAATAAATTTACATGTCAGTTACATAATTTTTTAAAATAAAAATTAATAATTGATTTAGAATTTTAATACTCACACCTTTACTAAACTCCTAACTAATTTTCAATTCCAAACATTTCTAAAATAAATAAAAAAGTTATAATAAGTTTGTACCCATTAGCTTTTTAAAAAAAAATGTTTTCAATTTTTTAATCTCATAAGTACCCCTTCATGTAATTTTTTCAAATTTTTAATCTTAAAATGTACTCATTCTTAAATATACCAATTTGTTATATGAAGCAATCCATTAACCATTCACGATAACTTAGAAAATCTGTATGCTAACATACTTTTCTTAATCGTGTTACCTTTTAGTTAATATTAATTGTTGATGCACAAAACCCGAGGGGTCTTGGAACAACGTAAATCCGACCGTGAATTTGCAAGAAAGTAAATAACACAAGATGTATCGTGGTTCACCCCCAATGTTTGGGCTACGTCCACACTGATATTGTATTTCTCTGAGATGATTGTGAGGGAGAGAGAGAGCCTCTGTAATGAGAGTGAGGCTTCTGAGGGTGAGAGTCAGGCCTAAGAAATGGCCTTCCTTAATGGGGAGAGTGAGGGGTCATTTTATAGAATAAGAGCTCCTCACTTATTACATATTTGCCCCTACCTTTATTACATAATTACATTTGAGTCCACCAAGTATTTATACAAAATCTAAATACGGAGGCCCTAAGTATGGTACAAACAATAGTCCCCCAAGTCTTCAGTCAAGAGAGTCTTTTGGCTGGAGACTTGAAATTCAATCCATGTGTGGGCCGAAGTAATTAGATGTCGTCTAGGACTGATACTCAATATAAGGCGGTGCCTAATCTGAAATGATGCTCAACCATAAGTAGCACATGTTGCGAGGCTGCTTTACTTGTGGCTTATGTTGCCTTGGTTGGCTCGGCTTGTGGCGTTTGAGATGAGGGAGTCATTTTTATAGAATAAGGGCTCGCTCCTTAATACATAAATGATGGGCTAGAGTTGATGCTCGCGGCGAAGCGGTTGCTCAGCTGGCAACGATACTCTCTAATGAAGGTGAAGGTGTCCCTTTTATAAAATAAGGGCTCTCTCCTCAGTACATGAATAATGGGTTAGGAGTGATGCTAGCAGCGAGGTGGTTGCTCAGCTGGCGGCGGTGCTCTCTAATGAAGGTGAGGGAGTCCCTTTTATAAAATAAGGGCTTGCTCCTCAGTACATGAATAATGGGTTAGGAGTGATGCTCGCGGTGAGGCAGTTGCTCAGCTGGCGGCGATGCTCTCTAATGAAGGTGAGGGAGTCCCTTTTATAAAATAAGGGTTCGTTCCTCATACATAAATAATGGGCTAAGTCCCCCGTATTTTTCATGAAGCCCAGTTGAGGCCCAATATATGGTACATAATGTAGTCCCCTAAGTCTTCGGTCAATAGGGTCTATTGGCTGGAGACTTCAAATTGAATCCATGTATGGGCCGAAGTGGCGGTTGTTCGGAGGCGGTATTTGTATACCCTGCACTGAAGCTTTGTAGGTGAAAGTTTGCAAGCTGGAGCTTTGTAAATGAAGCTTTTGAAGCAGGAGCTCTCGAAGCTGGAGCTTTGTAAATGAAGCTTTTTGAAGCTGGAGCTCTCGAAGCTGGAGCTCTGTAAATAAAGCTTTTGAAGCTGATTGACATGAGTGATGCTCATGAAAGTTTATGTTGATTGACATGAGTGATGCTCATGGATGTTGACATGAGTGATGCTCATGAATGTTGACATGAATGATGGTCATGAATGTTTATGTATGATTGACATGAGTGATGCTCATGAATATTTATGTATGAATACATGAGTAATGCTCATGTATGATTTCGAAGTACTGGATGTACTTTTGATCACTTGGTTGGTGATAATAGCGGCAGGGTGCCGAATAAATTTGGAGTATTAGGCGTACTTTTGATCACTTGGTTGGTGATAATAGTGGCAGGGTGCCGAATAAATTTGGAGTACTGGGCGTACTTTTGATCACCTGGTTGGTGGTAATAGCGGCAGACTATCGAATAATTTTTTGTAGTACTGGACGTACTTTTGATCACCTAATTAGTGATAATAGCGGCAGGGTGCTGAATAAATTTGGAGTATTGAGCGTACTTTTAATCACCTGGTTGGTGGTAATAGCGGCAGACTGCCAAATAATTTTTTATAATACTGGACGTACTTTTGATCACCTGATTGGTGATAATGGGTACTGGACGTACTTTTGATCACCTGGTTGGTGATAATAAAGGGCTTGGCTCTTTTTGGGCATATGGGTTGTTGATGCATAAAACCGAATGTCTTGGAACAACGTAAATCCAACTGTGAATCTGCAAGAAATGTAAATAACACAAGATGTATCGTGGTTCACCCCAATGTTTAGACTGAAGGAAAAATTTTGTCTTAGCTAAGAACAAGTAAGAACATTTGAATACATATGCAAACTATTAACACTTTAAAGTAGGCATGCATTAAAAAACAATTCATAAAACCCATGACCTTCAAAGCCTAGTATATGGTGAACCAAAAGACTCTTTAACAACATTAAAGAGAAGTAAAGATTTAGAGTTTCTTTACCCTTGAAGCTCATCCTTGTTTACACAAGGGATTCACCCAAGTGGATGGCCTTCAAGTCACCTCCTAGCTCCTTGGATATTGCTTGTGATTTCCTTCTCCTTTTGTGCTCCTTTGGACTTTGTGGATGTAAGGAAAGGATCTCCAAAACACCAAAAGTTTGGTGTCTCTAAGTCTCCACACCAAGGGTTAAGTGTGAAGATGAAATGGATGACTTAGGGAAGAAGAGATTGCTAGATTAATCTCCCTAAGTGGCCGGCCTCTTTGTAGAGAGAAAGAGAGAAAATGTTTCACCTCTTTGCCTCAAAGAAAACCTTTATGAGAAAATAGCTATAAAGTTGCTTTTATAACACTTTTCTTTGGTGAGTGGCAAACTTGCAATTAAGCAAACTTTCACCATCTCCTCACCATGGCCGGCCTATATGTTGTGATTGGGCTTATTGCCCATTTTGTTTTAGTTGTCATACAACTTAAACATAATGGGCCTTATGGACCAAAACACTTTTGGGCCCCGAAACCCAAAACCAACTTAAAAGCCCAATACGAACCTTTCGTATAATTAATTAACTAATTAATTAATCTTGACCATTCTTCAATTAAACCATTTAATTGCATATCCATTTCATTTAATTTCTTCACTATCGCCCTTACTCGGTGTACGATCCATTAGGTTCCAATTAGCGAGGTAGTGGGCGATTGTTACTCTTAACGATCGATTGTGAATTGAAACCACATTTCAATTCTCCCTTTATGATTAGTGTTTGCTAGTCATTAGGGCTTCCACAAACCATAAGTGACACCTAGCAGTATGTCATGGTTACCCAAGCTAAGTAGAATTGGTTGGAGAACCTATCCAGTTACAACTACAATGCAATACGGTCCTTCTCTAATACAATACTCTTAATCACATTGTTTAAGTGATAGTTTGTTTCATGTCTACTATCCAATGTGATACTTTTCTATATGATTCCTTTGAATATGAATTGGAACAAACTTCCTAAGTCATATTCATTTGCTTTGGCCAAAGACTTACGAATCATATCTTAGAGTATTCTCCTTCCACCATGGAAGGTTAGAGATCCCTTGTTGTGCATTCATATACCTACATGACTAGATAGCTTGACCCCAACAATGCCGTGGACACTCCGATGGAATGCCGTTGACATGATCAAAGATCAAGAACCAAATGATTAGACATCTATGATGCCTCAGGTCAAAGGACTACTTTGCATATTGCAACTTTCGAGTTCTTACATGACATGTATGTTCGAACTCTCTTTCGATCGTTGTTCAGTGTACTCGATTACTCTTTCGAGCACCTATGTGTTTGTCTTAGTGTCCAACACCAAATGACTTGAGACTAGTCATACTCAAGCTTGAGTCGACATAACACATACTAACCTTAGCGGATTGTCAATACCCAATTGGCAATCCTATGGCTAGGAACGTTTTAGGAATGAACATGAGAGAATGGTCTCGATAATCTAACTCACTTAGATCACTTGTCTCTTAGATCAAATACATCCCTTGGATTCCCTTATTACTTAAACACATGATACAATAAATAGTGATCAACAATAAGCTTTGCCCTTCATTAAACATATAAAAGTTTAATTCATTAAGTATTCCAAAAGGCTATTACATCAAATGAGTGGCTTTGTAGGCATACTTCCAACATAGACTACGTCCACACTGATATTTGTATTTCTCTATTTGTGAGGGAGAGAGATGGAGAGAGCTTCTGAAGGTGGGAGAGCCCTTCCATGGCCTAAGAATTGGCCTCTGAGGGTGAGAGTGAGGCATTTCCAATTGTGAGGGTGATGAGTCTTTTTTATAGAATAAAGGCTCCTCACTTATTACATATTTGCTCATTCCTTTATTACACAATTACATTTGAGTCCCCCCAAGTATTTATACGAGATCTAAATACGGAGGCCCTAAGTATGGTACAAACAATAGTCCCCCAAGTCTTCAGTCAAGAGAGTCTTTTGGCTGAAGACTTGAAATTCAGTCCATGTGTGGGCCGAAGTAATTAGATGTCGTCTAGGACTGATACTTGATATAAGGCGGTGCCCAATCTGAAATGATGCTCAACCAGAAGTAGCACATGTTGCAAGGCTGCTCTGCTTGTGGCTTATGTTGCCTTGGTTGGCTCGCCTTGTGGCGTTGGAGGTGAGAGAGTCCTTTTTATAGAATAAGGGCTCGCTCCTTAATACATAAATGATTGGCTAAAGTTGATGCTCGCGGCGAAGCTGTTGCTCAGCTGGCAACGATGCTCTCTGATGAAGGTGAGGGAGTCCCTTTTATAAAATAAGGGCTCGCTCCTCAGTACATGAATAATGGGGTGTTCTCTAATGAAAGTGAGGGAGTCCCTTTTATAGAATAAGGGATCGCTCCTCAGTACATGAATAATGGGCTAAGTCCCCCAAGTATTTTTCATGAGGTCCAGTTGAGGCCCAATATATGGTGTATAGTGTAGTCCCTCAAGTCTTCGGTCAATAGAGTCTGTTGGCTAGAGACTCAAATTGAATCCATGTAGGGGCCGAAGTGGCGGTTGTTCAAAGGCGGCATTTGTATACCCTACACTGAAGCCTTATAGGTGAAGCTTTGCAAGTGAAGCTTTGCAGCTGGAGCTTTTGTAAATGAAGCTTTTGAAGTTGGAGCTCTGTAAATGAAGCTTTTGAAGCTAGAGCTCTGTAAATGAAGATTTTGAAGCTAGAGCTTTTGTAAATGAAGTTTTTGAAGCTAGAGCTCTGTAAATGAAGCTTTTGAAGCTAGAACTCTGTAAATGAAGCTTTTAAAGCTAGAGCTCTGTAAATGAAGCTTTTGAAGCTGATTGACATGAGTGATGCTCATGAATGTTTATGTTGACTGACATGAGTGATGCTCATGAATGTTGACATGAATGATGCTCATGAATGTTTATGTATGATTGATATGAGTGATGCTTATGAATGTTTATGTATGATTGACATGAGTAATGCTCATGTATAATTTGAAGTACTGGGCGTACTTTTGATCACCTGGTTGGTGATAATAGTGGCAGGTTGCCGAATAATTTTGGAGTACTGGGCGTACTTTTGATCACCTGGTTGGTGATAATAGAGGCAGTGTGCCGAATAATTTTGGAGTACTGGGCGTACTTTTAATCACCTGGTTGGTGATAATAGAGGGCCTGGCTCTTTTGGGCATATAGGCATTCGCCCTCCACATAACATTCCAGCCCATTATTTTAGGCTTGCCGTTTTTTTTTTTAACCCTCTGATGGGGTTTATACAGATTGTCTCCGAAAAATAAATCGCATCATTCAAAAACAAGAAAAGTAAATCACATCATTCTGGTGGGGTGTTTATTCCTTGCTTTTACAGTGTGGGTGTTTATTCCTTGCTTTTGCTTTTCTCTTTTCCACCGCACCTTTCTTTTGCTTTTGTGTTTTCTCTGCAACTTTAAAGCTTGCCTCGTTTGTACCGACGAATAGGACTCATTGGTGACAGCTTGCACCACCCTCTTTTTCTTTTGTCGTTCTCTTTTCCACCGCACCTTTCTCTTTTACTTTTGCTTTTTACTTTAATTATTCTGTTGCTGCTCCTTTAGCACCGGCTTGATCATGGCTTCTTCCTCCTCATTCTCTTTAACAGAAACAACTGCAGCAGCAACAGGAGGAGCACCAAAACCGCCATCAGCAATGCCGCAATTATCATCCTCTGGAAACCGAACAACAACAACGGGGCAAACACAGTGGTGTCCACAATGATCGATGATGTTTCCCAACCTGCCGTCGTTCCTACGCTTGGCAGCGCCAACCCCTCGCCAACCCCAGTCTGACCTTCTTCCGAGTTCCTTCCGAGTTGACCTGTTCTCCTCATCATCACTTGCTCTTTGAACTCGTTTTCTTCTTCTCTCCTCCTGATCATAAACTTCGTAGGTGCTCTTTCTGATGTTCTCATAGATGTTTTCAATGAAAATCCTATTCTGGGTTCGGGTTGATTGACCAAATTTTCTCGCGGGTCGCCCGTAAGTCGTATGGGGTTTGGGATCTGAATCCATGGCAGAAAAGAGCTGACCACCGAGCCGTGCACCGCCACCTGGGCTGACGGACTGCTCTGTTATGGCGACTTGAACGTCGGGCTTCTTACTGAGCTCATAGGTACATGAGAGCCCGGCGGAGCCAGCACCGACTACGATGATGCCAGTGTCAGCGTAGGTGATCATGTCAGTCATGTAACGCCTGGTCATCTCCCTCGAGACGATGGATTCCTTTATGGGGTCAAACTTGAAGGCGCTCAAGTCGTACGAAAGGTTCAAGCCGTTGGCGAACATAGAGACGGAAGGGCCTCCGTTACTGTGTTGGAAATGTGCCCTAAAACCAATCATGTGATGATACTTTACGGACATTTCACATGTTAAACTAATCTAGTTTAATATCAAGGGCAAAGATTATTGTTTTAAGCCATCTCATATAAATGTTATATGCTTAAACGATAAGTCCAAGGAATATGTAATTAGGAGAATGTAATTTAAACAAGTTAGATTTATGAGACCATTCTCTTTCGTATACATATCCTAAACGTTCCTGATCATAGGATTGCCAACTGGGCATTGACAGTCCGTTAAGATCAGTACGTGATGTGTCTTCTCTCATGGAGAGTGACTGGTCTCGAGTCATTGGTGTGATTGACACCAAGACAAGCATGTAGGTGCTCAATAGCGAATGAGTCCACTGAACACGATCAACGAGGAGTCCTCATACTCATGTCACATGAGAACTCATGGTTGGGATAATGCATAGTAGTCCTTTGACCTGAGGCATCATAGTTGTCGTGTGGTTAAGTCCTTAATCTTTGACTATGTCAAAGTCACTCCATTCGAGGGTGTCCACGGCATAGTTGGGGTTAAGCCACTTAGCCATGGAGGCAAGTGAATGCGCAACAAGGGATCTCTAACCTTCAAACTGTTTGAGGGAGAATACTCTATGATATGATTAAGAATCTCTAACCAGGGTATGAATGAGATTTAGGAAGTCATTCCAAATCACATTCAAGGTAATCATATAAGTAAATGAATCACATTGGATAGTAGACATGATTAAACTATCAATCCAAACAATGTGGTCAAGAGTATTGTATTAGAGAAAGACCGTATTGCATTGTAATCCTAAACTGAATAGGTTCCCCACCTCTTCTGATTAGCTTGGGTAACCATGACATACTGCTAGGTGTCACTCATGGTTTGTGGAAGCCCTAAACGTGTATAATCACTAAAGGGAGAATTGAAAGTAAGTTTCAATTCACAATCGATTTGAAAGAGTTCTAATCGCCCACTGCCTCGCTAAAAGGAACCTAATGGATCGTACACCGTGTAAGGTAGAGATTGAAGAAACAATGGAGATGAGTAAGAATAATTAAATGGTTTAATTATTTATGACAAGGATTAATTAATATGGTAATTAATCAAACGAATAAAGTTCGTTAAAGACCTCGGGTTAGTTTTGGGCCTTAAGGCCCAATGGGCTTCGAACGTCAAGCCCATTGACTTAAGTTGTATGACAACTTAATGACTAATAATTCACAAAGGCCCAAATAGCCCAATAAAACCCTATGGCCGGCCATATTGATAAAGGAGTGGGTTTTGGACTTATTACAAGTTTGCCACTCCAATGAATGTAGGTATAAATATGACTTTATAGCCAAAATTCATTTAGGGTTTCTTTTGGGAGAAAAGATGAGAACAAAAGCTCTCTTTACTCTCTAAGAGGCCGGCCACCCTAGAGGAACATAGCTAGCAATCTTACTTCCTCTAGGTCACTCATTTCTTCATCAATCCTTCCTTGGTGTGGAGACTTAAAGGTTCTCAACTTTGAAAACTTGGAGAAACCAATTCTTCCATCCAAATCCATGGAGCTAAAAAGCAAGGAATGAAGGCCCTATCTCTTGGGTGATTATCCTTTGCTTATGCAAAGAGGAATCAACAAAGGTATAAATTTCTCAACTCACTTTGTTTTGAGTTGAGTCTTGGTTCACCTAACTACTAGGCTTTGAATTTAATGGGTAATGTTTTGTTTTGAGTGCATGCAAGCATGATTCCGCCTTTAATTTGTTAATTGCATGCTATAGATGTTGCTCAAATGAACATGTTTTTCACAAAATTTCCTTCATACTGGCAGGGGCCGCCTTGGTTGACTGAAGGCAAACCATGGGAGCACCATGGAAAGGGAGTCGATGAGGGAGGGCTTCTGGAGCTTGGTGGTGAAGCTGGAGTCACAACACTTGGCGCAGATAGCGAAGCCGAGTCGGCCTCTGTGGTCTGATACTTGGTCTCCATTGTGAAGTCACGGCCCAGGATTATGGAAGTACCTGGTTTGTGGCTGCAGTATACTAATATGAGGGGGAGAGAGAAAGAGATAGACAAAGAGAGAGGTTCTGTCTCGGTGGATTTGCAGATTTGGGTCCTTATCTCCCCCAAATATCCGGGTCGTCCTCTACCATTCTGTAGGTGTTTGGTTTCTTGGATTTTGCAGATTTTGCAAATCCACGGCGGAGGTAAAAAATGAAAGAGAACCAACACAGCTTTCCGTGTCGTTTCCCACAGACGGCGCCAAATGTTGATGCAAAAAACCAGAGGTCTTGGAAAAACGTAAATCCGACCGTAAATCTGCAAGAAATGTAAATAACACAAGATGTATCGTGGTTCACCCCAATATTTGGGCTACGTCTACATTGATATTTGTATTTCTCTGTTTGTGAGGGAGAGAGATGGAGAGAGCTTCTGAGGGTGAGAGAGCCCTTCCATGGCCTAAGAATTGGCTTCTGAGGGTGAGAGTAAGGCCTCTCCAATTGTGAGGGTGAGGAGTCCCTTTTATAGAATTAGGGCTCCTTACTTATTACATATTTGCTTCTTCCTTTATTACATAATTACATTTGAGTCCCTCAAGTATTTATACGAGATCTAAATAAGAAAGCCCTAAGTATGGTATAAACATGGGTCTTCGCCCTCCACATAACTTTCCAGCCCTTTTTTAAATATTGGGCATATGGCTCTTTTTTATTTATGTTTTTTTTTACCCTCTGATGGGGTTATACAGATATCTGCGAAAGATAAGAAAAATAAATTACATCATTCAAAACAAAGGTTTCAACACAAAAGCTTCGACAGTTGCTGATCGTTGGCACGTTGCTTTTGCTTTTGCTTTTCTTTTCTGCTTTGCTTTTGCTTTCGTTTTCTGCTTTGCTTTTACTTTCCCACCGCACTCTCTCTGTCTCTTCACCTGACAGACAAAATGAATCATAATAATAGGAAGATTTTTTGCTTTTCTTCTTTCCTCTTTTCCATTTTCTTTTCACCTTTCTTTTCTGCTTTTCTCTCTGTCTCTGTTCTGAACTTTGGTCGTAAACTGCATTTTGGGAGGCTCAAAAGGGTACGCATCTGGCAATGCGATGTCGATCTGGAAAGTGCCGCCCTCCTAAGGAGTACCAAATGGGCCGGGAATTGTTCCGATTAAACGGGCAAGAATGGCTTCGCTTTTGGGGATGACTTTGATGCCAGAGCACTCGATGTCTCTGCTGCATTCCTGAAGCTCCTTCTGAACCCTAGCAAAGTCTACCATCTTTGTTGCTTTTCCTGTACAGTGTGGATCCAGTTTGTGAAGGTAATAACTTCGGAGCCGGAAAATGCGAGGTAGGAGTGAGGTGATTTGTCCATGACAAGGCAGGCGAGTGAAACGAGATTCTTAACCGTGGTTAATCCCAAAACGGCGCCGCATCCTGGATTCCATCTCAACTGTCCCTTTCGCAGTGAGAGTTGATGCACGGCCAGAGTTGAAGAAAGGATCGGTTTCTAATTCCCTAACGACAAGCTTGATGACATCAATAGCGGCTAGATCGGAGCGAAGAGCAGAGATGCCGAGATTGAGGCAGCGGGTGAAGAGTTGTTTGGCCTGCTCTTGACGCTCCATGGCAGCGCGGGTTCCTAGTCATTGGGATTAGCAGTGACGACATCCGTGTGACAGCCAACGAAGGACAAGATCTTCCTAAGAACAATTCCCGGGTACTCCACAATAACGTTGCCTCCGCCGGGGGAGTAGGTCACGTGTTTGGGCCTATAGTGGTGTTATGGTGAAGCAAGGAATCGAAGACGTGCTTGACGGCTAGGTGCTCTTGATGGATCAGCTTGGGTGGGTTGTTCTGGAGATACTTGGACTCCCCAATAAGCTTGGAGATGGGGGATATGAAGGACTCCTTGTCCAGGTCGCCTACTATTCTCTTTACATCGGTGGATAAAGCTATGGCTGCCTTTTCCTTTCTTGGATATGATATCTTCGAAAGCTCCGCCATACTTTAGTTCATCGGATCTGAGGTTTCCCATCCCCCCCATTCGGTTTTCTGCTCCATTCAAGGCTCTTACAACATAACACAAACTGTTGCAGGAAGACGCCGTTGCAGGAGTCGGATGCCGACGCCGTTGCAGGAGTCGAAGGCCGACGCCGAAGCTGCGGTGGTTGGCTGGGCGAGCAAGAAGGGCATGATCGTGAGGATAATAAGAAAATTAAAGGCCATGATTGGAGGCCAGTTCCTGGAGCCCGAGTCCATGGCTTTTGGTTTTCTTGGGGTTCTCCAAAGTTTTGGATTTTTAGGTTTCTTAAAACGCAAGAACTCATGCTTGAGAAGCTTGACATGGTGATCATCCCAGCGCTCAAAAGAACGTTCATCTACCTTGAAAAAGTGGGGAGTTGTTTTCCTGAAGGGTTGCCTTTCCTCAGGATACGATTTTCCCAGTGTTGCTACTAGTGCCTTCTCAACAACTCCAAGTCCTGAGAAAGCCTTAGTGAGAGTTTTCCACTCAGGAGTAAGAGCCATCGTTTGTGTGTGATTCTGTTGGTGTTTAGTTCTTGGGTTTCTGCAAATTTTGCAGATTCACGGTGTGTTGGAAATGTGCCCTAAATCCAATCATATGATGATACTTTACGGACATTTCACATGTTAAACTAATCTAGTTTAACTATAAAAGGCAAAGATTATTGTTTGAGCCGTCTCATATAAATGTTATATGCTTAAACGATAAAGTCCAAGGAATATGTGATTGGGAGAATGTAATCTAATAAAGTTAGATTCATGAGACCATTCTTTCGTAGACACATCCTAAATGTTCCTGATCATAGGATTGCCAATTGGGCATTGACGGTCCGTCAAGATCGGTACGTGCTATGTCTTCTCTCAGGGAGAGTGACTAGTCTCGAGTCATTGGTGTGTGTGACATCAAGACAAGTACGTAAGTGCTCAGTAGAGAATGAGTTCACTGAACGCGATCAACGAAGAGTTCTCATACTCATGTCACATGAGAACTCATGGTTGGGATAATGCAAAGTAGTCCTTTGACCTGAGGCATCACAGTTGTCTTGTGGTTAAGTCCTTGATCTTTGATTATGTCAAACGTCATTCCATTGGAGTGTCCACGGCATCGTTGGGGTTAAGCCACTTAGTCATGGAGGCAAGTGAATGCGCAACAAGGGATCTCTAACCTTCAAACTGTTTGAGGGAGAATACTCTATGATATGATTAAGAATCTTTGGCCAAAGTATGAATGAGATTTAGGAAAACGTTCCAAATCACATTCAAGGTAATCATATAAGCACACGAATCACATTGGATAGTAGACATGAATAAATAAACTATCAAACCAAACAATGTGGTTAAGAGTATTGTATTAGAGAAAGACCGTATTGCATTTGTAATCCCAAACTGAATAGGTTTTCTCTACCTCTTCTGATTAGCTTGGGTAACCATGATATGCTGCAAGGTGTCACTCATGGTTTGTGGAAGCCCTAAACGTGTGTAATCACTAAAGGGAGAATTGAAAGTAAGTTTCAATTCACAATCGATGTAAAATGGTTTTAATCGCCCACTGCCTCGCTAAAAGGAACCTAATGGATCGCACACCGTGTAAGGAGGAGATTGGAGAAACAATGAAGATGAGTAAGAATGATTGAATGGTTTAATCATTTATTTATGGAAAGGATTAATTAATATGTTAATTAATCAAACGAATAAGTTCGTTAAAGACCTCGGGATAGTTTTGGACATTAAGGCCCAATGGGCTTTGAACGTCAAGCCCATTGACTTAAGTTGTATGACAACTTAATGAATAATGATTCACAAAGGCCTAATTAGCCCAAAAATACCCTAGGGCCGGCCATGATGCTAAGGGTAGTGAACTTGGACTTATTTACAAGTTTGCCACTCAAATGAATAAAGGTATAAATATGACTTTATAGCCTAAAATTCATAAGGGTTTGTTTTGGAGAAAATTGGAGAGAACATGTCTCTCCATTTCTCTCTAAAGAGGTCGGCCACCTTGGGGGTGCATCTTGCAATCCCACTACTCCAAGGTCACTCATTTCTTCTCCAATCTCTCCTTGGTGAAGAGACTTAGAGGTTCTCAATTTTGGGAACTTGGAGAAACCTATTCTTCCATCCAAATCCATAGATTTAAGATGCAAGGAATGAAGGCCCTCTCTTTGGGTGATTAGCCTTTGCTTATGCAAAGAGGAATCTACAAAGGTATAAATTTCAACTCACTTTGTTTTGAGTTGAGTTTTGGTTCACCAATCTACTAGGCTTTGAATTTCATGGGTAATGTTTTGTTTTTAAGTGCATGCAAGCATGATTCCGCCTTTAATTGTTAATTGCATGCTTATTGATGTTGCTTAAATGAACATGTTTTCACAAAATAATCCTTCAAGTGGTATCAGAGCCTAGGTCTAGTAGTTGGTGAATCCTTTTGGGTTTTGTGGTTCATAGTTTGTGATTTAAAAGTTGTAATTGTTACAAGCTTTATTCTTGTTTCTTTGAATGTAAATTTTGTTAGAAAATTTGCCATCTCAAATGTTGTAGATGTAGTTCATATGAGCATGAATATTGGAGCTAAAATTTGGTGCCATGTTTTTGGGAATTTTCGGCCAAATACAAAGGGTGATTTTTTGGGTTCTTGTTTGACTTGTTAAAAGTGTTTTAAAGTGACTTTTGGAACCCCCTATGTACCCTAGTTTGGTTATATGTTATTTCCCTAAAGTTTAAATGGTTTTGGGATGTTTTTTGATGAAAAATGTTCATGGAGCTCTTATGGGTTTTCATGGATGTTCTTCATTGTTCTTGACATTTTTGCCAAGAACAAAAAGGTTTGATGTTTTGATTCAAAGTTTTGGTTAATTTCATAAAGTCTTTGTTTTGTGTTGATTGATGTGAATTTTCTATCACCAAAACATTTATTTTGAAAGGTGATAGAAATTGTGATGGGTGTGTAAGACTTACACAACTTACACACCTTACACACCTTACACACCACATGCATGGTTTTATGATTCACAACAACCAAATTCCACTTGCAAGGCTTTATGACTTAGTTGAAAAAATTTCCAAATTTTGTGGCTTCAATTTTTTCCCTTCCTCTCTCCTAAAACCGGCCCTCCCTCAAGTGGGAGTACTTTTGGGGCTTTTATGCAATTACATAAAGTTTTGATACTTTTGTGTATTTGCACTTTGGCCCAAAAGTTTACGTTTTTACGTTTAGGTCCAAAAACGCTAAAGGACAAATTGTTTTGCTCCTTTAATGAAGTTTTTGCATTGATTAAATTTTGGGTTCTAGTGTAATTACATGAAGTAGTGGACTTTTGTGTCTTTACAAAGTGACCCCAAAAGTTTTGCAATATAGCCCAAAAGTTGAGGTTATTTGCTTTATGGCCCAAAAGTTGTGGTTATTGCATATTGGCCCAAATTAAGTAGAGAACAAAATTGTTTTGTCTCTTTAAATGAGAATTGGATTTTCATTTTGTTTAGCTCCATTTAAATCAATTTTATGGATACAAAAACCAAATGAAAATGTTGCATTCAATTTAATTAGTTAAAGTGTTAATTAATTAAAGGGTGATTATGAACCTAAGCCTAATATAATTGAGCTATGTGAAAGGCCGTTTCAAATTTGTTTGAACCATGGGAATGTGTAGATTAGATTTTGGTTGTAATTTGATTTGATCAAATGTTGTAAAAGGGCATAAGCTCTTCTTTACTTTAAAGTAATTTGTTTTATGCAAATGTTGTAATAAGCATAAGCTCACCTTTACTTTGAAGTACTTCTTTCTTGCTTTATATGATATGCATGAAAATGAAGTAGTTGGGTCCAACGCCCCTAAGACAACACGCCTTAATTTGATTAAACGCGTAACTAAAATCAATCACCATCCCTAGACCGAGATTCAACACAAGGCTCGTGTTGAATCTAAACAAAGGTTCATAGTCATCCTAAGGCCCTAAGGCAACTATATAGTCCATCAAATGAATGCAAATGTTATGTTAGTAGTATCATATACTCTTACTTTAAAAACCGTTTTATAAGCATAGTGGGAGTATAATATACAACTAAAACAATCATATGGACCAATAGTTGTAATAGGACCAAAATTGTTTTAATAGAGATTAAAATGTATGTTTATATGTGATGAGACCTAAAACCCTCAACCAAACCATTATTAAGTTGATAAGCGTGAGAGTGCTTTGAACACTCTTTCGTGGCCTTCCACCGTGGTAGGCTCCGATCGTATGTGACTCGTACACCGGCTTCACCCTATAATGGGGGAGTACAAAGTGCGTGCTTACACTCAGGAGGAGTTCTATATACATACATGATGAAGTGAGGTAGGCAACGAGTTTAGCCAACATGATATAATTATGAGGCTCTGCTTGAACCCCTACACGAACTAGGCATGGTGGGAATGACTTAACTAAGTGCAATGACGCCAACATGATATAATTCTGAGGCATCATTCTCTAGAGGCTAAATTAGATGGGTACTTGCAAGAGATGCAAATGAGTAAGCGTACTCTCTCATTATTATTAACGCTAGCCAACATGATATAATTCTGAGGTGGGCTTGGTAATAGTGAGTCTCCCATACCCTACTAAGAGTTTCCTCCAAAACTCTCGAATTCCAATGAGGGATATGGAATTTGCCAAAAATAGTGGGTGGTGCTATTTGATTTAAAGACCCAAATCAAATGGCTTAAAATCAATCAATTTATATTCGTTATATATTTGTTTACCAATATATTTGCAAACGCTATCCAACACTTGACAAATAAAAGCCGAAAGCTTTAGTTTCCGTACTTGGTACTACAAAACCATAAATTGTCTTTAATGGCTTGTAGATGTACCTAAGTAGTCTCTTCCTCACAATCTTCCTATTGATAATGTATCATTAGAAGAATATGTTAGATAAAGTCTTTCATAAAGAGGACAACACTTTTAATGTCATAATTCTTCAATTACAATTTGTTGTATGAAGAAATAGGAGTTGCTTTGAACAACCCTTAATCAATGCAAACATTAGTGCTTGTTTCTTTGTTACATGAACAAGGAACTTAGGAAGAAAGCACAAGGGCATGGACACTTTATGTGCCATGATTCTTCACTTACAATTTGTTGTATGAAGAAATAAGAGTTGCCTTGTACAACTCTTGAAAGTTTGTAATTATGTTTAGAACATAATGGTTGGTTGACAAAAATAGTCCATTAACATGGACTTATGATGATTTTGAATCATTGAGTGTTGAAGTGATAAAACACTTAACGAGACGGAAACTAGGCAAGGACTTCACCTAAGTGTCCCTATCCTAATGGTTCACTAAGTTTATTGTAAACTATGTAGTGAACAATAACCACATGCTCTCCAAAATGTTTGATGTGTACAACACAATTGAAATAAGTTTCAAGAGAGATAGTGGGAGTTTAGGGACCATGACTATTGTAGTCAAAGGAGAAGTCAAATGTAGAAGATAAAATTAACTCCAAGGGAACAAACTTTCTTAATGAAAGGATGGACGTTGGAAGGGGTATTTGCAAGAAATGTCTTGCAAGTGTCAAGAACACACCTTTCGAAGGTGTTGTAAATTGTTCTTGAATAGTTCAAAACAGTTGGTTCTTCTACTTGAATGCTTGATTCCGTATTAGTAACTATGTTTTACAATCGTTGTAAAAGTGTGACTAATAAGAAGTAGAAGATATATGAGAGAAGGAAAAGGTGCTTCACATTCGGAACGTGAATAAAATATAGATCTTTGCGAAAGCAGATAGTACTTACTTCCTCATATGAACTACCAAAGAAATTGGAAAAACCAAAGATTGTCTTTACATTCCAATTTTAAGGAATTTAATTCCGTCACTATAGTAGAGATGGATGAATGTTTTGTTTGACAAAACATTGTTCTTTATTAATCAATGATTGGATTATGGTAATCTAATTGATTGTCTCTATAGTAGAGATGATATGGTAGTGTTAACTGTTTAGAATATAATGATGCTTAAAACCCAAAAGGTTGCAAGGTAGTGACTAATCCCAACTCAGTTGTGATACCTCTAAAACATAAGTTACAAGTTGGTGAAAGATGGATGCTTTGGATCGTTAGATCCGGATCCAATACCTTCTTGTTAAAATTGTATAGAGGCGAAATGTTCGAATCTTTATTCTTTTGGAAAGAAGAAAGAATCACAAAGTTGTTGAGGTTAATTCACTTAGATGTTAGTGGCACTTGTCCACAACATAATACTACTCATGTTGTATGACATTCACCGAAGATCACTCTCGGTTGGACTATAGTTTATTTTGAATAAACACAAGTCCGAATAATTTGCAAAAGGTTTCAAAGAATTCAAGAAATGTAAGTTGATGAGTAAGACGTCTAAAGTATTTACCTCCTTAGATTTGATCCAAGGAAAAGAAACACTTTAGATGAGTCTCCTTGAAAGATATCAAGGAAAGAAGCTTCATAAGATAATGGATTTCTCCATTAGGAGAAGAACGAACTCGAATAAGATTTAGTTCGTTAGATATTATCTATTACCCATATATATAGGATATATACTTCTAAAACAATATGATTGTAAATTAGAAGATCTTCCAATATTTTCATGACTCCATAAGATGTAGTTGGAAAGAAAGACAAATCTTAAAACATGTTAAGATTTGGGGTTGTGTGCCAATAAGCAATATTTGTTTGAGAATTATCTTAAGGATATCCTTAAATTAACTTTTGGATATCACTTCTATAAACCAACTAACAAATGTTGTTTTGTTGGGTAGTTCATTGTAATCCTACAATGTGATTTGCCTAAGAGCAAATGAATGAGGGATAGAACTCAAAGAATGGTTCTTTGAGAGACAAGATAATAATCAACAAATATAACAACCTAGTTCCTATACCAAAAGCTCCAAGGTAGTCGATAAGGATTTATAAACCGTCTCAGTTGAATGGTTTTTTGAACTTTATGACTAAGTCATAGAGTTGCACCTCTTAATTCGAAAGAACTAAGAATGAAAATCCTTATGACTACAATGAGTGTATATATATGATATATACTCAAGGAAATGGTAAAGTACCACTTGACTCGAAATAATGAAACCTTCATAGCTAATTGGTAGCTTAAGGTGACTACAATCAAAGAGAATGGTTGACTTTGAAGGAACCATTTTTGACGTAGTCTTAGTTTCAATTAATTCGAAGATTGCTAGCTACAACTAAATGGTGATTCAATGTTTGGACATAATATGGGTTTCCGAAACCATTATTAAGATAGTCTTGATAATATATGTCTAAAACTATAAATCACAAGACATGTAAGTTGTAGAGATCCATCCATCATGAATCTTAGCAAGCTAGCGGGAGCTATAAGCGTCTTATGAGAGAAAGGTCAAATCGTTTGATTTCTCATAAAGATGTAAATGAATCTTTTGTTTACTAGGTTTACAAAAGATTAGTGGGAGTTAATCATATTCCTAAATTTGTATATATATATATATATATATATATATGTGATATATATGAATATATATGTGATATATATGAATATATATATGATATATTAATTTTGGAAATGAAAAGAATACTTCTTCGTTAAAGTTATGACTTTAAACGTTCTATAAAGATAGAATGTATGTGGGAGACATAGTCTATATACATGGGATGGAAATTTATAATGATATATTTCATGATATAATTGGATTATATCAATCCCTGATAATAGACAATGGATGCAAGGAAGTTTCTCATATGATGATAAACTTCAATTAGAAGGACAACTCTAGTGAGACTAAGAAGTTGCTCTTCTCAAAGAGAACGTACTCTTTGACTCCCAAAGAAATAATGCGTAAATAGAATCCTTTATGCATACGCATAAAGGGGATTTATGTATTTCATATTGTATGAAAAATATTGATATGAGTTGTACCTAGAACGGTACAAGACGATATCAGTGTAAGCCCAGGATCAGAACCATGGCAACTGTCAAGTGAGTCCTTAAGTATTTAAGAAATACTGAAGGATAGATTCCTCAAAGATCGAGGAAGAATTAGAGTAACGTAATGGAAGCGTAAATGTATTAGATTATGAATCTAATCCATCATTGGATGTTTCTTCATTATGAATGAAGAGATAAACGGATATCTCTTTATTATGACTAAAGAGATATTTGGATGGAAACATTAAAGTAATGACTTTAGTGTGTTCCATTATGAATGCAAAATATATTGCCATAAAGAAGTTTGCAACAATGTTGTTTGGATGGGAAAGTTCATTTATGAACTCTCTATTCGGTTCCAACCAGAAAGTGTATGACACTAATGGGGCGATAGCTCAAGCCAGGGAATCAAGGTCTCATCAAGATCCGAACTCATATGAGAGACCGAACCACATGATTGAGAATCATGTATAATGGTGACGTCGTTATTCTCAAGGTTGCTTCTATGGATAACATATAGATATCCATTGCCTAGGCCTACTACTCAGCCATTTATGAAATGACTACATAAGAGGTATCATCACTGATGACCAAGCTGATTGGCTCTAGTGCAAGTGGGAGATTGTTGGAAATGTGCCCTAAATCCAATCATATGATGATACTTTACGGACATTTCACATGTTAAACTAATCTAGTTTAACTATAAAAGGCAAAGATTATTGTTTGAGCCGTCTCATATAAATGTTATATGCTTAAACGATAAAGTCCAAGGAATATGTGATTGGGAGAATGTAATCTAATGAAGTTAGATTCATGAGACCATTCTTTCGTAGACACATCCTAAATGTTCCTGATCATAGGATTGCCAATTGGGCATTGACGGTCCGTCAAGATCGGTACGTGCTATGTCTTCTCTCAGGGAGAGTGACTAGTCTCGAGTCATTGGTGTGTGTGACATCAAGACAAGTACGTAAGTGCTCAGTAGAGAATGAGTTCACTGAACGCGATCAACGAAGAGTTCTCATACTCATGTCACATGAGAACTCATGGTTGGGATAATGCAAAGTAGTCCTTTGACCTGAGGCATCACAGTTGTCTTGTGGTTAAGTCCTTGATCTTTGATTATGTCAAACGTCATTCCATTGGAGTGTCCACGGCATCGTTGGGGTTAAGCCACTTAGTCATGGAGGCAAGTGAATGCGCAACAAGGGATCTCTAACCTTCAAACTGTTTGAGGGAGAATACTCTATGATATGATTAAGAATCTTTGGCCAAAGTATGAATGAGATTTAGGAAAACGTTCCAAATCACATTCAAGGTAATCATATAAGCACACGAATCACATTGGATAGTAGACATGAATAAATAAATTATCAAACCAAACAATGTGGTCAAGAGTATTGTATTAGAGAAAGACCGTATTGCATTTGTAATCCCAAACTGAATAGGTTTTCTCTACCTCTTCTGATTAGCTTGGGTAACCATGATATGCTGCAAGGTGTCACTCATGGTTTGTGGAAGCCCTAAACGTGTGTAATCACTAAAGGGAGAATTGAAAGTAAGTTTCAATTCACAATCGATGTAAAATGGTTTTAATCGCCCACTGCCTCGCTAAAAGGAACCTAATGGATCGCACACCGTGTAAGGAGGAGATTGGAGAAACAATGGAGATGAGTAAGAATGATTGAATGGTTTAATCATTTATTTATGGAAAGGATTAATTAATATGTTAATTAATCAAACGAATAAGTTCGTTAAAGACCTCGGGATAGTTTTGGACATTAAGGCCCAATGGGCTTTGAACGTCAAGCCCATTGACTTAAGTTGTATGACAACTTAATGAATAATGATTCACAAAGGCCTAATTAGCCCAAAAATACTCTAGGGCCGGCCATGATGCTAAGGGTAGTGAACTTGGACTTATTTACAAGTTTGCCACTCAAATGAATAAAGGTATAAATATGACTTTATAGCCTAAAATTCATAAGGGTTTGTTTTGGAGAAAATTGGAGAGAACATGTCTCTCCATTTCTCTCTAAAGAGGCCGGCCACCTTGGGGGTGCATCTTGCAATCCCACTACTCCAAGGTCACTCATTTCTTCTCCAATCTCTCCTTGGTGAAGAGACTTAGAGGTTCTCAATTTTGGGAACTTGGAGAAACCTATTCTTCCATCCAAATCCATAGATTTAAGATGCAAGGAATGAAGGCCCTCTCTTTGGGTGATTAGCCTTTGCTTATGCAAAGAGGAATCTACAAAGGTATAAATTTCAACTCACTTTGTTTTGAGTTGAGTTTTGGTTCACCAATCTACTAGGCTTTGAATTTCATGGGTAATGTTTTGTTTTTAAGTGCATGCAAGCATGATTCCGCCTTTAATTGTTAATTGCATGCTTATTGATGTTGCTTAAATGAACATGTTTTCACAAAATAATCCTTCACGGTGGAGGTGCAAAATGAGAGAGAACCGACACAGCTTTTCGTGTCGTTTCCTACAGACGGCGCCAAATGTTGATGCACAAAACGAGAGAGGTCTTAGAACAACGTAAATCCGACAGTAAATCTGCAAGAAAGTAAATAACACAAGATGTATCGTGGTTCACCCCAATGTTTGGGCTATGTCCACACTGATATTGTATTTCTCGGATAGGATTGTGAAGGAATGAGAGAGCCTCTGTAATGAGAGTGAGGCTTCTGAGGGTGAGAGTCAGACCTAAGAATTGGCCTCCCTTAATAAGGAGAGTGAGGGGTCCTTTTATAGAATAAGAGCTCCTCACTTATTACATATTTGCCCCTTCCTTTATTACATAATTACATTTGAGTCCCCTGAGTATTTATACGAGATCTAAATACAGAGGCCCTAAGTATGGTACAAACATTAATTTTATTGAAAAAAAAAGGGCATATATGCTACAAAAAAATAAGCCTCAATATGTGCATGTCAGTCCGCTACAGCTAGTTTCTAATACTCTTCTTTGGAGATGGCTGCTTCCATGAAATGCACCAGGCCAATTTCCCCATCATTTTCCGATAACAACTTGAGCAAATTCTCGGAGAATCCAATCAAAATAGTCATCCTTGGTTGCGTCCATGGCAATCGTATATTTTCCGCTTCAAATTCAAGATCTGACGTAAACCAAACTAGAAACCACTATGGTGGCACCGCATCGCCATACCCCTTCTCCTCAAACTTCCTCTTTAGTTTCGCATAATCCTCTTCCCGTTAAGGATAAGCCCTGTGGAAAATGTCTTTCTTGCTGAACACAAACATCTTATTGATTATCTGTTCAGGCTACAAATTCTCCATTACCGCCACTTCTAGAATAAAATCAAAAACCTTTTTTTACATCAAGGTGGAAACAATCTTGGACTTGTCCGCTTTCACCTGCCCCAAATATGTCTCAAACTTACAGGGTTATCCTTGACAAATTCCAATAAGGCTGACCTTCTCCAAGTGAATCAAAACGACCTCCTTTAAACGGTCTTCTATTTTTTCAGCGTAATTCACCTCATCAACAGCTTGATATTCCAGTTATATGATTCTTGGGTGAGAAACTTCCTAGAAATGCTTTAACGGAGCAAAGTGGCATTGATGGCTTCGGCCTCCATGAAGTTGGTGGAAAGGCAATAGTCTGCAACATTGCTTAACTAAGAGGACAAGCAGTACCGAACATCATCATCAATATCGGATTGCTTCAATTTCCCCTTCAATATTTCCATGTCAGACTTTCAAGTGTTCCACTTAAACTTCAGTAACCCTATCATATAACAACTTATACATAATTTGGGTCAAGCTTGTACCTCTCAATAGCCATCTTGGCCATTTCTGCTTGGGTTTCTCTTGACTACTGCAACTACCAGCATCAACCTCTTCTTCCTCCTCCCTTGACACGCCCTGATCCCAATATCCCCAACATACTAGGATGGGCACATATTGGCTGTCACCCGAGGGTAACGAAGCCATTTTAAACATGCATACGAATTAAAATATGTAATTGGAAAGAGATATACTAATGCAGAATCGTATTCAGAGCATACAACTAAGGAAAAATAATGTGAAAGAATTATTATAGAAAGGTACGAACCAAGGAATGAAATGCACAAGAAAGAGGCTCGAAAATGCCTAAGCGGAAGTGCCCTAACCTCGAGATCGTGTGCATTGACTCTAACTCTTGAGAGGGCGCAAAACAGAAAAGGTGAATGGACCAAAGTTTATAATAAAAGTACTAAAAGTAGAAAATCGTTTTCTTTATGAACACACTAACTCCCTATTTTGAAAACACATATATAGTACTACATAGTAAGTTTTCTGAAAACCCTAGCATGCCATGAAATCATTCGTAAAACAAGTACCAGTAAAACCATGCTCAATAACGATCATCGCCAGAAGGCAAATCCATGAATCTCATCAATATTGTACTCTTTAGGGGTATCATAGTCACCAAAGGCAGTACATGTCCATCACTCGAAGGTGAAGTTGTACGACACTAGGTTACGCTAGTGAAGAAACATGGTAGGCCCCATCACCCAATGGTAAATCTGTACGACTCTGGGTTACGCCGGAGAAAAAAATCTATACATCACACACCGACACTAGTGAAGCTATCCGACATTGCTTTCGGAAGTGAAGCTTGGGGTATAACATATATCATATCTCACTTTTCCTCATCAATTGTCATCTATACCAGTGTTGTGTGGATGTGCTGTATGATAACCCGCTAGATAAGCACCGAAAACATACCTTTAAAATCTCATATCAAATCATTGGAGCTCAAAAGCTCAAACCTCGTCTCATAAATCCATAGTAACTCATATTCGTAAATCCATGGAATCTCATATTCGTAAACCCGCAAAATAAATCATATTCGAAATCCATAGAAATTCATATGCGAAATTCCAATATTTCATAACCTTTAGTAAAACTTAAATTGGATAAATCATAAATATTCCGTAAAAGTAATTTAAAGAATTCATAAATTCTCCGTAAAACATATTATAAAACATGCACAATCATGAAATATGAAATGCATGCTAGGCTAATATTTTATAAAACATGTAAGTTAAGAAGGGGTCCACTCACAAATATTTTGTTGTTCGGGAACCGGTCAAGCTAGAGAGGATGACGTTGCTTCCCGCCAATGCACCTGATGCGAAATATAAGCACACACAAATTAAACCCTCTTTTTGACAATTGTAGCAAAGTATGTAAGTAGGGATCGTTCTAAACCGGGGATTAGGAGGGCTTGCTAAAACCTCTAAACTGACTCAAAAACAAAAAGAAACAAAGTTAAAAATGTAAACAAAAGATTTTAAAACAAGAAAGTAAAAGGGGGATTTGAGTTTGGTGAAGTTGAAAGTAAAAACGAATAAACTAAAAACTTAAATAGATTTTAAACAAATTTGGGTTGAATGGATAATGGAAGGCTAGCTAAGGGGTTCTTCTCCACACATGTCTTGCTTGCCTACAAAATGATTTCCAATTGCTCTTCGATAAGTTATGAATACTCAACGCCCCAAATTAACCGTGAATTGCATTAATTAACTCTCAGTTTTTCAACAAGTTATTAGATTGGATGATTGCATACGACAACCCAAAACATTCCCTACAAGTTCCCTACATGAATTGCATAATAGAGATACAAGCAAGAATCATTAAGTTCTATGAAAAACATAAGCATTGACGAGGCACTCGTTACTATGATTTGCATGAAACTTATGCCAAGAATTTACTTAACGTGATTGTGACTAGCAACCTTCACTACTTGTGAATATAAGTTCATAACGATTAGGTGAAACTCCCTTATATTCTAGCATCAAATTCATGCATGAAAATTAAGCATGCACTCTCAACCAACATACACAAATTAGTTTTTATACGAACGGATAAGTAAATTGAATTCACAATTCAAGAAACGCAATTGGAAGTAATCAAATCATATAGCAAGCATAAACATGGTTTTGAATCCCCCCCCTAGCCAAGGGGGGTTTAGTTCCTCATTATTACATAACAAAGATAAACAAATTTAACCATTGAAAAACAAAGGGAAGAAAGCACCTAAACGTTCCAACGATCCATGTTGGATAGCAAGCGCGTCCAAGGACTTTTCTCCTTCTCCTTGCCGCCCCAACAAGGTTGGAATGATGTTGAAGGGTTGGTTATTTGGAGGAATGGATGGGAAGGGGTTTAGATATGTAGGAGAGGCAAGGAAAGGCTTGGAGAATGGTTAATTTCTGGATGATTTGAATGAGGTTGCTGCCATGGTATTTATAGGAAGAGGATGGACATGTTTAATGCAAAAATCTGGTGGAATGAAGTAGGTAAGGCATGGCAAGGTGGAGAATTGTTGGTGAGGGTAGGTTTTGAGTCATCCACTCACATGTCATGGTGAGTTAAGCATTGCATCATCCACTCAAATGTCATGGTGAGTTAAGCATTACATCATCCACTCAAATGTCATAGTGAGATAGGCATTGCATCATCACTAAAAAAATCTGGTGGAAGTAAAACAAAGGGAAGGCCACGGCATTGATGAATTTTATGGGGTATGCATGGTTTTGAGTAAAGTTTTGGCCAATCCTTCTAGAAATTTATCCCTTCTTGCAACTTGTATTTGTTTCACCAGATTTTTAGCATGTTCCTAGCCTCTTTTGTCTTCAAATTCGTCCATCCATCTTGCTCATATCATATGTAATCCATTACAAGCTCAAAACTGCTCCAAAATGCACCAAAATGCACTTTCTTGCTACCTTAGCCCTTTGGACCTACAAACACACGAAAATGGCTTAAAGTACTAAAATAACTAAGAACTAATAACGTAAATGCAAGAAAACTAGTTAACTAAGTCGCATAAATATGCGTCTATCAAATTCCCCCACACTTAGCTATTGCTAGTCCTCGAGCAAAATAAAACAAATAAAACATAAGAACAAAACAAAACCTAAACCTTCCAACAATTACCTTAGGGATTTTCAATGCAACATGACATGCAAAAGATCATCATAACCACATATTTTTTTTTTGCCTTCCCTACCCTTGAGCACATACTTAATCAAAGTCACCACATACTAGTTCACATATAACCAATTAAAACGATGTTTTGAATGTAGTAACATGCCTTAGAGAATTTGCTCAATTCCTTACAAGATACACTCTTATTTTCACTATGATTTTCTGACTACTTACCCTACACTAGATGTATGTGAGAAGATTGATGTAAACATGAAAACGAACACTCACATATGTTTATAGCAAAGAAAGCAATTTCTGGAGTTATTAAGCATGTATAGATATGATCTCATGACTGGAATGCTACTACTTAGATGCGAGAACCAGGGACACCATATGCTCGTACCAATCCCAAACTCCACATATTGAAACACATAACACTCAAGATTGAAGTTAAGGGTTGTAACGGGGTTAGGGGTGATTGGCTAACAATGAAAGGTAAGGAAACAAACGTTTTTAAAGCATAATAAGCAAAGTAATGAAATTGATGCCTAGAATTCCCTTTGAATGCAACAACTAACTTTAAACACAATGGGGTTATTCATTCAACTTTTTAGGGCCGATTTCAACTACAAACAACACTTGTGAGCCTTTCCTCACTTATTTCAAACTCTTTTTCTTTTCTTTTTTTTTTTCTTTTTCTTTTCTAACCCGTGCCTTATTACTTTCTTTTGGCACACAAAACACAAAAATCTCATTCCCCCACACTTGTTTTCTGCATAAGGACAATCAAAAGGAATTCATTTTAAGTCATGCTTCATTATGCTTTAAAAACAAGGGTATGGATAGTCCTAATCTAGGCTAGGTAAGGGAAATGTGGTTTAACAAAGAAAACAGGCTAAACAAGGCTCAACGGGGTTAAACTTAAACAAATATGCACGGGATAAGCTTTTTGGCTCTAGTTCACTACACAACTTCATCTTGAATATGTGTTATGCAAATCAATGTCATGCTTTGAATGGAACGGGCATAAGTTCTAGTATTTGGAACTAAATGATGAAACGCCTTCTAAGTAGCAACCAAGCAAAGAATGATGAGATCATGCAACGACTTTAGAAAACAAAAATGCACAGATTAATAACTCTCCAAAGAACGTATTAGGCTCAAGTCTCTCAAGGTTGTAGTGTTAGTTTGAGTTCCTTCCTTCAAGCATGTTACAAAAACTGATTTTTTTTCTTTGTGATTACATGTGAATTCGTAAACTATAACTATAACCAAGCATAAATCAAGAGCATATCAAACTTCCATCCATGTTTATAACTTTCTTTAACAGTCATGCAATTAAAAACCAAATCCTCATTATTTGTGTTGGAAGGTACCCTAAGACACAAACAAACACACAAAAAAAACTCTTTTTGGCTTTTTCAAAACAATTTTTTTCAAATTTTTGTCAAATTTTCGGATTTTTATGTCAAAACATACTAACATGCTTAAAAACACACTAAAAACACTTAAAACAGCAAGAAACAACATTGTAAGTGATAGGTGAATAAAATCCCACGAAAATCATGCAACAGCAACTTGTTTACCCCCCACACTTAAATCTAACATTGTCCTCAATGTTTCAAACATAAACTCACACAAAAGCAAACAAACAAACAACGAGGAAACATGATAAACATGGCAAAGTAAAAGCAACAGAGATGAGGGTTAAAGAACGCAAACACCTGGTTTTGGAGTCGGAAATTCCTAGGTCTTCTTTATTTCCATGGGTTGCCTCCATCACTAATGAGAACTCTAGGCATGCCAAACCTAGCAAAGATATTAGTTTTCACAAAATCTGCAACAACCTTTGAATCGTTAGTCCGGGTGGCTTTGGCTTCCACCCATTTGGAAACATAATCAACAGCTAGCAAGATATAAGTGAAACCAAAAGATGGAGGGAAAGGACCCATGAAATCTATACCCCAATGTCAGAAAACACTATAATGCAAATAAAAATAAAATAAATAAATAATAAGAAACAAAATAAAGCAATTGGACTGAAAACTTCCCTAGTTTGCAGTAAAACCAAGCGATGACCCTCCAAGCTAAAATTCTGCAATCAACTTCAAGGGTGGAAATAACCAAAAGTTCCTGCAAAGAAAAGAAATAATTCAGTTTAGTAACACAAGAAAATATAAAAAAAATTGCAAACGAAAAATTGAAAATCACGATAAAAGACAATGAATAGAACTAATAAGTGATCATTGGTTGTGCTTGTTGACTTTCCACAGCTTTCCTCTTGAACAGGGTGACACTTAGCTTTTTACTTGCAAGTGATGATTTGATGATATTGTACGGCGAAGCTTTGCTCTTTGGTGATGTTGCAGTTCCTTATTTGTTCTCCAAGCAGATGTGGCAGCTTCTCTAGTTCTTCAGCTCGGACTCCTTCCGCTGGGATGATTGTGCAAGCTGCATTCTTCTCTGCTTGTTTCTTCTGTACGTTGTCTCCACATGCTGTTGGTATCATTTTCGCTTGCCTTATCTGTTCTTCAGGTAGATGTGGCAGCTTCTTTGGAAGTACATCAGCAGTGGAAGACGAGTACTCGAGAGCAATTTCTCCATGTCCTGCAGGTTAGAACAAAGACAAGGAAAAGGACATGGAGAATGCATGATATGAGATACTCTTGCTTTCAACCTTTATGATATGAAATACTTTTGCTCTGGATGGGTTGTTTGCAGGGGTATCCCAGGGAATGAGGAATACAGTGTGACTCGAGAGGGTTCTTTGGGAATGCATTCTCGGAGATGAAGAAGTGCTGAGAGGGTGTGCCTTTGCTGTGGAAGGCGAAGGTAAATACTTATAGGACTTTTCTTCACAACCGGAACTATTCTCTCATTCATTGTCGGCAGCCGGTTGATGGATGAATAATACAAATTACGCGCTTTCTGACAAAGCTGCCCGTAATTTCCGCAAAGCTGCCAGTTGCATGTGACGAGTGACAACACGTCTGGACAAATTGATCTTTTGAAATCCGGGGTTCGGCTCGTGGTTTCTGAGCAAGCCCAGCCTTTAAGAAATGAAACGCCTCTTTTGAGAAAAGAATCCGACTTTTGAGAAAGGAGCCCCGACTCTTCGATTTGCGAGAGGACGCTTCTTCGATTTCTGAGGAGCGCCTCTTTGATTTCTTCTTTTTATAGAGGCGTTAATTTTGTTCCACAACACACTTGAGCTCCCTCCTGTAAACACTCCCTCCTGTAAACTTCCAAAATCTTAATCAGTCCGACTCTCTTCTTTCTTCACCACCTTCAGAAAATGTATGGCCCTTCCGATCGTCGTTTTGACTTGAACATTGGTGAAGAGGCAGCTCCGCCTTCACCAGACAACATATGGCGCCCATCTTTCATATCCCCTACTGGTCCTCTTACCGTTGGGGATTCGGTGATGAAAAATGACATGACCGCTGCGGTGGTGGCCCGGAACCTTGTCACCCCCAGAGATAACAGACTGCTCGCTAGACGATCTGATGAATTGGCGGTTAAGGAGTCTCTGGCTCTTAGCGTGCAGTGTGCGGGTTCTGTGTCCAACATGGCCCAACGCCTATATGCTCGAACCCGTCACGTTGAATCGTTGGTGGTTGATCATCGGAGGTTTGTGGGTTTGTTCCAACAGCATCTGCCTTCGTCTTCTGGAGCAGCATCGCGTAGTGAAGCTCCAACTGATCAACCTCTGTTGCCTCCCCCTTCTGTGGCCCCGCCGACTGTTGAAGCACCGCCGACTACTGAAGCACCACCTGACTAATGAATGCTATTAGTTTACACATCATTGTAAAATATTTTTACTTTAATGTTTTTATTTTTTATTTTTTTTTTTTTTTTATTATTATTTTTTTTTTTTTTTTTTTTTTTAGGTGTGTTTTTTTTTGTTTTTTTTTTTGTTTTTTTTAATCAATGTAAAATATGTAAATCAATGTAAAAAAAACTTTGTTTATTTATTTTTTTTTTTTTTGTGTTTTTTATTTTTATTTTTTTTTGTTTTAAATGTAAATTAATGTAAAAAGACTTTGGTTAACCTTCCCCCACACTTAAACTAAATAACACAAACTCACATAAATCAACCAAATAACACAACTAACTAAACAAAACAAAATGAAAGCAGTAAAGATAAGGGTGTAAGAATGCAAATCTGATTGGGTTAGCGATTCCAAAGTCTCCCTTCGTTGAATGCTTGGGTTGCCTCCCAAGAAGCACTTGATTTAACGTCTTTAGCCGGACGAATCTTTCCTTTAAATTCCCCTCGGCTCCAAAGCATGGAATTTATCTTTTAATGGGAGGTGATACTTGAAATGATTCGGCAATGGTTTAAATTCAAGAGTGGGTGCCTGAATCATCAAAATCAGAAACATGTTAGTATAAATTAAAATTGAAATTGGAGAAGATGGCTTACTTTCTTTTTCCGACACAAACTCAATGACAAACACCACATCTTTGAACATTTCCGGGATTTTGAACTTGGCCAGGTTTACTATGATGGTTGTGGCTTGTCCCGTGTCATCAAACTCAACTGCTTTGGGCTTGATTGTCTCATGCACAACCTTTTGGATGTATTCTTGATATGCTTCAACCACTTCATTCTCTTGAATCCCTTTTCTTGGTGTGCAAGGTTCTTTGAACGTTTCAATACCATCGGGAACTTGTTTTGGTGCACCAAGAATTTGGATATCACTTTGCACTTTTAGAAGAGCTTCCACAATGTCTTTTTCACTCTCTTTGATATTTGGAATCAAAAACCTGCAAGGACAAAGGACATTCGGTGGAATAATGTTAGAATGAAGTGAATTTAAAACTTCCTCACCTGAGTTGGATGACATAGGGATTTGAGGAGCTTGCAGCAAGAATTCTTCTAAACTGCCCAGGTCGTCCTCCTCCTCTTCTGCTTGCAGCAGCAATTCATCCATGTTCGGGCTGTGTTTGGATGGTTCTGGGACAGCTTCATCCTTCATAGCACTTCCCAAAGTGATAGCCTCGTGGATTTCAAAATCTTCCTTCGAATTTTCAACAGTTGAGTTGGAGAGTTCACTTTGCTCTTGAATTTGTACCATGAATTCCATAATCTCTCCCATTTGACTCTTCAATTTATCCAACTTCTTGTCTTGATTTTGTTGGTCCTGCGTCAAAGAGGTTAGTACTTGAAGAATTTGATCACTATCCATGGACATACTTGAATTTGATTGGAATTGTTGTGGGGTATGCGGTGGTGGCTGTATAGGTGTGGTGTAGAACTCCTCATATGGCTGCCAATATGCATCTTGTTGAGCCTCCTTAGCTTGATTTTGTGAGCCCTGCACCAAACAATTTAATTCATTAAGAATTTGATTATAATTTATTGACGAACCTGAGTTTGATTGAGCATATTGCATAGGTTTTGAATAGAACTCCTCCTCTTGCTGCCAATATCCCTCTTGTTGGAATTGTTGAGGTTCCCCCCACATATAATTTGAATGATCTCTCCAAGCCGAATTGTAAGCGTTGGAAAACATGTTGTTGCTTGGTTGATCATAGCCTTGATAACCCCAAGCATCTTCGTTCACAATGAATTGAGGATGTTGATATCCTTGCCCATAGGGCACATCAAATGTAGGGACACTTGGCATTGTGGTCCGTTCGGCATTATGAGTCAATTGAGCAGTGAGCTGTGCCAATTGAGCTTGAATGGTCGCAAGTGCCATGTCTTGCTCCATTTGTACCTAAAATCAAAGAAAGAAAAATAACTCAAATATCAAAAGTAACACAAAACAAGGAAAACAAAACTAAGTCAGAAACTAAAACAAAAACAAACTAAACAAAAAGAAAAGAACCAAGGGATTAGCAAAGTTGCTAATCCCCGGCAACGGCGCCAAAATTTGATGCGAAATATAAGCACACACAAATTAAACCCTCTTTTTAACAATTGTAGCAAAGTATGTAAGTAGGGATCGTTCTAAACCGGGGATTAGGAGGGCTTGCTAAAACCTCTAAACTGACTCAAAAACAAAAAGAAACAAAGTTAAAAATGTAAACAAAAGATTTTAAAACAAGAAAGTAAAAGGGGGATTTGAGTTTGGTGAAGTTGAAAGTAAAAACGAATAAACTAAAAACTTAAATAGATTTTAAACAAATTTGGGTTGAATGGATAATGGAAGGCTAGCTAAGGGGTTCTTCTCCACACATGTCTTGCTTGCCTACAAAATGATTTCCAATTGCTCTTCGATAAGTTATGAATACTCAACGCCCCAAATTAACCGTGAATTGCATTAATTAACTCTCAGTTTTTCAACAAGTTATTAGATTGGATGATTGCATACGACAACCCAAAACATTCCCTACAAGTTCCCTACATGAATTGCATAATAGAGATACAAGCAAGAATCATTAAGTTCTATGAAAAACATAAGCATTGACGAGGCACTCGTTACTATGATTTGCATGAAACTTATGCCAAGAATTTACTTAACGTGATTGTGACTAGCAACCTTCACTACTTGTGAATATAAGTTCATAACGATTAGGTGAAACTCCCTTATATTCTAGCATCAAATTCATGCATGAAAATTAAGCATGCACTCTCAACCAACATACACAAATTAGTTTTTATACGAACGGATAAGTAAATTGAATTCACAATTCAAGAAACGCAATTGGAAGTAATCAAATCATATAGCAAGCATAAACATGGTTTTGAATCCCCCCCCCTAGCCAAGGGGGGTTTAGTTCCTCATTATTACATAACAAAGATAAACAAATTTAACCATTGAAAAACAAAGGGAAGAAAGCACCTAAACGTTCCAACGATCCATGTTGGATAGCAAGCGCGTCCAAGGACTTTTCTCCTTCTCCTTGCCGCCCCAACAAGGTTGGAATGATGTTGAAGGGTTGGTTATTTGGAGGAATGGATGGGAAGGGGTTTAGATATGTAGGAGAGGCAAGGAAAGGCTTGGAGAATGGTTAATTTCTGGATGATTTGAATGAGGTTGCTGCCATGGTATTTATAGGAAGAGGATGGACATGTTTAATGCAAAAATCTGGTGGAATGAAGTAGGTAAGGCATGGCAAGGTGGAGAATTGTTGGTGAGGGTAGGTTTTGAGTCATCCACTCACATGTCATGGTGAGTTAAGCATTGCATCATCCACTCAAATGTCATGGTGAGTTAAGCATTACATCATCCACTCAAATGTCATAGTGAGATAGGCATTGCATCATCACTAAAAAAATCTGGTGGAAGTAAAACAAAGGGAAGGCCACGGCATTGATGAATTTTATGGGGTATGCATGGTTTTGAGTGAAGTTTTGGCCAATCCTTCTAGAAATTTATCCCTTCTTGCAACTTGTATTTGTTTCACCAGATTTTTAGCATGTTCCTAGCCTCTTTTGTCTTCAAATTCGTCCATCCATCTTGCTCATATCATATGTAATCCATTACAAGCTCAAAACTGCTCCAAAATGCACCAAAATGCACTTTCTTGCTACCTTAGCCCTTTGGACCTACAAACACACGAAAATGGCTTAAAGTACTAAAATAACTAAGAACTAATAACGTAAATGCAAGAAAACTAGTTAACTAAGTCGCATAAATATGCGTCTATCAGCACCTAAACACAATTAGGGACCATTTAGTAAAACTATATCTAAACGATAGAATTTGGGAAAACGGACGACGAATTCAGATCCAACACGTCGAATAACCTAAGGAGGGACCTTAAGATTCCCCCACGCACCGCCGCACGAACCGCCATGAGGCGGCAACCCGAAAGGCCACGTGCCATAACATGCGGCAATTTTTGACAAACGGAACCCACAAATTCTGACCAACTCCAAAAATCACCAAATTTTACAGGAATGAAGATCTCAATGAGAGGAACAACTTTCATACATAGGCCGAAGTCCAATTCAGCCAGGAAGTGGCCTAAAAACGCCTTGATCCGTCGAAAACCTTAGATATGGGTGCACTTTGATTCGACGGCAACACGACCTCCAACGCCTCGATCTTGGCTTGGGTTTTGTTCCTGGGGTTGAGATATTGTTTTACATAACTCACAGAAACAGTGGATCGCCGCCGTGGAGCTTCGGAGAAGACGAAGCTCGTTAGTCATGAAATCACCACTAACAATCGTCAAGTTTATATGGAAATTGAAGAGGGATGGTCGGTGAGTCTAGTGGTGGTGGTGAGTGACTCCAACTTGTCAGAAAATGGACCGAAGCGGCGACAGAATAAGCCTCCAAAAACCAGGTCGAAACCGGGTCAAAAGGATCCGGCCCTGGTTGGCTGTTTCTCCCATTTTCTCTTTTCCCTCCTTTCTTTCCTCTCTTATGGGTTCACTCCCCACCTTCCTCTCTGATTGGTTAGCGCCCCTTCTTTTCTTTCCATCACAGCCACACACGTGGCACAACCTCATTACTCCAACAAAATCTGGAGCCTTCTAAATGATGGTTAAATGACCAATTCACCCCCTATCTTTGTTGGCCTATAACTTCTTCGTTATAACACCAAATTACGTTCCATTTACAACCACGCGTTTGTCACGCTGAGTACTATAAGAATATGTCAAGAAAACGGATCTTACCTGACACGACAATTCGGTCAACAAAAGTCAACACATTTTCCTCGAAGGGCATTTTTATAATTTCACATTTTAAAATTATAAAATTCGAAATATTTGGGGACGGGTCGTTACATCCCTCCTCCTCTCTCGGCATTTTGGAAGGAAGTACAAAATCTGGATAGGATCAATAAAATACCTAAACGACAAGGCAATAGAAGAGATGTTTTGCAATAGGGTCTTGGGGTGGTTGTGGTGAAGCCAATACGCCGCCATGTCAAACACTTCTATAAGGTCTTTTCTGTATTGTAGGTGACAGATAACAAATGAAAAATGTTCACCCATAAATGACTTTGTGAGGATTTTGGGAATTCGTGAATCGTGTCTGTTTATCGTACATCGTGAGATCAAAAATAATTTTAAATTTTTTTATTTAAAATTGAATACAAATAATGCCTGATGAAAATTGACCGCACGATTCACGAACGCCCAAGATCCTCACAAAGAGGATCAAGAGAGGATCCTATGAAAGTCTCACCACTCTGATTAGATGGTGACAAGTACAACTCTTCTATTAGATATTCATATGTATCCCAAAAGTATTTTTTTTAGTCACATTTTTCATATCATATTTGTATCATTTTTCTAATAAAGATGAGACTCACATGATGCAAGAAGAAGCAAGGACAAGGGATAGATAACCTGGAATCACTCAACCAGGGGCAACGGAGCTCGGTCGACGTTACTAATCGTGTATTCACTCATGATCAAACCAAATGCTTGATTTTAGAAGGAGAAACAACTCACTTCGATTGCACTAAGCAAATATGTTTTTTTAATAAAACAAGTCTCCTATCCAAGGGCTTCTAATACATCAATATTTAAAGGAATTGATGACAAAGGAACATAAATAGACTACAACTTCTTAATGGAATTGGATCTTATCCGGATCCATTTTATGGGGATCTTAGGGATTCCCACATCTTAGTCATTCAACGTGTATCTTGTGGTCAGAAATTATTTGACTTTTTTATTTAAAATTAAACACAAATAGTATCTAATGAAAACTAACCGCACGATGTACGTTGAACGACTAGGATGTGAGGAATCCTAGGATCCCCACAAAGTGGATCCGGAGAGAATCTTCTTCCCTTCCTAATAAACTCTCTAAAAATGACTTAACAAGTTCCTATGTCATTAAATATAAATTAAAATGCCTTTATTACTTACATTTCCAATGTCAATGAGAAGATTTCAATTTGCTTTTCCTTAAGCCTTGGCTCCCGCATCATCACATATGTCGGTGGATCTTATCTCTGTTAGAGAAGTGATATAAACATAGTATACAAAATATGATAAATGTAGCAGTACTCTATATCCTGTTAGGTTTCATGCCAAGACGAAACCCCTAGAAGGAAAACAAACCCTTTATCATGTGCATAACATGTGCTTCCAAAGTTTCCCCACTAGCAAGTGGTTGATGAATGAAGAAATAACTGGGAAAGAACGGTCCCATCTAATCAAATTATTGGAAATGTTATTTTACTTAAATCCTAACTCAAGCTTTTTTGTTAAAAAAAAAAAACACAAACAAACAAACAAACTCAAGCTTTATTTTCAGCATAATCTTGATGCAGGCATATCATCAGAATTTGTCATGAAAAACCTCTTTGTTTAATTTATTTTTCTTAGAAAAAAGTTAGGAAAATGATTATAGAGATCAATTTTATAAGCAATGTGAACAAGGCATGTGTCTTTAGTCGCACTTTGAGCCAAAAAAATTTAAGGAAATTATTATTGACATTTTAAAATTTTCATTTTCATTCTAAACTATTTATATTTAAAAAGAAAATACATTTGTGAGAAGTGCAAAATGTAATTTTTTTAGTGCCAATAACAATTCTCTTTTTAATACCATTATTTTACATATATCGTACAAAAAAAAATATTCATTCATCATAATCTCGACGGAAGAAAAGGAAAAAACAAAAAGTTACCCTTATTCCCCTAAATCCAATTCGATGTGCCTCAAGTTCCTACTGTTGTGGAGATGATTGTTATTAGAAATGTCTCATTGCATTTTCGTCTTAACTCGGTTTACATTGAGACATTACATGATTATCATATTTAACCATCATTTCATTCTTAACCAAGTATATATGAAAATAAAAAATAAAAACACACACATAAAAATAAAAAATAAAAAACTAGATGAATTTGAGATCTTAAGGATCAAATATTCACCAACAAGTCTTAACAACAATAATAGGTTTTTTTTTTCTTAAGAAATCTTCAGTTGTACGAGATAAATTTAATTGAATCAACTTAACAACAATACGGCTTCAAGAACATCAAATAGCTAAATTTAAGTGCCACGTAACACAACATAACATCCAATTGTTGACCAATTCAATATCCTAAGAACAAAAATCAAATACGAGATCTCAGATAATGAATCACTTAAACTACAAATCTCTTATACGAATTCAGGAAATGCATCCATCACATGTGCACAAAAAAGCAACCAAGTGAATTCGGTGGGCAACGCTACCAGCCAAAACACAAAAGGAAAAACACTGCAAGGAACCTTTTTTATCTAGAAGGAAACTACGTAGGAACCTTCACCAGTAAACTACGAACGCAAGTGTCGACCTGTCTGTCTATCATAGACTCAAAGACTTACACTCTTCAGTCGTTGCAAACTTGTAAGAACAACAAACGTTTGCCCAGTTACCACTTCAGCCCACAGACTTCTCCGCCCCCTGACTTACAACAACCTCGTCAACTCGGATATGTTCCAAAACATCATCTTCCTCTCGAAAAATGTCGGTCTGAGAGGTACCAATTCTTCTTCTTTTTCCTGCCATTTTTGTAATTTTTTTAAGTCTTTTTTTCTTTTTATTTTTTTATTTTTTTATTTTTTTATTTTTATGATTTGGGTTTTTGTGTCTTTCTCTGAATTGGAATGTGGGTTGTGAAAAAGTTTGGATCTTGATTGATAATTATCATGAATTGGAAAAAGAAATTGATTATTTGTTTATAGGGTGCTAAAAGATGTATTTGATTTGTTGCATTTTATTTTTGGCTTGAAATTGTGCTGATGTCTTCTGGTTTGTGTTCAATTTCACTAATTCAAATATGAAATCGTTTTAATTTTGACGGCATTATCGAATTCGGACCGATTCTTTGTCTGTGAATGAAGCTTGGAAATTGGAATGGATGGCCCTGGTTGTGTTAATTGTTTTGTTCAGTTTTCTTGAGATTATTTTAATTATAATTTTAATAATTCTGTTTCTTGGGTTATATGATAGGCTTTTTAGCAAAATAGTCTTTGAGATTGGTATAACTCTTCTTTTTGTTCCTTGACAATGAAAATCAATAAAAGTGGTTTTTGAATTTGTACACTATAAATCATTTTGGTCATTCTGTGAAAAATTTGTCAATATTCTCGTTAAATAGAGGGGTTGGTTTGACAAAAAATACCTTTAAAAAAGTGATCACGTAGTCGTCCAAGTGAAAATTTAACGAGAATATTGATAGCTTTTTCACGGAAAAACCAAAATGATTTACTATGGACAAACTCAGGAACCACGTTTATCGATTTTCATTGTCAGGGACAAAAACGAGGAGTTATGGGATCATTTTGAATAAAAAACCTTATATGATATGTTCATATTTGAATCGAACGGGATAATTGATTTAGTTAATTGGCTTTTTAGCCAAAATGGTCTTTGAGATTTTCATAACACATAACTTTGGTCCCTAAGATTGTTCACCATCCATTATTTTGGTCATTCCATTAAAAAAACTTCGTTAAGTGGTCTTGAGCTTTTTAATGGAAGGATCAAAATGATGGATGGTTGACAATCTCAAGGACCAAAGTTATGTGTTATGCAAATCTCAAATACCAAAATTATATGTTATGCAAATCTCAGGGATCGAAGTTATGTGTTATACCCTCAACTTAATGGAGTTTTTTAACGGAATGACCAAAATAATGGATGGTGGACAATCTCAGGGACCACTTCTATTGATTTTAAATCTCAAGGACTAAAGTTATGTATTATGCAAATCTCAAGGAGCATTTTGACTAAAAAGCCTAGCTAATTTCCCGTAAAGTGATCTTTAGTGATTGTTAGATGAAAAGAACGAGCATTTCAAAGTGTGAACTCAATCGGAGGTTGATTTGTAACAATTATTAGTTCATGTTTGTTGAATGTGCAGTGTTCTAGTAGAATAACTGATGGGTGGGAAGAGTTCAAAACGTTCAACTTCGAGACATCCTTCTTTTGGGACCGCATCACGTTCTTGGAGTCATCAGAGTTATCAAGAGGCACCATATGCACAGCCACCATTGATACCATCATATGCACCGCCAAGCCAGGACTACCGGCCACAGCAGTATTATGCACCTCCACCTCAAAGCCATGGCAGTGCTTGGCCAACAGGGTCGAATACAGGGTCGGGTACAAAGTTTGGGAGAATAAATGATGATTACAATAGCCTGGACCAGGTAAAATGCAAGATTTTATAGTAATTGAACTGATACAATTGCCGAACATTTCTTGAAAAGAAGTGCAGCCAATTTCTCTTGTCGTGGACAACTTTCTTTTAGTCACAATGTACTCAATGGTTATACTGATGGCATCTCTCTTTGAAGCAAATATGATGTGAAATCATTGTAACTGCTTATGTTACTTGAGTAATTATCATGACATTCTCACTTTTGTCTTTCGATAGGTCACAGATGCATTGGCGCGTGCTGGTCTTGAGTCATCCAATCTTATTGTTGGCATTGATTTCACAAAAAGCAACGAGTGGACAGGTTTGCCCTGGTCTCGGAGCTTAGAAGTCTTTTCTTAAGTTATAGTGAAACATTCTTGACTTACTTTTCTATCAGGTGCAAGGTCATTTCATCGGAAAAGCTTGCATCACATTGGAGAAGAGCAAAATCCCTATGAACAGGGAATAGCAATTATAGGGAAAACATTGTCTTCCTTTGATGAAGATAACTTGATTCCCTGTTTCGGATTTGGAGATGGTATTTCATCTAACAGTTGTCTTACTCTTCAGATTTAGCTTGTCGAGTTTTTGGCAATAGAGATTTTACATGATTTTTGTATATTTTGCAGCATCTACCCATGACCAAGAAGTTTTCAGTTTCTACCCGGATGAGGGATCTTATTGCAATGGTTTTGAAGAAGTATTGAGACGATATAGAGAATTAGTCCCTCAGCTACGACTTGCCGGTTGCAATTTGTTTCACTTCCTTTTCCCTTTTATTTTCCTGGTTGGTTATTCGCTTATGGAGATTCATACCCTTTTTTCTTGTGGCAGGGCCCACATCCTTTGCCCCTATTATTGAAATGGGCATCACTATTGTTGAGCAAAGTGGCGGTCAGTACCATGTGTTGGTGATAATAGCTGATGGGCAGGTATATTGCTTCTCGTCTCTATCTTATAGTTATACCGGTGTGAAAAATTCTGATCGAGCAGAAGTGATTTGCATAGCAATATGATTGTGCACTCAACTATTTTGTATAATGGAGACTACAAATTGTCACAGGTGACCAGAAGTGTTGATACCGGGCGTGGCCAGTTAAGCCCGCAGGAAAGGAAAACTGTTGAAGCAATTGTTAAAGCGAGGTAAATCTTAGAATGTTTGTTTCCTCGGTCTTATTCTTTTCACCAATAGATTTCATGATTTTCCTGTTATATTGTAGCGAGTATCCCTTATCAATTATACTAGTTGGAGTTGGAGATGGACCATGGGATATGATGAAAGAATTTGATGACAACATCCCTGCTCGGACCTTCGATAACTTTCAGGCAAGTATTTTTAGGGATAGAGGGTATCATCTTGATAGAGTATGTATGCCTTATTATCTATTATCTCTTCAAACTTTAATTGAAAGGTGCTGTTTTCTTTTGTCCTCTGTAGTTTGTGAATTTTACGGAAATTATGGCAAAGAATATGGACCGTTCGAGAAAAGAAGCAGAATTTGCTCTTGCAGCACTGATGGAAATACCTTCCCAGTATAAAGCAACACTAGAACTTAATATATTAGGGTAATAATCTAACTTAAGTCTAATGGGCTTTGAGGATTTGCTATTGCAGCTTTGGGTGACATAAGTTCATTTGCAAATCATCGTTTCGTTTCATTGCTTATACAGCGCCACAAGAGGGAAGGCTATAGATAGGGTACCTCTGCCCCCACCTCATTATGGTTCGTCTTCTTTTAGCTCCCCAAAAACTTCACGATCAAGTAGTTTTCGTCCAAGTGCACCTTCTAGGCAACGTGATGAGTTTGTTAGCACAGCACATCCTGCCGGTTCAACTTCTGACAATAATGTAATTGCCCTCTTTCTACTTCTTTTTATGAGGAGGCTTAATATGTTATGGCACGGACAGCAAAATCTCATCAGTATGACAAGTTTAGACTTATATTTTTGTGATTCTTGCAGGTCTGTCCCATTTGCCTAACCGATCCGAAGAATATGGCATTTGGTTGTGGACATCAGGTAATGATTTATTCGTCTTTTACACCTTATGGAATTGGATGAAAGTTTGAACAACGAATAACTGAGTTGGATATGAATATTGTTTGCAGACATGCTGTGACTGTGGACAAGATCTGGACTTATGTCCCATATGCAGAACCAGCATAATCACCCGAATAAAGCTCTATTAGATGTTGACATGAAATTTGGACCGCTGCAACTTCAACTCCAAGTTCATTTCCATTCCTTGCAATGTCTTCCATCAAGAGGAACTGAGTCCCTTGTACATATCTTCCCTTTTGCTGGATGAAGGATGTCGACATTTGGAGATATTGGTCGGACTTGGACGCCCACAGCTAGAATTGCTCCTATGGCGACTTCTGTGTTTGAATTTTTGTTTCATGTCATTGTTTTCGCGTCTACTTATTACCACTTTCGTCCAATTAAATTCAACATATAACTGCTTGTATGCCTCATATATGTACACAAGACATTTTGTAATCAGTAAGTTTCTCCTTATCAGCTATGGCATGTCGTTTCGAGACCAACTGATGAATCGGCGTCATGTCGTTTCTATGTCCAACACAAACATAAAAATGACATGTCGTGCACCTACTGACGCTGGAATTTGGTACTTAAATTTCAATTTTTCTTGCTGGAGTTGCTGTAAATTAAAAAAATAAATAAATTACCTACATTTTGCCCAAGTTTGTGGTATCACCCAAAGGCTCACTCTTCATAAGCAATAAACATGGAGAATTCATAGGATAAGATGACTTATTTTCTGGGAAGACAAATACTGTCATGAGAAACTTTTGAGTGTGGTTGTCACTCTAGTTATGGTGTTTTTAATTCACGTGTTATGATATGAATAGATGAAAATGTTGGTGTTTTCCAACTTAAGTTATAACTGAGATCAATGAGTCCTCATAGCAACACATGATGTTACTAATTCATGTGTTATGATATGACGGAACGTTAGGATTGATACTTTTCCAACTTAGTTTTAACGTATATCAATAATGAATAAAATATGTGTTTATAGCCCATGTGAAATCGTAACACCAAGTGTGATAGTCACACGAAAAACTCTTGATCGCATGGAGATCAAATTTTTTGCACTCACAACCCTCTGTGGTCTCTGTGATTTGTCTCGTTGACACATGGTCATTTATTTAAACTCCACTTAGCAATATTAACTCTTCAATTTATCTTCTCAATTAAAAAATTAAAAACTAAAGATAAATTAAGTCAAAATGACACATTTCACTCAAATAAATAAATCATAGAAAGGTCACAAAGAATTTTAAGTGCATAAGATTTGAAGTCGAACGCATGAAGAACGAATAAGTTGTACATTACATAACCAAACGCCCCATATTAAGCTCCAAAACTTTCACATAAAGAATGTGTTTCAAAAAATTCTGCTACTCTTTGGGGGAGTGAGCAGACTAAATTTTAGCCAACTAGCCTATATATTTAAGACTGCACTCTTTCACATCAATCAAACGCAAAGAAACACTCATACTCTCTCATGGCGCACCACAATCACTTCCCTTTTGTGATAAAATCCATGATCGCTGCTTTGTTCTTCATACTGCATTGTATCATGTTTAGCGGTACGGTTGCAGGAAGCCGGAAAGGGCAATGGCAACAGCTACTAAACAACACCGGTGTGGTGGCCATGCATATGGCATTGACACACCACAACACTGTCATCATGTTTGATCAAACAGAAGCAGGCCCTTCGGGGTACAGGCTTCGAACGCGCCACAACGGAAACAGATGCACAGATAACCGTGATGACGTAGCAGACTCGTCGTGCTATGCTCACTCCGTGGAGTACGACATTTCTAGCAACAAAGTTAGGCCTCTGAGGCTGTACACTGATACCTGGTGCTCCTCAGGGTCTTTCTTGAGCAACGGGACACTTCTGCAGACAGGCGGATATGGGAGTGGCACGCGAAGAATTCGATACTATAGACCTTGTGGTAATGGAAAATGTAATTGGAGGCAGTCAGAAAGATCGTTATCTAAGGATCGTTGGTACGCTTCAAATCAATTGCTCCCGGAACATGATAGGGTTATTGTGGTTGGTGGAAGAAGGACATTTACGTACGAATTTGTTCCAAAAATGTCATCCAATGAAGGCTCTCATGAGCTTTCGTTCTTGCACCAAACTTATGACCCAAACGAAGGAGGGAACAACCTCTATCCCTTCCTTCACCTTTCATCAGATGGAAATTTGTTCATCTTTGCCAACCGAAACTCCATTCTTTTCGATTACGAACGCAACAGGGTGATCAAGACCTTCCCACGCATTCCCGGTGATGGCTCAAGGAACTATCCAGGCTCCGGCTCATCAGTGATCCTCCCTCTAGACCATGCAAACAGGTTCGAAAAAGTGGAAGTCATGGTGTGTGGCGGCGCTGCCTCAGGAGCCTACAGAGCAACAAGACAAAACAGGTTCTTGAAAGGCCTGAGCTCTTGTGGAAGAATGGTGATCACAGGGAACAGACACAAGTGGAACATGGAGAACATGCCAGGCCCTCGCCTTCTCAATGACATGCTCATCCTCCCAACCGGAAATGTCCTAATCATCAACGGTGCCAAGCGTGGCTCGGGTGGATGGAACAATGCAAGAAATGCTTCACTCCGGCCTTACCTCTACAAACCAAATAACAAACTAGGCAAAAGGTTCTCGGTCCTCAAGTCGACGAAAATTGCAAGAATGTATCACTCCTCAGCCGTTCTTTTGCCCGATGGGCGGGTTTTAGTTGGTGGTGGAAACCCTCATGACAGGTACACTTTCAGCAATGTGGCCTACCCAACAGAGCTTAGGCTCCAAGCATTTGTCCCACACTACATGAGAAGGAAATACCATACACATAGACCTACTAATGTGACCATACAATATGGTCAAAATAATTACAATGGTGTGAGGTATGGGGAAGAATTTAATGTGACGTTTCTCTTGGAGAGGAAACCAAGCGATGTGGTGGAGTTTACCGCTTACTCGCCGCCTTTCACGACGCACTCCATATCCATGAACCAGAGGCTGCTCAAGCTGAGGTGCAAGAGTCTGGTTAGGGCACAGAGTGGTTTGGTACATGCAGTTGTGGAGGCTCCTCCCTCTGCTAATGTTGCACCCTCTGGCTATTACATGCTTACTGTTGTGAATGGTGGGACTCCTAGCATGTCTGAGTGGGTTAGGTTCATGCATCATTGAGGTCCTTTGTTGATTTTAGTACTGCTACTATATATATATATGATCCCCAAAAATGTTAGATGGGGATGAGAATAATTCATGTTTGCAAAAGAAAGAAGCCATTTTAATGTTTTCTCATGATTATAACCAATGTGTTTTCTATTTTTTTTCCTTTATCTATTTGTTTATTTTAATTCTGTTAAAATTTTACAAACCTGTTTAAAAGTGCTTAAAATAATTAAAATTGCTTTCAAAATTATTTTTTATTATATTTGACAAAAAAAAAAAACGTGTTTTCAAGAAACACTTGCATTTTTATTAAAAAATTTAATATATTTTTAAAAACACTTATGGGCAAAAGTTTTTTTTTTAAAGTATTTTTAAACCAGGCCCATATACATATTAAACCTGCGCACTTTTGCTTAGAGCAACTCCACCCTTGGAGCCATTCCCCTGACAATCTACTATTGAATCCACTCTATTGAACAGTAACTGCCTTTAATGAATAGTAACTACCATTAATGAACAGTAATTACCTTTTGCATCTCCATCCTTGGAGCCCTCCCCCTGGTAATAGGTAATAAAATAGTAGTTTTTTTTGTTTGTTTAAATAATATAAAATATAAAAAAACAGAGAAATGGGGTTGTAGGGCCTCGGGCTGACACAAAAAACAATAAAAAAATGCCTTGGCCCTCGGGCTGCAGGCCTGTCAACTATCCACCCCCCTTGTGCTCGGGCTCCCACTCTCACTCGGGCCCTCCATGGCTGGAGAAGAATCAACAGGCCCTCGAGCCCCTTCCTGCAGCCCGTCCCCCGTCCAAAAACGAAGGCTGGAGTTGCTCTTATAGAAGATAACTAGTAAATTTTACCCTTACACGTTATTGTGCGAGTAAGAATATAATTATAGATTATGTTTTTAACATATAAATATGCAAAGAGTTATAAATACCAAACACAAAATGGAAAAAATATTTTTATAAAGCTGTCTAAGTTTATATAATTTACAGAAAAGACATTATCAAATGCCTTATCATCAGTATACAAAAAATGGTTAACCTAGTATTCCCCCTTGACAGTTAGTGTTTCATTTGCATGACTACTTGAACAAAAAATACTGTAAAAGAGCACATTGTTTACATACACAAAAAGAATGGGGAATTGAAGTGAGGATCTACTATTTACACACACAAAATTATCAACTTATACTTGTTTGTTTTGGATTACAGATGCCAACATTCTTTAAGACATGAGCAAAAGTTTTTACTTGAAGCAGTCACTGCAGAAAAAGAACATTATAGCAGAAGAGTAAGATGAACAAACCAAAGATAAAAACATCAAGGCTTTTATTTGGCATGAACTCGTATAAAAGCAGCTTTTCCTCTCCCTCAAAGCTGCACGCAAAGAGCCGCACCAGGTTTTTGTGTTGGAAGTCTTGCAACGGTTACCACCTCATTTTTGAACTCCTATAAGCCTTGCCATGACTAATCTACACCTACTTTCGTATTGATTTTGTTGTATTGATTCACCAAATGTATGTCTAACCTTTCTTAGCATTTTCAGTTGTTTTAGTGCAATGATGTGCATGAATTAATACAACATAAACTTACATAGTTTGTGAGTGAATCACCTAGAAACTAAGGTATGTGTAGGCATTTATTCACGGAATCAACTAAGGTATGTGTAGGCCTTTATTCACGACGGGTTAAGTAGTTTTGGAATTCTCTTTCGCTTCACATGGAAACCTGCTTTACCGTCTCTAGGCTACTAATAAGTGTGCTCAACGTTCAAATGGTTCTTTGACACGCTACTTAGCTTTTCTGATTATTTAGTTAATTAAGTCCATGATGACAATACTATAATTTCAAAATTGATAGCAAACAACCATTCCTTCAAATGAAAGTAGTTGATGTTAAATTGCAGCAGGAAAAGCAATTAATCTAATAGTGTTCTTATTTGGTTATAAACAAAAACATCATCATCACCACTTTTAACAACACACAGTCCATATTAACAAAAGTATCACCATCACCACTTTAATAACAGTACTTGATATAGTATATATATATAAGACTTATAATGCGTGATATATTAACAAATACCATAGTACAGTTTCTAAACAGAAGCAAAACCAACCAGCCAAAAAAAATTCAATTCAAGTGAACGCTAAAACATAGGATATAACACTCAGATCAATTGATAAAAGGAAAAAGTAAAAAAACTTTATACCTGACAAAAAGAAGCATGAACTCCAGCCACAAATCCTTAAGACATAACCTATTTCCAATAAAATAAAATAAAAATAAAAATGCATGCTCCAACGAAAGAACATCATAGACAGCAAAACACACTACTAGAAATTTGACTTTTACTAACAAAAGTACTTTGTCGGCAAAAATCAAAATTTGTTGGCAAAGAGTCTTCCCCAACGAAAAATTTTGTCAGCCATTTCGTCACGCAAAGCATGTCGGATAAGAGTTTCCCGAATTTTTTTTTGTGTTTCGTCGGCTAAGGTTCAATTTTTCTCAATAAACTATTTTTTGTCGGCATTTACATCTTTCCCAACAAATATTTCATCGGTAAAGAGCTTTTATGCCGGCAAATAATACTTTTTAGCCAACAAATTATGTTCATCATCATGGAAATTTTGTCAGCGCAGTCTTCTCTCCTGACAAAATTAGTATCGTCGGGAAAGACATTTAATTTATATAAAAAAATAACTCTTCAATGCTCAACTATTATATATGCAAATCCAAATACAATACAAAAAAATTGTTAAGAAATAATACTTTATTGATTGATAAATTTCAAATGTACACCTAGAATGCTTATACAAAAGCATGTCACACAATAAAATTATCTCACTGCCATTCCTTAAAGTCGGCTGCCATGTAGCATTATGCAAGAGCTTGTGTCATGAGGAAAGGGGCATTCCCAGCTTCATTTCCACGCAAGAAAATGATCATTCCCAAATTTATATCAAATGGCCTTCAAAAATCCATTAGCACCAAATATGCAGGACCTTGTGTCATGGTGCAAGAGGCGAAGAATTTAGTGGCTTACTGAAGACCATCAGTTGCGACCTCAAACCTTGGATGATATAGCACCATGGTAGAAAATGGGGAAGGGCTACAATAACACCATAGTATTACAATAAACAATGAAAACTTAACCAATTTGTCAACAAGAAAGCATGTAGTTATATCTAATACTTTCCCATTACAAAGGGCTCATCCCTTTCTAAGTTCATATTCCTCCAATCCCAATATACTTGAGACATTATATTGAATGTTAACTCATAAAGTCCTCCTTTACGATAGTCCAAATTGACATTATATTGAATGTTAACATTTAAAAGTTAAGTGCATGCCAAATTTGGGTACTGCAAAACTAGGAAAAGTATTGACCTGATCAACCCGTAGAACAGTGCAGGCAGCATCTGCAGCATAATTGAGAGCAAAGAACCTGTAACAAGCCGACTATTAGTTTATATGTCAACTTGAATGTTCTTTGCCTGCAAACTTTTCATTGGCATAGGTCTAAATGTTTCGAGCCGACGAATTAAATTTTTTGTTGGGCAAAGACTCTTATGCAGACAAAATTTTACTTTATCGACTTTAAGTTTGTCAGCAAAATAATATTTTCTAATAGTGACAACATCACAATTGCAAAGGAAAAACAAAAACTCTAAAGCAAAACAAAACAAAATCGAAAGCAAAAAGCACAATAAAAATGAGGATCAAACATACAAACCCAGAATGAGGACCAAACTTACAAACCCAGATTTGCAAGCAGCAATACAGAAAGAGGAGAAAAAGCAGAAGTCCAAAGAAAAAAAAAAGGAAATATGACGGTAAACGTGCAGGAAGAAAAGAGAAATAAAAGAGAATAGCTTACAAACCCAAATTTATGAGCACCAATACAAAGAGGGGAGAAAACGCAGAAGTCAAAACCAAAAATCAAGACAAATGAGAGAGCAAACGTGAGGGAAAGAAAAAAAAATTTTAAAAGCCAAATGCAAGGATGATCAACACGTGGTCTGCCATGCCCAATATATATATATATATATTTCTCCCACTTCGCATGCCCAAAAAAAAAAATATATATATATTTCTGCCACTTCGCATTTATTATTTCATTTTCAAGGAATGGGTATTTGTTACTATCAAGGAACAAAATGCCAATAATATCGGCGATACATCGCCGATATTATCGGTTTTTCGCCGGACCGATATTTTAATAGGTATCCAAAGGGTTTTCGTCAAAATATCGCGATATTATCGCGAAATTTCGGAACTGTGCAAGTCGGAGACGAACGCCGGAGCTTCTACAGCTCCGGCCGACTGTAAAACAGCCCCCTAGACTCCGATCTAGGTATGAAAATGAAGCCCAAGGGAAGAGGAAGAGATCTATACCATTTTCAAGGCATGCCGTGGTCGGAGCTCGATGGAGTTTCGCCTTGGAACCCACGGTCCACACCAGAAACTGGGTTTTGGTTTTCTCCAAACTTTTGCACTGGTTTCCATGGTGCTACCATCCTTGTCTGCACTAGCAGAGGGAGAATAAGAACGAGGGAGATGAGGGAGTGCTGGTGTGTGTGTGTGTGAGTTCGGGGAAGAACCGAAGAAGGAATGAGAGTTGCAGAGAGAGGGAGAGCATGGGAAAGTGGAGAGAAAGAGAGGACTGAGAGAGGAGAGATGAGAGCCTTGGAGACAAAAATAAGGGGGTGGACCCCTTGGGATCATTAATTAAGATCCAAAAACAATAATTTTTTTAAAAAATAAAAAATAAAAACCTAGAAAGTAAAATTATAAACTAAAGGGAGGGATTTTACATTAAGGCCTTATTCGAAGATGTCAAACTAGAAATATACCAACTGATAGATTACTTTATGAAAAATTGGTAGAATGAGACATAAAGATAAAGTCATCTAACTTGTAAGGCAACTTTCTTGACATAGTATTTTACGTCAATATATAATTTTGAATTTCATAGGAACTCTATGTGGTACTAAGTCACTCATGTATCTTACTATGCAATGTATAAAGTGTAAAATATTGTACTAATTCATTATATATAAATGATTATGGTGTGTTTATACTTCTTTCATTAATTACTACATATTTTCTACACTCACAATATTTGTCAGCTCGCTATATAATCAACTTGATAATGTTAAATCCATCATGTAATGCATTTCCTTCCAATTTTTTGTGATAAACTAATAGATAATTGACTAAATAAATATCCTGCAAAGTTTCAATAAAAATTTTCAAGTTTTTCTTACAATTTCCGTGGTTTTCATGTAATTTTTATCGATATCGATATTATCCCGATATTTCCATCGATATTTTCGTGTTTTCGAACTACCGATATTTCTGATATTACCGATATTTAATACCTTGGTTACTATCACCAGCACCAGGCAACTGCAATGGCAATGACATCTCCCTTTTCCACTGTCTCTCTCTCAAATGGAAGGGGATGGTCAACATGTGGCATAATGTAAATCAAAAGCAACCAAAATATGCTTTCAGCATCACCAATAATATATATATATATATATATGTATGTATGTATGTATGTATATATTTCTGCTACTTTTCATTATCTCTTTTTCAAGGAATGGGTCTTCGTATTTATTATCTCTTTTGTGGGTGGCCTTTATCTTTTGGCTTTTTTTCAAGGGATGTGATATTCACACGCTCATTTTTACTTCTCACATACCTGTCAAAGTTTCAGCCGTTGGATCGGATGAATTGAAGAATATCAAACAGTAAAAATTAACAAGGGATGTGTGAAAAGTAAAAAGGAGCACACCTCTTTTTCAAAGGCTTCGGATGTAGCAAAGAAGGGAGTGCAAGCTGATGAGAGACGCGAGGCCACGAAGGACAAAACAGACTTTTCACTGTAGCAAATTGTAAACAGTACGGGAACCGAAGCAGAAACCAAGGGTATTTCTGCCCTTTCACTATTGGTAAACAGTGCTACCTCTCGCCTAATGAACAGTACATTTCTGCCGAGCTTTAGTAGATATAAATATTGACGTTGGTGCGTTCGCGAGTGGTTGGTTTCAACTTTCTGGGCCATGAAAGTCTATTTCATATAAATTAAGGGTGGGGACGGCTTAGGTTGAGCAGCCCTACGACATTACGTCTAGTTTCAAGCATATATCTTGATTCGTTCGACCTTCTAGATTGGGACGGCTCTTAAATTTTAGGGGTCATGTGTGGGAAGATAATAAACAGACCATTATACAAATATTTTTGCTACAAAACTAATTTATGTGTCTATAGTTGTATTAATAAAGGATATAAATGAAGAATTATTACTTGAGTTATAGTTTAAATCAACAAAAAATATGAAACAAATAAATGAAAACAAAATTTAGAGCAAAGCCGGCATAATCTTACTAAAAACATAAAAATGATTTCTCTTATGCATATGGAGGTAATATTTCTCTTACTCACATGCAAAATCTAGAAAATTTGTTGAAATTTTTTTGCCACAAACCAAGTTGGTACATATGTAAATGATACCATCTTTTAAGGGGCCTTTAGAATTGGGAGTCCTGTGCAAGAGCACCTATTGTACATGCCCAAAACTGCCACTATTCCCAAATAACCATGGGAAATTTTTTGCAAAAGAAAGAAGCCATTTTAATGTATTTCTCATGATTATAACCAAAGGGCTTTCTTTTTTTTTCTTTCCTTTATCTATTTGTTTATTTTAATTCTGTTAAAAATTTACAAACCCGTTTAAAAGTCCTTAAAATAATTAAAAGCGATTTCAAAATTATTTTTTACTATATTTGACAAAAAAATATATATTAAACGTGCTTCCAAGAAGTGACAAAAAAGAATTAAACGTGTTTTCAAGAATCACTTGCATTTTTATTAAAAAAATTAATATATTTTTTAAAGCATTTATGGGCAAATTTTTTTTTTAAGTATTTTTAAAAGGAAAACTAATGAAAATGACTTAAAAACTTTGAGTTTTACCGATAAAGGTAAAATAAAGAGTAAAGTAAAAAGTATCAAGTTTGACATTTTAGTGTAAAAATATGATTTTTCGTTAAAATAAACAGTACCACGAATTTTTCGTTAAAACTCCAATTTTTTAACCAAGCTTATATTAGACCTGCGAAAAAAAATATATATATATATATATATATTAGACCTGCGCACTTATGCTTATCGAAGATGATATTGACGTTGGTGCGTTCGCATGTGGTTGGTTTCAACTTTCTGGGCCATGAAAGTCTATTTCATATAAATTAAGGGTGGGGATGGTTTAGGTTGAGCGGCTCTACGAAATTACGTCTAGTTACAAGCATATATCCTGATTCGTTTGACTTTCTAGATTGGGACGGCTCTTAGATTTTAGGGGTCATGTAAGAAGATAATAAACAGACCATTATACAAATATTTTTGGTGCAAAACTAATTTATGTGTCTACAGTTGTATTAATAAAGGATCTAAATGAAGAATTATTACTTGAGTTATAGTTTAAATCAACAAGAAACATGAAACAAATAGATGAAAACAAAATTTAGAGCAAAGCCGGCATAATCTTACTAAAAACATAAAATGATTTCTCTTATGCATATGAAGGCAATATTTCTCTTATTCACATGCAGAATCTAGAAAAATTGATGATTTTTTTTTGCCACAAACCAAGTTGGTGCATATGTAAATGATACCATCTTTTAGGGGGCCTTTAGAATTGGGAGTCCTGTGCAAGAGCACCTATTGCACATGCCCAAAACGGCCACTATTCCCAAATAACCATGGGAAATTTTTTGTTAGATAGTTATGTATGTTACGTTCTACTATCAATCTGAATATTAGTCTGATAAGTTATTACTTAAACGTGTGGTTGAAATATTATAGTTCGATAACATTGCATACTCTAGACTATTTGACAAAATATTTTTTTTCTTGATTATCATATAAATGGGGCACGAGAAATTCGAACTTAAAATATCATTCAACATTATAAGAGAAATATCACAAAAGATCGTAGCATGATAAAGCCTAGGAAACCTTAAGTTATCACGGAATTTTAACTATCATTACCAAATATTTCAGCTGCATTCATTGCAAACTACTTTCTTTCACTTTAAATTGTACAGAATTAAAGAAACTAAAACAAAAAAGACTGATTTAATTCCTCTCACAACTCCTTCTAGCTCATAACCATTTCCACTTTGAAATGGCTTCAGTCTCGGAACTCGCTTACCATAGACTGAGAAACGAAGGTCTCTTTGATGAAGAAACAGATCAGCAAAACACGGCAATTAAATTCAAGAAGATAAGGGGTTGGTCCAAGATCAGGAAGCTAACCGGAAGGCGGCCGAGGGTTCGGATTCAGGGATTGAGAAGGTTCCTGAGGAGAAAAGCTAGGGTTTTCAGTAGGATTAAAGTTTCGTGGAGCAAAGCTTTGAAGAGACTGAAGCATGGGCAGGCTCACATGAACGACTTGTTTGGTGGGAACTATTTGTTCATGCAGGCAAACCCTCTTCCTTTCGTATGTTCATGGATGGTGTAAAGATGCTTAATTGTCTGCCGACATTTAAGTCATGAAAGTTCTACTGTTTTGCTTTTGATATAAATTTTTTTTTTTTTTGCATCACTTTATTTCGATGTCCTTATGCTTGACATTACATGCTAAGTCAGTTATAGGTTGCAACAAATAACTCTCTTTCCCTTCTTATACATTTTTCTCCTCATTTCTTTTGGTATGAATTGAAGATCCGAGTTTAAACGTTTAAGTTAATCTCCATTAATTTAAATCTTAACATAGTGACGATGTAAGACAAAATAAAGATCCAAGGAGAGAAAATTGAAGAAAATAAAGCGATGTAAAATATGACATTGACTAGAAAGGAAGGAATTCACACTCGAACATCAAGTATGTTGTGAGAAATTGGGACTATGTGTATTGTTGCTACATTACGATATTATTTATGTCTGACAATCTTTATGTAAAATAATTATAAAAAAAAACAATAAAGTTATAGATATACAAATAATGATACTCATAACATAGGCGAAAAATCATATTCACTAAAATAAATCGAGTTCAAATAAGAAATAAAATAAGTGAATTCATCCAAATGAGAAATTTCATGCATGAAATTCTTAACATCCAAGTGAGTTCATGAGGCTCCACACACGGTTAAAAAGACCGAAATACCCTTACGCTATCTTTTTACCGGGAAAGAATGGAGAGAAAAGAGCCGTTAAACCAAAGAACTTCGAAATTTCTGAGAAGTGAGATGAACGCAGCAACGGTCGCCAAAAACCATCCCAACAACAAAGCAGACGGAGCCGCCTCTCTGCTAAAATCCTGCACATCGCTCCGCCACCTCAAACAAATCCACGCCCACATCTTCCGTTCAAACCTCCACGGGAACGCCTCCTTAGTCTCCACACTCATCTCTCTCTACGCCTCTCTCTCCTCCTCGCCTCGTTATACCCACCTCGTCTTCACCTCTTTCCCCAACCCAAATCTATCCCTCTTCAACCATGCTGTCAGAGCTTTCTCTAAGATCTCCGTGCTCTGTTCCGAGGCGGTGAGTTTGTATTCGCAGATGGTCTCGGTTGGGATTAGACCCGATAACTATACGTACCCTTTCGTGCTTAATTCGTGCGCTGCGATGAGTGATCTCTGTGGTGGGATTGAAGTCCATGGACGCATTGTGAAAATGGGTTTTGGGTTTTGTGTTCCGGTTTCGAACGCTTTGATTGATATGTATGGGAAATGTGGGGAGGTGTTGAGGGCGCGGAAGGTGTTTGATGAAATGTGTGAGAGAGATGTTGTTTCTTATAATGCGGTTTTGGGGGCTCATGCGAGAGGTGGGGTGGATATGGAGAGTGCTTCGGTTTTGTTTGAGGGGATGTTAGGAAAAAATGTGATATCTTGGAACGCCATGGTTGTGGGTTATGTAAATAGCGGGGATCTGGTTTCGGCAAGGGCTGTGTTTGATAGGATGCCTGAGAGGAATGCTGTTTCTTGGACTACAATGTTGGTGGGGTATACTAAAAGCGGTCTTATGGATAAGGCTAAGTGTCTCTTTGAAGAAATGCCTGAGCAAGGTTTGATTTGTTGGACGGCTATGATATCAGGGTATTCACAAAATGGGAGGCCAAGTGAAGCGCTTTCACTTTTCCAGAGAATGGAAAAGGCACGAGTAAAGCCAGATGCTTTCACCATGACAGCGGTGATCTCTGCATTGGCACAGTTGGGTCGTGCAGATCTGGCGAACTGGATTGGAACATATGCGGATAGAGAAGGCATAGAACAGAATGAACAAGTGCTTACTGCACTTGTTGACATGCATGCCAAATGTGGGAATATGGAAGAGGCATGCGCCATATTTGAGAAGATCCCCCAAAAAGATGTTTTTTCTTACAGTGCAATAATCACAGGTCTTGCTTCAAATGGTCATGGGGTTAAAGCTCTGGAGATCTTCCTGAGAATGCTGGCAGAAGATATTGAACCTGATCGGGTTACATTTGTTGGGGTATTCACAGCCTGTTGCCATGCAGGACTTGTTGAAGATGGAATGAGGTACTGGGAAAGCATGGTTAAAGATTACAACATTGAGCCTGATGCTGATCACTATACTTGCATAGTTGATATGCTGGGACGAGCTGGGAAACTCAATGAGGCCTGCGATTTGGTCAAAGGAATGCCTATGGGCCCACAGCCAGGAGCATTAGGAGCCCTTCTTGCTGCATGTAGAACATATGGAAATGTAGAGATTGCAGAAAGTGTTGCTGAGAAACTCTTCATTTTAGAACCTGGGAATACTGGAAATTATATGCTACTTTCAAGCATCTATGCGTCGAAAGAACAATGGGATGAAGCTAGGAAAGTGCGGGAAGCAATGAACGGGAGAAATGCGCTTAAGCTTCCTGGGTGCAGTTGGGTTGAAATTAGCAAAGGTCATGCAGCTCAAACGACAAACCAAACTTAGATAGCAATTCTATGGTCGAATTCTGGCATGCTGTTCTCATTGAATTGCATTATAATGCACACTTTATGTTGCTGGTGCCGCCACTGACAGACGTGAATTACGTTGTCAACACGATGGTGTTTCTTCTTAGGGTGTTGAAAACCAGGAAGTCACTTGAGGCCTTTGGTGAAACTTCTAAAATACCAAAACCGCTTACGAGTAAAAGTACTTCTATAGAAACACTCTCAAACGAACCCGAAATCACTTACAAAGTTACAGTATAACATTATGGGGCCCTATTCATGTTGTTTCTATTTCTTTTGAATAGATTGAGTTTTAAATTCAACCCACAATTTCATCACAAAATTGGGCCTTGGGTTTTACAACTTTTGCTTCAACATCCCAAAGCCCATAAAACAAAACCTCCTCTCTCCTCTTTCTTCCCAATAACCTTCTTTCCTTCAAACTCCTCTAGCACCTCTCCCTCCACCCTTATCCTCTCACACCTCCTCCTAAAACCCTTTCACTCCCTCTCCTCTCCCACAGAAAATGGCTATGGCTTCTTCTGCAACTTCCAATCTATTCAAGACCTTATCGATGGCGGATTCATGCGTCTCCCTCCCTTACCTTTCCGCCGCCAAAACCTCCAACCCATTTCTCTCAGTTCCCTCCAAACCCATCAAGCTCCACCTCTCCTACACCCCTTCCTCGCTCTTCTCGCTGCCGCTGTCCCTCGGAAGAAAAACCCACTTCTCCTCTGTCGCCGCCTTTGTGGCCCAGACCTCGGACTGGGGTCAGGAAGACAGCACGCTCACCATTGACGGCGCGGAGGGAAGTGAGGAAGAAGGGGTCTTTGAGGAGAGAGAGGAGGTGTCGAATGTCGATCCTCCGGAGGAGGCCAAGGTGTTTGTTGGGAATTTGCCTTTTGATGTTGATAGTCAGAAATTGGCTGAGCTCTTTGAGAGGGCTGGAATCGTCGAGGTTGCTGAGGTGAGGTTTTGAACTTCTTTGGATTTGTTTTATAAAAAGCTTGTGTCTTTCGGTTTTGATGGTGTTCGGAAATTTGAGGTTTTTTTGTTTGTGTTTTTGTTGTTCGTAGGTTATTTACAACAGGGACACTGATCAGAGTCGTGGGTTTGGATTTGTGACCATGAGCACTGTTGAGGAAGCTGATAAGGCTGTGGAACTGTTCAGTCGTTATGTAAGTCGCTTATAGATTTCGGTTCTCGAAGTTGGTTCTTCTAGTGATGTTGATTTCTATATTGTTATGGCATGAATGTGAAATGAAATAAGACTCGATATATTTCGAGAAAGATATAATCTTTTGATATGATGAAGTAAACTACAATGAAATGATGGATGAACATTGCCTATGTTTGTGGAGGGTAAGTGATAATGAATCGCTTTGGGGGGCAGGTTTAAGTAAAAAATTCAGTGTATTCGTGAGAAATTGGTCATACTTATGTCTATCCTGCAAGGTGATTCGTACATTGTTGATACGAATTTAGGTGTCCTTAGACCAACTCCAATGGGGAGTTGCCAAATGCTAAAATTTGGCGCACAAAAGACAAATTTTGGGTTGCCAAACTGTTTTTCTCCCCCAACCCTGCAGTGCTAAAATTTAGCACCTTAGCTATTTTAAATGTCGAACAAGTAGTTTAGTCTCATTTTTTTTTTCCCGCAAAATGCATAAACTGAAGCCATATGAAGTTGCCAATGTCTATGGCATTACATGTAGCCAAATCAGTTCTGCCATTCTCTTGGCAATTTCTCCCTTGGGTTGGTGTTAAAGCACCTCATACTCATAGAATAGTATTGTTCACTTATTTTATGGTGAATCTATTTGAAACCTTCCAATATGTGCTTTCGTGTATGTCTTGAGAAGTGCTCAGCAGGTTTCCCGGATGTATAATACACTAAAGTATGGTGCTCATAGGCTCCAATCAATGTCTAGCTCGCATGTTCGACTTCTGGCGCTTATGAATAGAGTATTATTCAAGTGTATTGCTCTCAATGTTTCCATACTATTATATCAGTTTTTAATAAAAGGATTATATGGTATGTTTTAAGGGTTCTTTGCTTCTAATTTTTTTGCGGTTTTATGCTTCGAACAGGATTTAAATGGAAGGCTCTTGACTGTCAACAGGGCTGCTCCAAGAGGAACACGCCAAGAACGCCCACCCCGTTCATTTGAATCTGCTTTTAGAATCTATGTCGGTAACCTGCCATGGAATGTGGATACTCCTCAACTGGAGCAGATTTTCAGTGAACATGGTAGCGTTGTGGAGGCTCGAGTAGTCTTTGACAGAGAAACTGGACGATCCCGTGGTTTTGGCTTTGTTACCATGGCCAGTGAAAGCGAAATGAATGATGCCATTGGTGCGCTCGATGGACAGGTATTAAGCGTTCACATTTTCCACCTTCATGTACAGTTTGTTTAGGTAATTCGGATGCATCATGCATGTAAAGATAAACCAAATTCGGAAGTTGTCATGACAGGAGTTAAGTTAATTACGGTTGGTATCGTTTGTTCGATTTTGCTTAGCGACGTAAATACCATCTTACTTGAGTTGGCTTGCGCTGCAGAGTATCGATGGCAGGGCGATCAGAGTAAATGTTGCGGAAGAAAGACAAAGGCGCAGTCCTTATTGACGCAGCCGGGATGAAACCTAAGTTCCGTTTTGGTTCATTTTTCTTCAGATGAGTTATATGTTAGCCGGTTTTCAGCGAGGATTTTTTGTGGTTCCTACTTGTGGGATTATTGTTCGAGTCCGAAACGATACGTAGTGTCCAAGTTTTGACTCCATTAATTTTGGGGAACAGCTGTTGTGGTTACCATTTTGTTATGAAGCATGGAGCAATTGAAACGCATTATATTTTCATTTGTATTGCATGACACTGAAATCATTTCATCTCAAGAACTAAAGATTTAAAGCAAAACCGTCGCGACGGGTAAATATAGTACAAACAACAGGCAAAAGTTTATCTGTACACAGATCGTGGCTATGACGTATAGCACCTCAAGAACCTCGCAGCTGAGCATCTCGGCTTGTGAGAGGAACATACCGAACAGAAGTTCCAGTCCGGACGCTGATTGAACCATCCAAGCCCTTGTCCACAACCTTCAGATCCTGGAATATGTTTCCCACCGGAATCACCATTCTGCCTCCCGGCCTCAATTGGTCAATAAGTGGTTGCGGGATTTCTGGTGCAGCTGCGCCGACATGGATGGCATCATAAGGAGCAAATTCCGGCCAACCTTGCCGTCCATCTGCAAGAATAATTGTTGAATCAATAAAACGAGTAGTTAACACTCCGCACGAGTAAAATCATGTCTTAAGATGATGCATATTTTTCCCTTTTTCTGGAAAAAAAGACTGCATTGCGAGTGGTAACACTCGATACATCATGTGCATAGCAGCCAAACTTTGGCAACAAATTGGATGAAACGCTTGTGTTTTGTTTCCGGTGCATAAACACACTAGTAATCTACAGCTGAGCAATTTTTCTCGTTACAAATTGACAAGATGGAGTGAAGTTTTGTTTTTCCTTTTACTTGGTTTCAATTCCAATGGTGTGACCCTGGGTTTCAGAAACATACCACCGAGATGCACAGAAAGGGAACCTTCTTTCAATAATTTTCCGGCAGCACTTTTTTCAATATTCGTAATTGAAGAAGAAACCAACTCAGGAATGTGCTCTACACCAACTGCACGGCCTTGCGGCCCAACCATCAACCCAAAACACGCCGTCAAGTATCCCGTCCCTGCAAAACAAAATACATGAAAGGAAGTGTCAGGATCTCTATGACCGCCTTCAACATGAAGCATATCAATTGCAAACTATTCCGGTTTCCATGGCATTCAAACGTCAAAACGTGAATTTCATTTACGCGAATGTGTTATCTGCAAACATGTAATAGACAATCTTGCCTGAGCCAACATCCAAAGCACGCATTCCGGGTTGCAGATTCTCTTCCAACAACTGAAGGCACATTGCATGCATATGAGGTGCAGAAATGGTGGCATTATAACCTATTGACATGGGGGAATCAACATACGGCGGGGTCCCATTAGGCACGAACAAAGCCCTGTCAATAGTCTCCATCACTTCAGCAACCCTTTTGGATTTAATCACTCCATAACTCTTCAGATGATCCACCATCCCCTTGTTCCTATTAATGCTACTCCCGGAGCAGTGTCGCTGCAAATTAAACAAAACAAGTGCGAAAAGAAAAACCCGATTTCGGTGTTGTTTCCACTGTCAAAAGATTCAAAACTAAAAAAATGATTCAAATCAAACACAAACAAGAAGAACCCACATCGGAAATAGGTTGAAAATCCAAATCCTACCATCATTAATCAGATTGCAAACACAAACAAGCAACAAAGCGATTCGAATCGAAGACTAAAATGATCAAAAATCCACAATATTTGGGAATAAAAACTACAAGAATTAGATAATACCACGATTAAAAATCCATAAAAACCAGCTTATTACCAATAACAAATTAAATTTTGCTCTAATGGGTTGACAAAAAAGTATAAGAAACTAATCAATACAAACAAAAAGATTGATTTTTTATACGGTCATAAGCTGAAACGACAAAAACCCAGAAACTCAAATGCTCTGTTTACAGAGAAGGGGAGAGAGAGAGAGAGAGAGAGAGATACCTCCATTCCGCGGAAGGGAGAGTTACGGTTCCCCGTGAGGAAATTAGGGTTTTGGAGGAGGGGCCAGGAGGACAGAGCGGTGGTTGGAAGGAGCGCGAACGTGTGACGACGACTATGGCGATGAGAGAGAGCGGTGAAGGTTAAGCGGTGTTGCACAGTGTGCGCTGGATAGCGGGAACCATAAGCTAAGTGGCCTATACTTCTTGTTGCTCTTGCTGCTGCAGGGGATAAAAAAAGACTGCTTTTCATTTGCCACGCTCTCTCTCTCTCTCTCTCTCTCTCTCTCTCTCTCTCTCTCTAGCTCTCTAGCTCTTTCTTCTCTCTTCTTTCACCGCCAAGAATCCACTTTACACGTGTGTTCCGACCCTGCTTCTTTCAATAGAAAGGATACTCTTCGGATCCCTTCCACCAAATTCACTCAATCACTTAATTCGGATTCTTGAAATTTGATTCAACTGCTAAAATTTAAAGGATCATTCTATTTGTAGCAGTTGGATCAAATTTCAAGAACCGAATTAATTGATTAAGTGGATTTGGGAAAAGGGATCACCGACTTATGCCCCACAAACATTGGGTCAAGTTTGTTGGGCCATTTTGTTTGTTAGATTTTGGGCTGGATTTGTTAAAGCCCCAGATGTAGAAATGATTTGTTGGGCCAAAAGTTTGATATACTAGTCCAAGGAAAGCTTGATCCGAACTCGGATTCGAGTTCGGATCCAGTGAAGCGCTAACCCGTTCGGAATCTCTTCAACCGGCAACGAGGCTTAACAAACAAACAAAGCAACTTGAGGTCAGGGTTAAATCTTGATCGAACGAAAATGCAAATCCCAAAACCGTTACGGACGGGCAATACAACAACGAAAATGCACTCGGCCCAACTTTAGTCGGGTCAAAAAATTGAGCTTGGGCCAGTTTGGTCCAGCCCAATTTTCATCATCCTCTATTGCAAGCCTAGCTAGTTTGGTTCTTGGGCCAACCCATATGCTAACCCAAGCCCATGTCTTTATATGGTGGTCCATGGTAGGCGGTGCCCAATTTTATTTCATGCTTTGGGGTAGGCCTGGCAATTCCTGACACGACCCGATAACCCGACACGACACGACACGAAATTAACAGGTGTTCGGGTCGACACGATAACGAAACGGGTCGTTATCGGGTAACCCGATAAGCACCTGTTAAGATAACGAGTTTGTTCGGCTATACACGTGGGTAACACGATACACGATAAGCAGAATATTAATTTAATAACCTATAACCCTAAAAAAAGACTATAATAATTATATATATATATTAATTTAACAATTTTATACCCCTAAAAACTATAATAATTATATATATATATGTATATATATATTAAATTAACTATAATAATTATAATAATTATATATACTATAATAATTATACCCAAAATATTAACTATAATAATTTTATATATATATATATATATATTAAATTTTATACCCCTAAAAACTATAATAATTATACATACAAAATAAATAGATTTAAATCTACTTAATAAATAAATATATATATATATACACACACACACCATTGAACTTCATGGGATACGAATTATACGAAACTAATTTCAACGATCCAACCGTCAAACATGTTTGTATATACTTCGAGATCGCATACGCCAAAAATTGCAAAAAAACAAACATTCAGAGAGCAAGTAACGGGACAAAACGTTTTTACGGTTATAAACGAAAAATCACGATTTAACGGTCATTTTAACTCCGATTTTGATTATTTTTTACAACCACACTCCTTGACCCTATATGAATACAATGATTGAATTCGATCTTCAATTTAAAATATTTACACTAGTGGATACCACAAAATCTTATGTTATACTTAATAAAAGTATGAATAAACTCTTAAGTATTAGTGAATCTATTGTTTTGATGGGATACTCATTCTACAAAACTAGTTTCAATGATCCAACCGTCAAACATGTTTGTATATACTTTGAGATCGCATACGCCAAAAATTGCAAAAAACAAACATTCAGAGATCAAGTAATGGGACAAAAGTTTTCGACGGTTATAAACGAAAAATCACTATTTAACGGTTATTTTAACTCCGATTTTGATGATTTTTTACAACTACACTCCTTGACCCTATATGAATACAAGTAATGAATTCGATCTTCAATTTAAAATATTTACACTAGTGGATACCACAAAATCTTATGTTATACTTAATAAAAGTATGAATAAACTATTAAGTATTAGTGAATCTATTGTTTTGATGGGATACTCATTCTACAAAACTAGTTTCAAAGATCCAACCGTCAAACATGTTTGTATATACTTCGAGATCGCATACGTCAAAAATTACAAAAAAAAAAACATTCAAAGATCAATTAACGGGACAAAACTTTTCGACGGTTATAAAAAGAAAAATCACGATTTAACGGTCATTTTAACTCTGATTTTGATGATTTTTTGCAGCTACACTCCTTGACCTTATATAAATACAATGATTGAATTCGATCTTCAATTTAAAATATTTACACTAGTGGATACCACAAAATCTTATATTATACTTAATAAAAGTATGAATAAACTATTAAGTATTAGTGAATCTATTGTTTTGATGGGATACTCATTCTACGAAACTAGTTTCAATGATCCAACCGTCAAACATGTTTATATATACTTCGAGATCGCATACACCAAAAATTGTAAAAAACAAACATTCAGAGATCAAGTAACGGGACAAAACATTTCGACGGTTATAAACGAAAAATCACGATTTAACGGTTAATTTAACTCCGATTTTGATGATTTTTTACAACTACACTCCTTGACCCTATATGAATACAATGATTGAATTCGATCTTCAATTTAAAATATTTACACTAGTGGATACCACAAAATCTTATGTTATACTTAATAAAAGTATGAATAAACTCTTAAGTATTAGTGAATCTATTGTTTTGATGGGATACTCATTCTACGAAACTAGTTTCAATGATCCAACCGTCAAACATGTTTGTATATATTTCGAGATCGCATACGCCAAAAATTGCAAAAAACAAACATTCAGAGAGCAAGTAACGGGACAAAACTTTTCGACGGTTATAAACGAAAAATCACGATTTAACGGTTAATTTAACTCCGATTTTGATGATTTTTTACAACTACACTCCTTGACCTTATATGAATACAATGATTGAATTCGATCTTCAATTTAAAATATTTACACTAGTGGATACCACAAAATCTTATGTTATACTTAATAAAAGTATGAATAAACTATTAAGTATTAGTGAATCTATTGTTTTGATGGGATACTCATTCTACGAAACTAGTTTCAAAGATCCAACCGTCAAACATGTTTGTATATACTTCGAGATCACATAAGTCAAAAATTACAAAAAACAAACATTCAGATATCAATTAACGGGACAAAACTTTTCGACGGTTATAAAAAGAAAAATCACGATTTAACGGTCATTTTAACTCTGATTTTGATGATTTTTTGCAGCTACACTCCTTGACCTTATATGAATACAATGATTGAATTCGATCTTCAATTTAAAATATTTACACTAGTGGAAACCACAAAATCTTATATTATACTTAATAAAAGTATGAATAAACTATTACGTATTAGTGAATCTATTGTTTTGATGAGATACTCATTCTACGAAACTAGTTTCAAAGATCCAACTGTCAAACATGTTTGTATATACTTCAAGATCGCATACGTCAAAAATTACAAAAAACAAACATTCAGAGATCAAATAACGGGACAAAACTTTTCGACGGTTATAAACGAAAAATCACGATTTAACGGTCATTTTGAGTCTGATTTTGATGTTTTTTTACAACCACACTCATTGACCCTATATGAATACAATGATTGAATTTGATCTTCAATTTAAAATATTTACAGTAGTGGATACCACAAAATCTTATATTATACTTAATAAAAGTATGAATAAACTATTAAGTATTAGTGAATCTATTGTTTTGATGGGATACTCATTCTACGAAACTAGTTTCAATGATCCAACCGTCAAACATGTTTATATATACTTCGAGATCGCATACACCAAAAATTGTAAAAAACAAACATTCAGAGATCAAGTAACGGGACAAAACATTTCGACGGTTATAAACGAAAAATCACGATTTAACGGTTAATTTAACTCCGATTTTGATGATTTTTTACAACTACACTCCTTGACCCTATATGAATACAATGATTGAATTCGATCTTCAATTTAAAATATTTACACTAGTGGATACCACAAAATCTTATGTTATACTTAATAAAAGTATGAATAAACTCTTAAGTATTAGTGAATCTATTGTTTTGATGGGATACTCATTCTACAAAACTAGTTTCAATGATCCAACCGTCAAACATGTTTGTATATACTTTGAGATCGCATACGCCAAAAATTGCAAAAAACAAACATTCAGAGATCAAGTAATGGGACAAAAGTTTTCGACGGTTATAAACGAAAAATCACTATTTAACGGTTATTTTAACTCCGATTTTGATGATTTTTTACAACTACACTCCTTGACCCTATATGAATACAAGTAATGAATTCGATCTTCAATTTAAAATATTTACACTAGTGGATACCACAAAATCTTATGTTATACTTAATAAAAGTATGAATAAACTATTAAGTATTAGTGAATCTATTGTTTTGATGGGATACTCATTCTACAAAACTAGTTTCAAAGATCCAACCGTCAAACATGTTTGTATATACTTCGAGATCGCATACGTCAAAAATTACAAAAAAAAAACATTCAGAGATCAATTAATGGGACAAAACGTTTCGACGGTTATAAAAAGAAAAATCACGATTTAACGGTCATTTTAACTCTGATTTTGATGATTTTTTGCAGCTACACTCCTTGACCTTATATAAATACAATGATTGAATTCGATCTTCAATTTAAAATATTTACACTAGTGGATACCACAAAATCTTATATTATACTTAATAAAAGTATGAATAAACTATTAAGTATTAGTGAATCTATTGTTTTGATGGGATTCTCATTCTACGAAACTAGTTTCAATGATCCAACCGTCAAACATGTTTATATATACTTCGAGATCGCATACACCAAAAATTGTAAAAAACAAACATTCAGAGATCAAGTAACGGGACAAAACATTTCGACGGTTATAAACGAAAAATCACGATTTAACGGTTAATTTAACTCCGATTTTGATGATTTTTTACAACTACACTCCTTGACCCTATATGAATACAATGATTGAATTCGATCTTCAATTTAAAATATTTACACTAGTGGATACCACAAAATCTTATGTTATACTTAATAAAAGTATGAATAAACTCTTAAGTATTAGTGAATCTATTGTTTTGATGGGATACTCATTCTACGAAACTAGTTTCAATGATCCAACCGTCAAACATGTTTGTATATATTTCGAGATCGCATACGCCAAAAATTGCAAAAAACAAACATTCAGAGAGCAAGTAACGGGACAAAACTTTTCGACGGTTATAAACGAAAAATCACGATTTAACGGTTAATTTAACTCCGATTTTGATGATTTTTTACAACTACACTCCTTGACCTTATATGAATACAATGATTGAATTCGATCTTCAATTTAAAATATTTACACTAGTGGATACCACAAAATCTTATGTTATACTTAATAAAAGTATGAATAAACTATTAAGTATTAGTGAATCTATTGTTTTGATGGGATACTCATTCTACGAAACTAGTTTCAAAGATCCAACCGTCAAACATGTTTGTATATACTTCGAGATCACATAAGTCAAAAATTACAAAAAACAAACATTCAGATATCAATTAACGGGACAAAACTTTTCGACGGTTATAAAAAGAAAAATCACGATTTAACGGTCATTTTAACTCTGATTTTGATGATTTTTTTGCAGCTACACTCCTTGACCTTATATGAATACAATGATTGAATTCGATCTTCAATTTAAAATATTTACACTAGTGGAAACCACAAAATCTTATATTATACTTAATAAAAGTATGAATAAACTATTACGTATTAGTGAATCTATTGTTTTGATGAGATACTCATTCTACGAAACTAGTTTCAAAGATCCAACTGTCAAACATGTTTGTATATACTTCAAGATCGCATACGTCAAAAATTACAAAAAACAAACATTCAGAGATCAAATAACGGGACAAAACTTTTCGACGGTTATAAACGAAAAATCACGATTTAACGGTCATTTTGAGTCTGATTTTGATGTTTTTTTACAACCACACTCATTGACCCTATATGAATACAATGATTGAATTTGATCTTCAATTTAAAATATTTACAGTAGTGGATACCACAAAATCTTATATTATACTTAATAAAAGTATGAATAAACTATTAAGTATTAGTGAATCTATTGTTTTGATGGGATACTCATTCTACGAAACTAGTTTCAATGATCCAACCGTCAAACATGTTTATATATACTTCGAGATTGCATACGCCAAAAATTGCATAAAAACAAACATTCAGATATCAAGTAAAGGGACAAAAGGTTTCGACGGTTATAAACGAAAAATCACGATTTAACGGTCATTTTAACTCCGATTTTGATGATTTTTTACAACTACACTCCTTGACCTTATATGAATACAATGATTGAATTCGATCTTCAATTTAAAATATTTACACTAGTGGAAACCACAAAATCTTATGTTATACTTAATAAAAGTATGAATAAACTCTTAAGTATTAGTGAATCTATTGTTTTGATGGGATACTCATTCTACGAAACTAGTTTCAATGATCCAACCGTCAAACATGTTTGTATATATTTCGAGATCGCATACGCCAAAAATTGCAAAAAACAAACATTCAGAGAGCACGTAACGGGACAAAACTTTTCGACGGTTATAAACGTAAAATCACGATTTAACGGTTAATTTAACTCCGATTTTGATGATTTTTTACAACTACACTCCTTGACCTTATATGAATACAATGATTGAATTCGATCTTCAATTTAAAATATTTACACTAGTGGATACCACAAAATCTTATGTTTATACTTAATAAAAGTATGGTATAGTACTATTGTTTTATTTTTTTTCATAATTATTTTGGTAAACTTCTCATAATTTGAATGATTTTTAATGTTTGGTTTTTCTATGCTTAGTTTATGCAGAAGATAGTTATGACGTGGAAAACCTTACTGAAAGCATCATCAACATAACTCTTGAAGGCAATAGATCAAGCCAAAGTTCCAATGCAATTTCATGATGATCGATGTAAATCGAGGATTTTGTAAATTGAGGTTTAAACTTTTGAGAAAGATTTCACAACCTTGAAAACAAAAACTGTTTCATTTTGCATATCCTTGCACATTTAAAATTTGTAATAGATTAGTAGTGTATGTATTATTTTTTTATTAGGCTCTTATTTTCGAGTGTAGATGTAGTACTTAAACGACAAATGTGTTTTAATGTTTTGAAATAATATTTATGTGGCAATGTGTGGTATGTGCAAATTTAAGAAAAAAAATATATTTTTCTTAACGGGTCATAACGGGTCATAACGGGTCGGGTCACTTTACCCGTTGGGTAAAGTGACACGACCTGTTAAGGACCCGTTAAGATAACGGGTGTGACACGACACGACCCGTTAAGATAACATGTGTTACACGAAAACGACACGAACACGACTGACACGACCCGTTTGCCAGGCCTACTTTGGGGGATCAAACAAGCATGTATACTGTAGAGCACACGTGATTTGTGTGGTAAAGTTTTCCAATTACCAAATGCCAAGGTAGAATCTCTCTTTTTCTCTCGTCCATTTTGCTCCCTTGCACTGCATCCTACAATAGGAAAAGTGAATTAAGAAAAAAACTCAAGCATTTAGTCTAGCTTTTGTTCTTGCTACCTCCTTACGTGTCGGTTTAAACCGTGATAAGAGGAATTTTAGAAGATGAGAGCAACTTATATGATACAGGTGCATCTTAATTATGTTGTACTGTACACAGTAGTATTGGTGAAATATCGATATTGATATAGGTTGTCTTCGATGGAAATGATGAAAACTTGTCCAAAAACATAAATCTAAAATGAAACTTTAAGGAATATCATATGGCGACACGTTAGGAATATCGACATATTTTAGCCAAAATTTAAGAGTTTCTTCGACATGTAGTGAAGTTTAGAGTTCACCCCCCCTCTTCATATCTTTGTCTCATTTTCCGACCGTATTGAGAAATTTCAATCATTGTCCGTACCATATCATTGTAGCATTGTTACGAATCGCCAGTGACTGACAGTGCACCCGTACTATCAAAATCCTCCTCCTAGTATAGTCATAGGGGGTGTGCTATCCACACACCCCTTTTTACTTCTCACACACCCCTTGTTAATTTATGTCCGTTGATCTTCTTCAATTCATCCGATCCGACGGCCGAAAATCAAAAAGGTGTGAGAGAAGTAAAAAGGGATGTGTGGATATTACACCTCTCAATCACCTCAACTGTATGTGTCCCTTGCTTTTCTCTTTCATTCAGAAATGCCTCTTCACATAGTTCCTTTCTTCAAGACCGTACATAATTGGTTTGGGATGGAAGCTTACAGTTCACTGCCATATGCTTCACACAAGTATAAAAAAATAATAAAGTATGCAAAAAAGACTACCAATGGGAGCAGATTTTTCTGCAATTTATCTAATTAGAGTATAATTTCCCAAAAGAAAGAAAAGAAAAAGGGAGAAAAAGAAAAGAAGGTGAATTAATTGAGAATGCTAATGTTTACTTGGATGCTTGGCAAAAGTTTGATTTCCCAAGTTTATGGTTCTTTCTTAGGAATCAATCGACTAAGATTTGGAAATTAAATTAATTAAAGTTCGCTAATCGTTAATGTTAGCCCTAAAATGACTAAGGTATACGCATTGACATGACATATATTTACAAGAAACATTTCGAGTTTTGAAGTCGAAGCAACGCTTCTGACCGTGACCTTCATACATATCAACAATTAACGACCGTCCATGCGTATTTGATGCAAAATTTAAATTTTTTCCTCCCTTGAAATGTCGCCTCTATGTGCTTATTTGGTGTTTTGGAGCACATCAGATTCATACGTATCAACGATTGACTATTGTCCATTCATATTTACTCGAGTTTGGATCTTTCATTTCTTGGAGTGGTCGACATTATTCACCTATTAGCTCTATTTCTAAATATACCTTTCGACAGAAAACCTCAGATTCAAGATAATGCAGCATATTTGCCTGTCTTTTAGACTCTAATTGCAAGCAAGGTACCTGTTCGTAAGGCTTTAAGTTTTATTCCATCATCTTCTTGTTATATAAAGGCTCAGTTTCTTGAAACCGTAAAGCCACTCGATCCCAAAGTTTTACACTCTCCCTTAAGCATTTTAATTCAAAGTTCTGAAAAATGGCAAGCCGCCAACATCAGCTGACAGCTCCGACGCAGATTCAGTATTCGAATCGGAGGGATAAAAGAACATCATCCTCATCACTATCTGATGATAGTTCATTGGTGAGGCAAATCCGGGACACTCATATTCCAGGAAGATCCGATCACAGCGTCAATGTCAACCAAATTCTCCAAGTTGTCGAGGAAATATTTCATCGCGCTTCTCATGGCCATGCCGGCGTTTTACTTGTATTCCCTTTCCCCGTTCTCTTTATTTTGTGCTAGTTTTTGCCTAGTTGCATGAGAACACTTCATATATTGCAGTAGCTCTGCTTGTTTCGGTCACGAAATTGCTTTACTTGTGGTGCAGGGTACTCGAGAACATTTAGAGACTGCGGAGGACAAGACCACATTGTCAAGTGCAGATGTCGTGTTCCATGGATTGTCTTATCTCATACAAAAGATCTACTGCGAGGTTTTCGTTAAGCATAGAATTTTTTTTTTTACTAAAGCTAAGAACTTTTACGCAACGCATATCATAGTTATTTGAGTACAGTTAAATTTTGATTTCGATATATTAAATTCTCTGCTCAGCATTGGAAAAAAATTACTTTGTTCTATTACATTCTTTGATGCAATATACAAATCGTAAGCGTGGTGCATCCATGTACTGGCAGATAAGTTGCCAATGTTCAGGCGGCCCTGATGCCCACGCGAGTGCAATCGAGTTACTCAGGACCCTTTCGAGCTACCCATGGGAAGCGAAAGTGGTGCTGACCCTAGCTGCATTTTCTGTGTGCTATGGAGAGTTCTGGCTGGTGGCTCAGCTTTGCACTACCGATCCATTAGCCAAGTCCGTGGCAATCTTGAAGCAACTCTCGGACATTGTAGAGCATGCTGCCTCAGTAAAACCTCAACTTGAGGCAATCGACACCCTCATCAAGGCGATTCTCAATGTCACCAAGCGCATTGTGGAGTACGGCGAGATGGTCAAGATGCAGTCTCGCTACGTTTCAGAAGACACACCACCGCTGTCAATTGCCTTGGCGCATATTCCTGCTGCTACTTATTGGGTCATTCGAGGCATACTGGCTAGTGCCTCCCACATTGCCATCCTTACTGGCAGTAGGCGCGAGTAAGCCATTCGAAAACATATTTCATCGCATCCATTTCGAGCTATGCCTAAGCTAATAGCAGCTCCTTTCCACTAATTTTTAGGTACGTTGCATCAACCACAGAGGTATGGGAACTTTCGAGCTTGGCTCATAAGCTGAACAACATACACGATCACCTCTCGAACGAACTTGAAAATTGTCGCCGACACATTGGTAAGTTCTTGAATTTTCACCTCTAGAACTATTGACATGTATCTCTTGCAACTTAATGTAACAAAGTACTGAACATAATTTGCTGTGGGGATCCAGTGACGAAGAGGTATGATGAAGAATATGAGAATCTGAGACGCCTCTTCCAAAGCCTCCATCTCGACAACGTGAAGAATTTACGCGCACTGATTTCACACAAAGATGAATTTCAACCTATCCAAATCGGCACATTGAAGTCAAGGGTAAATGTCTACTTGTATCTTGTATTCCCACTCTTACATTCTGACCAACCAAACCAACCCTCAAATTTATTCATGTATCCTTCCATTGGCAAAAACAGTTTAGCCTTGAAGTGTTGAGGAGAAAGCATGTGTTGCTGGTAATTACAGATCTTAGTCTGAGCAACGAAGAGATTTTAGTCCTTGATCATATCTACAAAGATCAGCAGAAAAGGCCGGAAATTGAGTGCGAGTTTGTTTGGCTTCCCATAGTGGACACAAATGTTTGGGACGAAGCAAAGCGCTTTAGATTCGAGGACTTGAAGTCAAGGATGCAGTGGTATGCAGTGTATGACCCTCTAATCATCGAACCTCCGGTGGTCAAGTTCGTCAGAAATGATTGGCAATTTGACAAGAAGATGATCGTAGTGGCATTGGATCCACAAGGGAGGGTGTCCTCTCTGAATGCCACCCACATGCTGTGGATTTGGGGCAATGTAGCATACCCTTTCACCGATGAGAGAGAGCAAGTCCTGTGGAATGCAGAGAGCTGGAGGCTTGAGCTCGTTGCCAATGGCATTGATCAAAGCATCCTAGAAGGGGTAAGTAGAACTCATGTTACTAATCTATCATTCAGGTTGATCATCTGTCAACATAACATGTTAGACTATCAAACAAGATAACAAATTAACGTACTTAAAAACAATTATAATGTTTAATGTGCATAAACAACCGTATAAATCAAAAAGAAAAAGTGCATATACAAGCATGATAGTACAACACAACAACAAACAAAGAAACGTGATATGTGACATGTTAAAATATTCTGTCGCGAATAGCACCTGAATAAGAATCCATATAAATCTGTGATTCTAATTGATTATCTGATAGTATAACGACTATCATGTCAGACTATCTGATAAGATAACATCGTCACGTTCTCAAAACTATCTACTCATTAAGAATTTTGAAGGGATTTAAAACTAACATGGAATTGCTTGCTTTGTCAGATAGAAGGAGGGAGATACATATGCTTGTATGGAAGCGATGACTTAGATTGGATTCGAAAGTTCACAAACAGAGCGAAAAATGTTGCAAAACTCGCCGGCATCTCCTTGGACTTAGTTTACGTAGGAAGAAGCACATCCACCAAGGAGAGGATAAGGAAAGTGAACAAGGTCATCGAAACAGAGAACCTCAGTCGATACTGGCCTGAATACGTGTCAACCTGGTTCTTCTGGTCCCGAATGGACAGCATGCGTTGCTCAAGGGCGAAACAGCGCAAGACTCTAGAGAACGATGGCATACTGAAGGAGGTTATGACATTGCTTAGCTATGACGGAAGTGACCAAGGTTGGGTTATGGTGTGGAGAGGCTCAAATGAGACGGCTAGGGCCAACGGACACCTCACTCTACTCACTTTGGATGACTTTGATGCGTGGAAAACCGCAGCTGCAGACTCAGGCTTCGTCCCAACACTCAAAGGTGAACTGCTACGCCGTCACACGCCTCAACACTGCACTCGTTTGGTCATCCCAGGGTTCGGTACTGACATACCGGACAAAATAGCTTGCGCTGAGTGCGGCCGCGAGATGGAGAAGTTCTTCATGTTCCGCTGCTGTCTCGATTGAGACATGTTTACTTAAGCATGATAATGTTGTTGTTAATCATGTTTTATTACATTACTTATGGTGCTCTTTCACCAGAGAGCTATATGTTTTGGCATGCATTAAAAATAAATGTTTGTGTGTACTTGTGAAAAATCGCTAGGACTCTATAAGCACCAAGTTTTGGGCTGCTGAGTCTTTAGCTAATTGGGTTGCTATAAACCCTAATTGAATGTGGAATAATAGTGCTTGAAATATTTTCAGTACTTAAATTACTCTATTTCTTATCTATATTATTTGCCTCTTCAAGTCTAACTGTCTATTGCAGGCCTATTTTGTAGCCAACTTCTAAGGTTAACAAACAATTTGACCATCAATATATAATCATATACAATCGGATTGTCAACGATGAGGCCACGTTTGTTTGGTCGGAATCTCAAACGAAAATGTGAATTTATTTCTCGTTCCAGCAAAACCAGACGTTTGGTTCAATTTTAATGATTGGGAAAGAAATGCAACTATGAATTAATTGTATAAGAGAAAGCCGCACAATTTAGATTCCTCTTACTATATAGAAGGGCGAAGCGCTACGAAAGAGAAAACGTTATCACTATACAAAATGAAGTAGCGGCTCGTACTTTAAAGCGAGAGAGTATTCCAGCTAAAATAGCAATAGGATATAGGAGAGACTAGGGAATGATTGGCCTTAGCGATTCATCACTCCTTGTGTCATAGCTAACCAAGAGTGAGCTTATTCAAGCACATCTCTCTTTCTTAGTTTCACGCTGCCCTAAAGATGAAAGTAAGTCTTTTAGCAAGCATATATAAACAGGTGTTTAGTGTATAAACAATTCTGCAGTGACCGCACCAAAGACACATACGGTGGAGGTTAGTTGAATAATGTTGAGTGGCATTCAAAACCTGTCTTGAAGTGAATGAATTAGAAAGAAGGATTCCGTTACTCATGACTAATACACCTGGTTGGAGATAGCACAAGGCTTTGCTGGGAATATAGTAACTCGAGATGATTTTAGTATGTTGCTAGGCCAGTTGCAGAATTCAGGCAGTGAATGAGATATCAAAGCTTTGGAGCTCAAAATTTTCTAAGCGTCAAGATGGGGGAGGGGGTTAAACCGGGGGTCAAATTATTTAAATAAAAGGGGAAATAGAAGTTAGGGTATCTCTTTTTCCAATTTTGGTCTTGATTAGTTTACAAGATTGAATGACAATTCTCCCCTGGACCCTCGATTTGATTGTTTTCCAAGAGTGCTGGCTGAGTGTGTAAGCCATGTATCAAGTCAGATTCCGCCACACAATTAAATAGAGATGCTAACAGATAGATATACCCTAAAAAAAGAAGAAAAACTCTCATGCATGTGTAAGATTAGATTAATACATAACTTGTTCACTAAAACCAAATAACCACTAACCTGTAGAAACCATGTCGGCTAGAATGCGATCGAGATAGGCTTCTTCTGCAACTCGTCAATCTCAGAATGCAATTGCTCAATACTATGGGGCGTGAGGCTCTTTTATTGCGTGTCAATTGAGAGTGCAGGGACCCTATATTTATACCTTATGCAATGGTGTTCAACTAGGAGACTTCCCATAATGTTAGTCCTAATTGAACTCAACCTTATCATGCAATCCCAAGTATCCATATCAGATAATATAACAGTAGTATAGTTTATCAGGATTGTTTAGCTACATTCCTTATCGTACACACCTTTTGGTAGCTTACAAACAAAGTCATACTCGAACTCTATAACCTCAAACCTTAGATACATGTATTAACAAGTGTGCAGCTCTCATGAGACTTACATTCTCCCACTAGAGCCAACACTTGTTAATCATAGTAATACTGAAGAGAGATTATACTTAAGTGGCCATGAGTTTAGAGTTGAACATAAACCTGAAAATCCAGTTTCTGTCATTGCAGAGTATTCATAAAGAACTATAAGGAATTATATGCTCATCTCCAGAACAGCATCCCCATAATCACTTCATGAAACCATACCATACATGAAACTCCAACAAGACATGGAAATATGTAAATGTGACTGTACATATATATTTAAACACATTTGACATGTGGTCCTCCTTATGACTACCAACGTAGGCTTTCTTCATGCTTCATAAGAAACCTCAATGGTTGTTAATCTTTAAACAATAACTCAGATTGATATTCATGTATTAAAACATATCATTATAACTAATGCTGTATGCTTTAAGGGAACTTTGAACAACCAACAGCAACATCTTTATTAGTTATAAATATAACCTTATTCTCAATGCATAAATCTAAACATGCTAAATTAGAACTTAACAAATTGAACAAACACGACTCCCACTATTCCACAGCTTCAAAACCTGCTAGCACACCCATTTTAGCAACATGCCCTTTGAACACTGCAGCTGGCACCGGCTTATTCAAAGGATCTGCAATCATAGAACCAGTTGCCAAGTAATCAATCTTAACAAGTCCTGCCATTACCTTTTCTCGAGCAATGAGATATTTAATCTCCAAATTCCTTGTTGCAGTTGACCTTTTGTTGTTCTTAGAGAAAAAGATGGCTGCATTGTTATCACAGAATATCTGAATAGGCCTTTGAATTGAGTCTACCACTCTCAATCCTGTAATAAAATTTTTCATCCATATTGCCTGATTGACTGTTTCACAACATGACAAGTACTCAGCAACCATAGTTGAGGCTGCAACTATATCTTGTTTAGAACTTTTCCACGACACAGCTCCTCCTGCCATAGTGAAGACAAAACCCGAAGTTGATTTTAAATCATCAGGACATCCTGCAAAGTCAGCATCACTATAACCTTCCAAAACCAAACGTTCAGTTTTCTTGTAAATGAGCATGTGAGATTTAGTTCTTTGAAGGTATCTCATAACCCTTTTCCCTGCATTCCAATGTGCTTCTCCAGGGTTGGACTGAAATCTCCCTAGAACACTAATGGTAAATGCAAGGTCAGGCCTTGTACAGACCTGAACATACATCAAACTTCCCACTAATGAAGCATATGGTTTGTCCTTCATGTTCTCCCTTTCAATCTCGTTTCTTGGACTTTGTTCTTTGCTCAGTTTATCACCCTTCGAAATTGGCATTTCTGTGGTTCCACATGATGCCATATTGAATCTTTTTAACACTTTCTCTATGTACCCTTTCTGCGATAGTCCCAGAAGTCCTCTCTCTCTATCTCTTTTGATTTCAATTCCCAAGACATACGAAGCTTCACCCAAATCTTTCATTTCAAACTTGCACTGCAAGAAAGACTTAGTTTCATCCAATAGGCTAGAACAATTTGCTGCTAAAAGAATATCATCCACATAGAGCACTAATATGATATAAGTGCTCCCACTGACTTTCAAATATATACAAGCATCAGATGGATTTTCTGTAAACCCATGCTCCTTAACAACATGATGAAACTTCAAATACCACTGCCTAGATGCCTGTTTTAAACCGTAAATTGATTTATTCAGTTTACATACCATATTTTCCTTCCCTTCTTCTTTGAAGCCCTCAGGTTGTACCATATAAATATCCTCCTCTAATTCACCATTTAAGAAGGCTGTTTTTACATCCATTTGATGTAAAAACAAATCATAGTGTGCTACCATTGCCATGATGACTCTGAATGCATCTTTAGTAGACACTGGACTAAATGTTTCTTTGTAGTCAATGCCCTCTTTCTGTGTAAAACCCTTGGCAACAAGCCTTGCTTTGTGTCTTTCCACATTTCCATTTGAGTCTCTTTTGGTTTTAAAAACCCATTTACAACCTATGGGTTTTATTCCTTCTTTTAACTCTACCAAGCCCCAAACTTTGTTTTCCTCCATCGAGGACAACTCACTCCTCATTGCATCCATCCACTTATCTGCATGAATGTTTGAGGTTGCTTCTTTGTAACTCCCAGGATCATTAAACTCTGACATATTAAAGTCTAATTCTGCCATATATACAAAATCTGAACAGAAAGTGGATTTTCTTACCCTACCCGATTTCCTCACAAGCGGTGCAACCTCACCAATACCCATACCATCGTGTCGGTGTTCATTGCCATTCACCTCAACCATCTCCACGTGCTCTCCATAAACATTTGCATGCTGCTCTAGTCGGTGCTCCAGTCGGTGCTCTTGACGGTGCTCTTGTCGGTTCACATGGCTGCCATTTGCAGCTGCATTTTCCACGTGCCCTTCCTCATTCTCTTCATGTTGTTCATCATTTAATAATGCCTCAATTTCATTACCATTCACTAGTGCGTGGTTGCTGCCATGTTGAATTAAATAATCATCATTTCCCATGCTATGGTCCACGTGATTTGGAAGTTCAACCACTGACTTGGGTACAGTTTGTTGTTGGTCATATTCAGCCCATATATCTCCTTGTTCTTCAAAAACAAATTCTTCTGTCCTCGAACAGTTTTCAGCATCCATCCCTAGTTCCATAAATATTGCTTTGCCAGTCTCAACAATTTTCATGTCATGATTGGGACAATAAAACCTAAAACCTTTAGACCTCTCAGCATATCCCACGAAATAACAAGAGAGTGTCTTAGGATCGAGCTTCTTGCCATTAGGGTTGTAAACCTTAGCTTCAGCCTTGCATCCCCAGATATGTAAATGATTAAGGCTAGGTCGCCTACCTGTCCACAATTCAAAAGGTGTATTCACAACTGCTTTGGATGGCACTCTGTTAATAATGTAGTTAGCAGTCTTGACTGCTTCTCCCCACAAAAAATTTGGCAAGTTCACCTTGCACATCATGCTTCTAACCATGTCCATAAGGGTTCTGTTTCTTCTCTCCGAGACTCCATTCTGCTCAGGTGTACCAGGAGTGGTATACTGTGCTACAATGCCATGATCTTGAAGATACAATGCAAATGGTCCTGGTTGCCTGCCAGTTTGACTTTGCTTACCATAGTACTCACCTCCTCTATCAGACCTAACCACTTTGATCTTCCTTTCCAATTGGTTTTCAGTTTCAGTTTTAAAAATTTTAAAGACTTCAAGAGCTTTTGACTTCTCAGGGATTAAATATATACAACAGAAACGTGAAAAATCATCTATAAATGTTATAAAGTACTTGTTTCCATCGATTGTTTTTGTAGGAAAGGGGCCACAAATATCTGTATGAATGATCTCTAAAAGTTGTTTGCTTCTAGTTGATCCTTCTTTTCTTGAATTAGTCATTTTTCCCTTGATGCATTCTATACAAAGTTCGAAATCATTAAAATTCAAGGGTGGTAAAATTTCACTTTTGATCAAGAGTTCCATTCTCGGTTTTGAAACATGTCCGAGTCTTTTATGCCAAAGATGGGATGACTGTTGTGGTTTTTCATGGTTCTTTTCAACATTAAAAATCACGTTTTCAACTCTTAATTTGAACTGAAACATCCCGTCACATATAGAACCAGTGCCAATGTGAGAAGAATTGTAAAAGATGTTGAAGCCAATTTTATTTAATGTAAAATAATAACCTAGCAAAACAAGTTTTGAAACCGACACTAATTTCCTCCTCATGGAAGGTACATAAGCAACATTTTCCAAATCCAAATGAAAACCAAATTCTAACTTAAGTCTAACAGTTCCTAAAGCTTTGACTTCAACCCTTCTTCCATTGCCCACCAAGACCTTCACTTCATCTTTATTTGGTGTTCTCCTTATTGTGAAGTCCTGCAATGAATTCGTAACATGAATAGAAGAGCCAGAGTCAAGCCACAATGCATTACTAGGTATGTCAACTGAATTAGACTCAAAACAAACGAAAACATTTTTACCTTTTTTCACTTCTTGCTTGGCAAGCCAAGCTTTGTATTTTGGACAATTTTTCTTCATGTGGCCTGCCTTTTTGCAGAAAAAACATTTGAAAATACTTGGTTTGTTAGGTTTAAAAACTTTCTTAGAGGAGGAAGTACTTCTGGTAGCATCTTTTCTGACAGTATCATGGTTACCATGCTTGGGGTTTTGGTTGTAGCTTTGGACATAATTCACTGATTCAGCCCTTTCTTTCTCAGCCCTTTCTTTCTTAATTCTGACTTCCTCACCCACACATATGGAAATCAATTCATTGATGTCCCACTTAGCTTGCAGTGCATTATATGAGACTTTTAACTGAGTGTAACTTTCAGGTAGAGAATTCATAACTACATGAACCAAAAAAGTCTCAGAAATTGGTACCTCAAGCATCTTCAATTTTCCAGCAATGTCCACCACTTTGAGAATATATTCCCGAACACTTTCAACTCCATCATATCTAATAGTGGTGAGAGAATTCATCAGGTTACCTGTCTCGGTCTTCTCGGACTCCTTGTATTTTTCTTCAATGGATTTCATAAGATCCTTGGCTTTGGATGTTTCTGGGAAACCCCCGCGCACAACATCAGTCATGGTCCTTCTGATAATCATGAGAGAGATTCTGTTTGCTTTCTGCCATTTCTCATGCTTAGACCTTTGACTTGCTGTGCATCCTTCATCGGGCAGCAGTGGTTCATCACTCCTTAGTGCCAAATCCATATCCATCACCCCAAGAACAATCTCAAGGTCTTGCTTCCACTTCTTATAATTCATTCCAGTCAGTGGCTCAATGGTATTGAGATTCATGGAGCTTGGATTGACACCTTTAAAACCGCAATATGCAAAGAAATTAAACTTTAGTCCCATATCCATATGTCACAGTTTCAACATCTTTGAATGTTAAAATTTATGAACAATTTTCTTTATCACAATGCCAACATATCCCATGAACGAACCTGACTTTGATCATGACTATAAACCTTTGTGGTTTTGTGGTCATGTCGGTGGTCATTCATGGTTTTAATGAAGCATTCTGCCACTTAGAATTTGATATATAAACAACGGTTCATCTTTAGATGATCAGTGTTTACATATCAAACTCTAGTGCAACTACTGATGTCCAAGTTTTTGAAGATATGCATTTGAACACAAACAGCTTTAGCTGATATATGCTCAGTACATGAATTCCCTGATAACTTGTCATCAGTCCATATTCTGTAGAAACAAAATTGTTCTTGATGCTTTCATCTTAGGGTTAATTGGTATGTGAAAGCTCTGATACCAAATGTAAGATTAGATTAATACATAACTTGTTCACTAAAACCAAATAACCACTAACCTGTAGAAACCATGTCGGCTAGAATGCGATCGAGATAGGCTTCTTCTGCAACTCGTCAATCTCAGAATGCAATTGCTCAATACTATGGGGCGTGAGGCTCTTTTATTGCGTGTCAATTGAGAGTGCAGGGACCCTATATTTATACCTTATGCAATGGTGTTCAACTAGGAGACTTCCCATAATGTTAGTCCTAATTGAACTCAACCTTATCATGCAATCCCAAGTATCCATATCAGATAATATAACAGTAGTATAGTTTATCAGGATTGTTTAGCTACATTCCTTATCGTACACACCTTTTGGTAGCTTACAAACAAAGTCATACTCGAACTCTATAACCTCAAACCTTAGATACATGTATTAACAAGTGTGCAGCTCTCATGAGACTTACAGCATGTTCATACACTCACCTGCACCGCACGTAATGTGTGATATATAAACAAAGGATATGAACCTGAAATATGTAAATTTTTCTCCATTCAAAAAAAAACAAAAAGACAAATCAGCCGACTTGGCACAAAAGCTGGACCACATTAATTAGTCGAGGATGAAGATGAACGTTGTTTGTCAAGGTTGATTTGTTTAATCACTTATGTTTTTTGGGTATATGTTGTTTATGTATTCATTTGTTAATTAATTCTGGTTTACTTTGGAAGGGCATATTAAATTATGACATAGTGGCAATTGATCGTTTCCGCAGGAATTATTTAAAACAATTTATGCAAAACCAAAATCTTTGTTAATTATTTGAAAATAAAAATTGGAAGAGGTTGATTTTATGACCTAGAATAATAAAAACAAATTTAATTAAAATGATAAACGAGATTAGCAAAGTAAAGAAAACGAAAGAAAACGTTTTGAAAATCAAATTGTAAAAGCCTAGGGTTTTGCCGTCCCCTTAATAATCCTATGTAGATTTACCAATTACTTATGAATTACCCATGCAACTTTGAAGGTTAGGTTTTCCTAATGCATATTCTACTCGTGGTATTCAAGTTAGAACGTATATCAAACATGCAATCCGTTTGTAGTATTCAGATCAAATAGAAACATGCATGACTCATTACGTTTTGTGAAAACCTTTTGAAAAACCATGCAACCCCTAAGATGTGGTATTCGCCTTAGGTGAAATTACAACTATCAATCACAAGTAGCAATAATCAATCCCCCGATGGTATTCCGACCGAATTACATCTGATTACTTATCTAAACATTCTAATGGTAGTTAAGCATTAAGATATAGAGATAGTTTAAACACAGTGATTAATAATTCAAAGTAAACATACATAATGTCATAAGCAATTAAATAAAGACTACATATTCATGCTAAGGCTCAATGTAACATCTCACATCGCCTAGGGGAGTGAATCATGTAAGCCATATATGTATATTCTTATCTCTACCTAGCACGAGACATTTTGAGAGCTTATTGGCTTTGGGTTCCATCGAAACTTCAAAGTTAAGCGAGTTTGCGAGAGAGCAATCCCATGATGAGTGACCAACTGGGAAGTTCTCATGTGAGTTCCCAGAAACAAAACCGTGAGAGCGTGGTCGGATCCCAAAACGGATAATATCGTGCTACGGTGGAGTCGAGCCCGGGATGTGGTGGGGGCCCCGGGCCGGGATGTGACACTCAAGACATCGCCGTAGCAAACGAAAATTAGTTACGAACAATCATAAAACAAAGGGAATTTTATTGAAATAGGAAAATGATAGAAAACACCTTGAAATACAAAACCGTGAAGGCGTGGTCGGGGCCCAAAACGGACAATATCGTGCTACGACGGAGTCGAGCCTGGGATGTGGTAGGGGTCCGGGCCGGGATGTGACACTCAAGGCATCGCCGTAGCAAACAAAAATTAGTTACGAACAATCATAAAACAAAAGGAATTTTATTGAAATAGAAAACACCTTGAAATACAAAACGTCAAAGCCTTGGCTAAAAAGCCTTATTTATACTACTATAAAATAAAACCCTAAAAGGTCTTAGAATAAAACTAGGAAACGTAATAAAATAATAAAAACGAAAATAAAAGGTTTTCTATTTGAACTAAAATTTGGACTTCTCAGAAAATCAGACTTTTGACCGACCAAATCAACTCCGATTTGGTCTCAAAATGTCTCTTTTTAAAGCTGAAGACGTCCCTTACAAATCCTCAGAAGGAATCTTCCTTAAAATATATCATCTTAACTTTTAAAATACCCAAAATTTCTAGAAACGTCAACTTGGGAAAGCTGCGCGCAGGGCCTTTATTTTATCGCCACAGTAAAACGGCTTTGTAGAAAAATCTGAAATTTTGATACAATCATCTTGAAAGACTCATGAACATCCCCCAATTAGAATCACTTCAAAATTCATCTGTTTGGTCACGTTTTTCTCTAGAGGAAGTGGAATGTCCTACATTAAAAATATATAACAAATATCAAAATTATACCAAACTAACCAATAAACCCTAAGTAAAATCTATGGTATAATATGGACTCATCAACAATTTTAAATAATTATATGGCTTTTGTTGATATTCCAAAGGGATGTTATAGGAAAGAGACAGAAACATAAGTTGCAATAACGTTCAGCAACAATATAGCTATATAATCTTTGTTCTCTCAAATTTTATAACTTGAGATAGGAAAACTCTTTAATTTGATCCCTGACAATGAAAATCGGTAGTAGTAGTTTTTGTGTTCGTCCACTGTAAATCATTTTAATCATTTAGTGAAAAATATGTCAATATCCTCGTTAAATTGTCACGTGACGTCGTGAACGACCACGTGATCATCTTTTTAAGGGTATTTTTATCAAACCGACTCCTCCACTTAACAAGGATATTAACATATTTTTCACGAAATGATTAAAATGATTTACATGACAAACTCAAGACCGCTTCTATCGATTTTCATTGTCAGTGATCAAATTGAGGAATTATGTTAATCTGATGAACTATTTTAACTAATATACCAATTTATTTTTACATGCAAAAGCAATCAAATGCATATTCAAATGTAATTAATGACACATATTAAATTGTAATTTATAAATACAGATGAATAAATCGTTATCTGCCAATGTGCTTTTCAATCAAAACACCCAACATTTACTTCTACAATAAATAAAATGACATTTATAGACTTTTACATGTTCATCTTCGTTTGTAAATCATTGTCTAATACATGTTCAAACACAACTTTAAAAATGACAGGTTTACCATTCTGTCCTGAGAAATGACTCGTTATGTGGCAAATATTTTCCAATAAAAAACCAGTATTTGCTACGGTGGCTGAAGCCTGCAGATAATTTAATAGGACAAAACAAATAAATAAACAATTTCCTGGTAATTCAACAAGATTAAGATTATTTTACCAAAAAAAAAAAAACAAGATTAAGATTAAGCAGAGAAGAGTGTTGACGGGGACATGGGGGGAGTGGAGCCCAGCAGTGAGCTGGCGGGAAACATTAATTCTGTAATTTCTTTCATATTAATATCAAATAATTAATTTAAAATTCTTGATCTAACGGCCAGAAACATCGCAAAGACTTTGCTTTCCCTTTTGTGTTGACTTGACCGATGGAGATTTGAAGGGGGTGACTTGGAAACTTTGAAGTCAAGGAAATTATTTAACCCTGCGATGGGGACATGGAAATGTGGAATGAGGATCATTTTAGAATCTTCTTTGTCAGGATTTTAAGAATCTTCTAATTACATCCCGTTCATCGTATATTGTACGGTAAAAAATTATTGTAAATTTTTTTATCTAAAATTAAATATAAACAATACTTTACGAAAACTGATCACACGATGTAAAATAAACAGATGTAATTAGAGAATCTCCCGAATTCTCACAAAGAGGATACTCATTCCATGACATCATGAAACACAATCCATTTGGCAATTGGCAATCTACCGTTAGCGTGTATAGTGGTGTTTAACAATCTTAATCTCGTTAATCTAGTTTAACGTTAATCTATTTAAATGTGTGAACATAAGTTAGCACCTATGTGCTTTGATAAAACTTTAAACAGCACACACAGGATCTGATTCTTATCCCCACACTTAAGGTATTCTAATAATATAATAGGACATTATACATATTCCAACATATATATAATATATAGGGTTTAAAGTTCGGTTTGGGATGAGAATACCGGACGATTTTAAAGTGTGAGACCGAATCTCATACTGAACAATTCAAGATCAGTTTGGTTTTGGTACCAAAATTTTAAGGATTTTAGGTTTGGGTTTTTTTCGGTTCGGTTTCATATGGTTTCGGTATGGTTTGGGATTTCAGTATTTTTTTCCACCCCTAGGGAATTCACCCTTCTCATGGCCACAGTTAAACAGACTTACCGGCTTGGAGTCTCGAACTCGGACACTCCCACATTTTCTTTGTTTATTGGCGAGCCGCAGTCTGCCATTTGTTAATTTATTCTAGTCTACTATGGAAAAAGGCATATTAAATTATGACGATGCAATTTTAAATAATTATATGGTTTTTGTTCAATATTCCAAAGGGAAGTTTAGGAAAGAGACAGACATATGAGTTGCATTAACGTTCAGCAACAATACAGCTACGTAAATATTTGTTCTTTCAAACTTATAACTTGAAACAGGGAGGTCCAAATAGTTCTTCATACATAAGGAATCATTTATTTGGATTTTTTAGTGAAAATGATTTTTGCAATTGGCATAACTCTTTAGTTTAGTACTTGACAATGAAAATAGGTACAAGTGATCAATGTATTTGTCCACCATAAATCATTTGATCATTCCATGAATAATTTGTTAACATCCCCTCGTTAAATTGTCATGTGACATTGTGAACGACCACATGACCACTTTTTTAAGGGTATTTTGTCAAACAAACTCCTCCACTTAACGAGGATATTGAAATATTTATCACAGAATGACCAAAATGATTTACGATAGACAAACTCATTGATCACTTCTATCGATTTTCATTGTCAGTGACTAAATTGAGGAGTTATGTCAATCTCATGATACATTTTGGCTAAAACTCCTATTTATTTTTACATGCAAATGACAATTAGACAAATACTCAAATGTAATTAACGACACATATCAAATTGTAACTTGTCAATAAAGATGAATAAATCATACGTCGATTTATTTCCCAATTAAAAAAAACCCAACACTTACTTCTACAATAAACAAAATGACATTTATCGACTTTTACATGTTCATTTTCATTTACAAATAATTGTTTGATACATATTCAAACACGAGTCTTAAAATTATAAATTCTATCATTCAGTCATGAGAAATGACACGTTAAATGGCAATTATTTGCCAACAAGAAACCAGTATTTACTACTACATTTTTCTGTGGCTCGATCATGCAGATAATATAAGAAGATAAACAAATAAGCAAACAATTTCCTGGTAATTCAACAAGATTAAGATTAAGCAGAGAAAAGTGTTGACGAGGACTTGGGGGGAGTGGCCAGAGTGTAATTTCCTTCATGTCAGTACCAAATAATTGATTTAAAATCTTTGATCTAACGGCCAGAAACATTAGCCCACAAATTAGAGATAAATGATCAAAGTGAAAGTACCAAATTTGAACAAAATAAATGGATCAAAAGGATATTACACTTCAAATTAATCGGAATTACGGGTGGAGAAATTCGAACTTAAAAACATAAGGTAAGCACATGCGCTCTAATTAATGTAACTACACCCACGTCTACAACTACATTTAACTCTAGAGTATTGCTAGGTAAATCAATTTTTTAGACCAAATTTATAAATCATATGATGGGTCACCAATAGAAAATAAGCACGTTAATTAACACTCAAGTAATAATACAATCATCAATAGTCACGTTGTATGGTTTACAAACATTGGTTTAAATTGATAATCTCCCTAGAAAAGCAAACAACCGAGCCAACCAACACACAAGTATGAACTAGTACTACTTTATGGCAACTCTATCCAGCAGCTCCGCCCAGCTCAGCCTCCTCACCTTCCTCTTCCTCCTCCTTCTCATCCACGTGAGACTAAATCTCGACCCTTCCGATCTCCAAGCCCTCTCCACCATCCAAAAAACCTTGGGCTTCCAATTCCATATCAGTTAACCAGCTTCATGCAATACTCTCGGTGTCTTCTGTGAGCGCAGGCTCTCAGACAACACCACCTACGTCCTCCGAATCACCCGACTTATCTTCAAATCCCACCAGCTCGATGGCTTTCTGAGCCCAGCATTAGGGCGGCTCGCCGAGCTCAAAGAGATCTCTCTTGCTCACAACAACCTCATTGACAAAATCCCATCTCAAATTGTTGACTGCCGGAAGCTTGAGATTCTCAACCTTGGAGACAATCGATTTTCCAGGAAAGTTCCTGTCAGGTTGTCTAACCTCATTCGCCTTCGAACCCTCGACCTTTCTTCTAACAAGCTTTCTGGGAATTTGAGCTTCATCAAGCATTTTCCCAACCTTGAAAGCCTTTCCATTGCTGACAATTTCTTCTCTGGGAAAATCCCAGCTTCCTTTCGTTCCTTTCGCAATCTTCGGTTATTCAACTTCGCTGGAAACGAATTCCTCGATGGCTCATTACCAACGATGAAAATCATCGAGATTTCAGCAACCAATGTGCCAAAACGTTACATTTTGGCTGAGAATACAAGCACAAAAGGCCACAACAACACCACAGTTACTGCTAATGCTCAAGCTCCAACTAACGCTTTAACTCTAGGTCCATCTGCAACACCAAAGCAGAAGAAGAATAACAAGAAGGTATGAGGGTGGCTGCTCGGGTTTTTTACTGGAGCACTAGCAGGAAGTATATCCATGTTCATCTTTTCTCTGCTTTTTAAGCTGCTCTTGGCCGTGGTAAAAGGTGTCGGCAAAGATGGCGGTCCTGCGATTTTCGGTTCTCTGATCAAAATGAAATAAGACTTGGCTTTCCTAGAAAAAGAAGTAGCTTGGCTAATTTGGAATTCATAGGATGGCGTGGAGGTGGAGACGTTTATAAAGCCAAGTTTCCAGGAAGCAACAGCAAAATTATTGCTATAAAAAAGATAGTTCAACCCCATAAAGATATTGATGAATTGATCGCTGAAGAGGAAAGTGAGTTTATGAACAATAAGATGCATGAAATCCGATCAACATTGTGGGGAAAATTAGGCACCGAAATCATGTTCCTTTGCTAGCCCACATGTCTCAACCGAATTGTCATTACCTGGTCTATGAGTTCATGAAGAATAGGAGCTTGAAAGACATGTTGAATCAAGTTGCGAACGAAACAAGACAATTGGATTGGCTTACAAGGCATAACATTGCTCTTGGAGTTGCTGCAAGGCTTGAATACCTTCACATAGACAACACCCCTCAAATAATTCATGGCGCTCTCAGTCCAGCAAACATCCTGCTTGATGGTAATATGGAAGCTCGGATTGCAGATTTCAGGCATGCAAAAGCAATGCCGAATGGTCAAACTCATATTTCAATTTCGTATTATTGCACCAGAATACCATCAGACAATGAAGTTCACATACAAGTGTGACATATACTATTTCGGGGTGGTATTGGGGGTTCTAGTGATGGGATAGCTTCCATCCGATGAGTTTTTCCAAAACACGAACGAGATGAGTCTGTTTAAGTGGATGAGGAATGTCATGACTTTAGAGAACCTTAAGCAGGTAATCGACGTGAAATTGATGGGAAACAAATACGAGGAGAAAATGCTCCTGGTTCTCAAGATTGCTTGCTTTTGCACTTTGGATAACCCGAAAGAGAGGCCTAACAGAAAGGACATTCGGTGTATGCTGGCTCAAATCAAGCACTAAGTATTCAAGTATATGTTTGTAATCAGTGGGAATCCTGCTATATAAATTGTACATGAGCGTCTATCTCATAGTCGTATTTGGATGTGTATAAGCACAATGGATAAAGAAAAGGACGAATGTGAACAATTAATCAATAGCGAATCATTACGAAATCTATATATCGAATTTAGTTTACTCATATACACCAGAAAGAAAAAGAGAATAAAAAACACAAGATCTCAAGACCTACTCAATGTACACCAAAGATGCTGCATATCCTAAACTCCCAACGACCAAGATTTCCAGCAGAAATTCAAGGATTCTAGCTTAAAAATGACGAAGTGAATCCATAGCAGCAACACAAACATCTAATACGAGGTTTAGTTCCTAAGCAACAATCTTATTGTCGATGCCTCTGAGGTTTAGTTCCTAAGCAACATTCTTATTGTAGTGATGCTTAGCCCACTTTCTCACATCCTCAGTATAGATAATATAGTTTCTTAGAAAAAAATATTGATTTCCAAGAGAATATAAAGTGCATAAAAAATGAAAAAATTGGGGCCAGGGTCAAATTGGAATAAGGCACTAAGTTCGAGGGATGTTGCAAAACATTTCTCACCATTCAATTCACCAAACGACGTCGTTAGCTCTTTCTTGTTCTAGCGATTCGCATCCTGCAGTCGCCATTCTCCTTTTCGAAACGAATCCTTTTTGGCATAGCCAAAAACGCCTTAGCAAATCAATCTTTTCAAATCCTCCGAACCATGCGTCGCTCTGCGACAGAGCAACCTTTGATTCATCAATTTCTCCTGACACGCCCCGACCCTGATATTCCCTGAATACCAGGATAGACACGTGCTGGCCGACACTCGAGGGTGACGAAAGCCATTAATTGATACAAAAGCTAAGAATAAGAAATAAATAAGGGTTATGAATTTAAAATACCAAGGGTTAAAAGTTTTAGGAACGTGTTCAGAACATATAACTAAACCTAGTCACTAACAAGAATTAAGATAAGATTGAATGAACAAAAGAGTGGGTCCTACATCGAGAGGATCCGAATATGCTGCTGTTGGAAATGTGCCCTAAAACCAATCATATGATGATACTTTACGGACATTTCACATGTTAAACTAATATAGTTTAACTATAAAGGGCAAACATTATTGTTTGAGCCGTCTCATATAAATGTTATATGCTTAAAAGATAAAGTCCAAGGAATATGTGATTGGGAGAATACGATCTAAAGAAGTTAGATTCATGAGACAATTCTTTCGTAGACACATCCTAAATGTTCTTGATCATATGATTGCCAATTGGGCATTGACAGTCCGTTAAGATCAGTACGTACTGTGTCTTCTCTCAGGGAGAGTGACTAGTCTCGAGTCATTGGTGTGTGTGGCATCAAGACAAGTACGTAGGTGCTCAATAGAGAATGAGTTCACTGAACACGATCAACGAAGAGTTCTCATATTCATGTCACATGAGAACTCATGGTTGGGATAATACAAAGTAGTCATTTGACCTGAGGCATCACAGCTGTCTTGTGGTTAAGTCCCTGATCTTTGATTATGTCAAAAGTCACTCCAAAAGGAGGGTGTCCACGGCATCGTTGGGGTTAAGCCACTTAGTCATGAAGGCAAGTGAATGCGCAACAAGGGATCTCTAACCTTCAAACTTTTTGAGGGAGAATACTCTATGATATGATTAAGAATCTTTGGCCAAAGTATGAATGAGATTTAGGAAAGCGTTCCAAATCACATTCAAGGTAATCATATAAGCACACGAATCACATTGGATGGTAGACATGAATAAATAAACTATCAAACCAAACAATGTGGTCAAGAGTATTGTATTAGAGAAAGACCGTATTGCATTTGTAATCCTAAACTGAATAGGTTCTCCACCTCTTCTGATTAGCTTGGGTAACTATGATATGCTGCTAGGTGTCACTCATGGTTTGTGGAAGCCCTAAACGTGTGTAATCACTAAAGGGAGAATTGAAAGTAAGTTTCAATTCACAATCGATGTAAAATGGTTTTAATCGCCCACTGCCTCGCTAAAAGGAACCTAATGGATCGTACACCGTGTAAGGTGAAGATTGAAGAAACAATGGAGATGAGTAAGAATAATTAAATGGTTTAATTATTTATGGCAATGATTAATTAATATGTTAATTAATCAAACGAATAAGTTCGTTAAAGACCTCGGGATAGTTTTTTGGACCTTAAGGCCCAATGGGCTTCGAACGTCAAACCCATTGACTTAAGTTGTATGACAACTTAATGTCTAAATATTCACAAAGGCCCAAACAACCCAAATACACCATAAGGCCGGCCATATTGTTAAGGGTAGTAAACTTGGACTTATTTACAAGTTTGCCACTCAAATGAATAAAGGTATAAATATGACTTTAAAGCCAAAATTCATTAAGGGTTTGTTTTGGAGAAAATTGGAGAGAACATGTCTCTCCATTTCTCTCTAAAGAGGCCGGCCCCTTGGAGGGTGCATCTAGTAATCCCACTACTCCAAGGTCACTCATTTCTTCTCCAATCTAACCTTGGTGTGGAGACTTAGAGGTTCTCAATTTTGGGAACTTGGAGAAACCTTTTCATCCATCCAAATCCATAGATTTAAGATGCAAGGAATGAAGGCCCTCTCTTTGGGTGATTAGCATTTGCTTATGCAAAGAGGAATCTACAAAGGTATAAATCTCAACTCACTTTGTTTTGAGTTGATTAATGGTTCACCAATCTACTAGGCTTTGAATTTCATGGGTAATGTTTTGTTTTTGAATGCATGCAAGCATGATTCCGCCTTTTAATTGTTAATTGCATGCTATAGTTGTTATTCAAATGAACATGTTTTCACAAAATTATCCTTCAGCTGCTGCGGAAGTACCTTCACGCTGGGATTAAGTGCCTTGATTCTAAGTCCTGAATGGGGACGCAAAACAAAGATGAGTGGACCAAGTTTATATATATAATAATAATAAAACAATTATCAACATACTAACCCTCAAAGTTTAATAGTGAAAACTATTAGCATAGTAAGTGATGGATTTAAAACAAAATCCTAGCATGCCAAAATATCTCAAAAGTCACATCGCGGAAACGCATCGTGGAAATCAAAACAGTAAACGTATCATAAATCGTCTCGTAAACGCAGTGTGCTGCTAGAAAGATCACTGAATAAATATAAACTCCCGGCCCAATGCCTGCTCCGTGGTCTCTGCGCCCGTAGCCAGAGATTACCAACTCCCGGCCCAATACTTGCTCCATGTCCCTCAGCCCGTAGCTAGGGATTATTTCTCCCGGCCTAAATGCCAACACCAGTTCCTCGCCCCAGGCGGCATAGTGTCTACTAGGTACGCATAAATAGTTACACCTCTCATAAATAACCACTTCATAGTATAAAGTCATCCATCGTCTATATTATAAAGAGGGGTTTCTAAAACATGTTCTAGCATCCTATCGTCATCCATCGGATAGTCTACCAGTTCATGGTTTTTATAGAAAATACGATATATTAAAAATATAGCTCAAAATAGGCTAACATTTATTTCCTTACCAAAAACATGAGACGAATTCAATAAATTCAGTAAACAAGCTTAACATAAATCGAATCATAAATTCGTAGGCATGCTAATCATTTATGCAATTAAACTATAAAATCATGTAATTTTAGAAGGGGTCCACTCACAGTACTTAGCCGCCAAAAGCTGCGCCACTAGCGAAGACGGAAACGTCACAATAATCACCCCTAAGCACATTAAATGGTACAATTAATAAAACTATATAATAGCAATTGAATTTGGGAAAACGGACGTTGGAAATGGATTCAGAACATTGAATTACCCTAAGAAGGGTCCCGGACAAAAACTCGAAAAGTCAACCCTAAAGTCAACGTTGACCGGGGGTCAATGGTCAACTTAGGTCTAACGGGTTTTAGGCTTGAAATCCGGATTAGGGTTTAGGTTAAATAGGATTATGATTTATTGGGTTTTGGAATTCTAAGGCTTTTGGGTTAAAAGGGTTTAGGATGAAGAAATGATGGTTTGGACTTAAACCCAAACACACACACACACGGGCTGCACACACACAGCCCACACAACACACACACACACACACCACAAAGCCTAAGGCCTCACAAAAACAAACAGGGCTTTAAGCCCTTTGAATTAAACCGGCCCAAGGCCCCTTCAAAAATTAAGGCCCGAGGCCTTTGGGTTTTAAAAACAAAATAACTAATAAAAATAAAAGGGGTGCGGGCTGGGTTACTGGGCTAGCCCAATTGGCTAAGGCCCGAGGGGGTTCTAATGGCCTGAAAGGCCTGGTTTTGCCGAAGAAGAAGGCCGGAAATTCGGCCGGAAAACTACCCGACTTTAAACGGCCATAACTTTGCACTACTCAACGAAATCAAGCGAGACAAAAACAAAAGTTGTAACCCTTGAAGAGACGAAGAGAATGATACCTCACACGACGTCTAATTCGCCGTGGTTTGGCCGTAAAATGCCTCGAAAGCCTCGGAGGTCGCCGGAAACTGGGTAAGATTCAAATGAGTATAACTTCTTCAATACTAAACGAAATTGAGTGAAACAAAAAGGAGAGTTGTACTACTCGACGAGACGAAGAGATTGATACCTTTCACGCCGGCCAACTCGCCGTGGTTTGGCCGGAAATTGCCTCGAAAGGGGCGGTGCTCGCCGGAGCTCGTGTACGGGGTTTCGTGGTTCGACTTTCAAGATGCCAATACTATGGTTGAGTTCGTAGCGACGAGATAAAGACGATGGTGATGTTTGTTGGTAAGAAAAACTCTCGGAGGGGTTGAGATAGAGAGAGCCGAGAGAGTGAGAGAGAGAGTTGCGGAAGAGGTGAGGGAGAAGAGAGAACTGAGATAGGGAGACCGGGAAACATAAAAATAAAACAAGGTGGACCCCACGGGCTCACCAATTAAGAACTAAACCAATTTTAAAATATAAAAAGGGTTGGGGTGTTTCATCTCCTCCTCTTTCCGCCCCCAGATGGCGAGTTTTGTCCACAAACTTGCTAAAAACGCACCGGCTTTAAGAACAGCGGCTTCCCTCAAATCCCATCTCTTCCCCAAACCCACAGCCTCCCTTATTTCTCACCATAGCCATCTAGCCCCACCCAAACCCGAATTCTCAGAAGACCCGGTTGCCCAATTAGGTCCCACAAGCTTCCACAATGCTGAATCTCCCAGCCCCTTCCCCATTTTCCCCAATTTCCCATTTGCGTTTTGCTTTAATCCGATTTCCCCAGCTGGGTTCGATCGGTTGGGTGTTTTCGAGGCGGTCGAGGTGGAGTCCGATGATGTGAGGACGATTTGGGCTGACAGTGTGAAGAAGAAGAGGAAGAAGAAGATGAACAAGCATAAGTTAAAGAAGCTCAGGAAGAGTCTTCGCCGCAAGTCCAGAGCTTGATGTGGTAGTGAGAGGTTTAGAGTTAGATTTTTATGGAATCTCAGAAGTTTTGAACACTAATTTTGTCATTCGGATTTTACTTTTAGAAGTATTATGCATTGCCTGAGAAATTGAATGGAATTATAAGCTTGTTTTAATTAAATTATAGAATGTGAGTATTGTTGCGTTTAGAATAAGATTCATTAAACTCTTGGATTAACAATCTCATTTTACTACTCATTTTACTAATCAAATTTGCTTCCTTTATTTTGGTTTCCGTAGAAGTTTATAACGTGCAGTTCATTGTATTTAGAACGTGTAGTTAATTGTGTTTAATTTGGTTTACGAATGGCCTTATCGTGCATTAACGATAAGAATGCAGGCTTCCTTCACAAGTGATTGTGTATATAGTTTATATGTGCAACAGTGTTAACCGTAGGCATGGATGCGTTCGCACCATTTTTATGTTTCATGTTACCTGCTGTGTCAATAAGTGCTAATTTTCATAACTCTCTTACTTTCTGTGTAGCCATCATAAGCTTTACATGAAAGAGAATCTTTCTGATTTAACGCTTTCCCTTTCTCTTACTATCCAAAGGTTTGACCATGTTTCTTTATTTTGTCTCAGTTTTTCATTTCTCTGAACTTTGATATAATTTGGTGATTGTTTGAGATGCAAGTTATATTTTCAAATCAGTTTTGTGGATATGAGAGCATTAGAAAGTACCTAGGTTGGTACATTAAGATAGATACCTAGAGTGCAAGAACATCGTTTGATTTGAATTTCCATCGTTTTGGATTACATGCTTTAGGTTAATGTTACTTCCCGTAATAGGTTATTAGACGTCTTGCACTTACAAGCTATATTTAGTGGCCCAAAGCTATCTTTCATGTTAATTTAAAGTTCGGTTTCCCTATTGTATCCTTGTTTGATTCAGCGGTCCTTTTGGTGGTTTTTGGTTTTGCTGAAAAGGTTTTTGCTGCTCTTATATTAGGCGAGCATTAATGCATTTTTTTATGCTCCTATATTAGGTTGATAGCCTTATGTCTACAAACAGTTCAATAGAACATCGCATTTAATAGAAGTGACATTGAGTCCCCTATGGTATATGAGAGAAAGGAATGGTTTTGTACGTTGTCCCTCTTTAGATGATATAACCTCTAATGAGTATGGGGTAAAAGGCAAGATGTTTTGTGCTCTGTGCTGCTCTGATACCGGCTGGCTAAATGCTTGACTTTATGGCACGGTTGTGCTTTGGAATTGTTCCATAGTTCAATACAGCAAAATATTATAGACGCATTTGATTTGTTTTTTAGGTCTCTACGTATTGATAGTGTATCTTTCTTGAGTTTCAAGTTGTATTCTAGGCCATCACATCCCGTCTGCCAGCACAACAAGATAACATCATAACACCCTGTTATTCTATTTGGCAGTTAGATTGGTTGGATGTTGCTCCCAGAAGACAAACTGTCAACTAGATGGGTAAATGTCCTTGCCATTTTCTTAAAATGGTTACTGTTTAGTATAGTAGCTAGTGATAGGTGTTGTGCAATGAGATAACTAAAGAAATGAAGATTTCAAAATTCGAAGTTGTTACCCCTTGATCAAGTAGTTGAATGGGAATCCCTTTAATTCTAAGTGAAGCTGAATGTGTACTGCCTACGTAACCGGTGAGTGAAATATAATTTTCTTGTTATATTGAGTTGTTCTCTCTAGCTTTATTACTTGGTAGCAGATAGATGTCTACTTAGTTCATTGTTCATGTTTTAGAACTTCCCTAACTTTTTTGATGTTCTTGTTTGTGGAGTGTTTCTGGTCATGTTCCTTATTGGCAATCCATTCTTCCCTCCTGGTTATATCTATTTGTTGTTGGTTTTAGTAGAGTAGCTATCCTTATTTCCTTAGGTCCTAGGTAATTCACGGTTTGAGTATTCAATTACTCATGTTATCTTGCTTCTCAAACTCAGTTTAGTTGCGTTTGAAATTGAAGCGAATTTCGTTGATATTTATGTTCGTAGTTCTTTAAAAGTACATGATTTGGAGAACATATGTGTATTGCGATTACAACTATAAGAATACGTAGTTTCTTAGTTTAGGCCTTACTTGGTATAGAGGATTGGATTGGATTGGATTGGAATGTAGAAGTTGATATTGTCAAGGTATGTTGACGAAGAAATGAAAAAATTATGGCCAATTGGAGGTTAGAAGATGAATTACTCAAAACGAAATTCATTCCAATCCTCCCGAATATGTTAGGATTAGAAGTGAAAAGTTTCCTTCATGCCTAATACCCTTCTAATCCCCTCAAGTCGAAATTTATTCTCATCTGCCTTCAATATCTTTGAATTTTGAGGGTTATCTGTTCCACACCAATCAAGATCTTGGGATAATATTCACTTTTATAAAATCCAAGACTTGTTTCATTAAATTTTGGTTCTGAAAATGGGTATTTTGAATCTTTGATACATGGAGAAATATAGATAATGCTAGTCTACACATAGGCCTGCAAGAAGCCCTTATCCATTTGCTGGCCCAATATGTGATGGGGTAGTTTGGTGGATTAACTAGTTGACCTTTTGCTTTTGTTGATGTTCAAAATGTTCAAAAGACCTAAACATATCCAATTTGGGAAGGGGTAAAGAAAGAAACAATGGATAAAAGTAGATGCAGAAGAAGAAACACCCAAAAAATAGGAGAAATGCTAAGGAGATTGTCTCAAAATGGGATTCTCCATGGACTCTCTGTCGCCTCATATTTTTTGGTAGGATATTTTATAATGTTGACACAGAAATTGACATTAACCTGTAAGATGGAAAATAATCCATACAGAGTTCCACTTTTAGTGGGACTCCTTGGCATTTCCTAAAATGAGAACAAAAGTAGAGAATTTGCATTGCTAGTAATGATTTGAGCATGTGAAGGTTTTGACATTTGATCTATATCATGCCCTATTTGATTAAAGTGAGAGGTAATTATGCCTCCGTGAAGTAGCTAACAAGACAATTTTTTGACATGATTAGGTCTAGCAATTAGACACTTAAACATGATAGTCTTGAGACCTTGCCACATGACTTTATATGATTATGTGGTATGTTTCTCATATCAATACTCCCTATCTCCCTCCCTCTTTCCCTCTCTAGAATTATGGTACTCGAAACTTATGGCTATTATCAGTATGTGATTCATAACATCTGACTATCGATTCACTCATGGTGGAAAAAGGAGCACGAAACTCGCTATCCTTTCTGTATCGGGAGGCATCCGCGGGACCTCATTATACATCAACATTAAGACCGTTGCTTGTTTTGTATTAATCAGTTGTCAGGATTGAGTTTGCTGTTATCTACATTGTAGGGTGGGAAGGTCCATCAAATGCTTACATCAGGCTTAAAATGCGAGCACCAAATAGCCCCCACTTAGAACATGGTAGGGTTTTGCTCTTTCCTTGTGTCTACACAATGACTTAAAGCTCTCATAATCAGATCAAGCATCCCTAATAATTGGTGTGGTTTGTCTAATAAACCTAAATTAATGAATTAGTTTGGTGATTGGTGGCCATGTTGGTCCCTCTTTACACCATCCTCAACATCTTGTAAGATTTTATGTTGAGAAAATATTCTGCTTACTTTTTCGCTTCTCCTTCATCACATTTTTGTGTAGAGTGGTGCTAACCACACGCCTCTTTTTACCATCTACACATTTCTTTCAATTCTCCATCATTAGAGCGAATGAATTGAAAAATATCAAATGACAGAAATTAACAGGAGGTGTGTGGAAAGTAAAAGAGGTGTGTGGATAGCATCATCTTTAGCTTATACGAACAAATATAAATGTGCATGTAAGAAAAGAAAAAATATGTGCAGAAGTCTCTTCCTTTTTTTTTTGGCCAATGGCCTAAAGTGCATAATTCTGTTTGACTTGACTAGATAAATAAAAAGAAAATCTAATCAAAATTACAAGTCTTCATGTAAATAAAATGTCGGTGACACACAATTTTAGTTTTTAATTTGCAAAAAGGGAATACCAAGAACAATTACGTAAGCGATTATCAACTGTTGATGGCAATAAACCGTGAGAAAAACAAAGCTTAATCAACAAACTAGTTCACACTTGATGAGGGGGAGGGAAAAGGAAAAACCACAAATTAGGCAGGCAATTAGGGAAAATTGAACTCCAACAAATTTGAGAAGAATATTTGCATGATGTGAAGTTTGAAGCTTCCAGCATGTGCGCATGAAAGAAACCATTGGTTGAGAAAATGATGCCAAATGGCATCTCAACTGATCGCCAAGTATCAAGTGGATGTGTAGGTTGCCTTGTAGTTTTCACTCACATGGCTTTGCTCATGCTCTCTCTCTCTCTCTCTCTCTCTAACAATTTATATGAAACATGATCGGTATAATTAGTGACAGAATTAGGATTTTAGACTAAAAAAGGGGTCCAAAAGTCTTAACCTGAAACACTCTTCTAATCTTATAGAAATTATTTTGAACCATGGTGGTCCCTTCATGGCTCGTATGAGTACAATCGTAATACTTCGGTTCCAATAATACATAAGAAATGCTAAGAAGATTTTCTCAAAAGTGAAACTCTTCATGAACTTTCTGCTTACTCATGTTTTTGACACAATATTTTATAATATTGGCATGAAAACTGACGTTAAACTTTTGATAAAGTCTTATTAACATTTATCTTCTCATAATATATTTTCGTGTGGAGAAATATGCACGTAATTTTGTATTATTGAACCGTAATATTACGTAAAGATGAAAGTGTTACATGTAAAATACTCATGCACGCTACTATTTAGTATTACTGTTTAATGATATTCATCTTCACTTATAAATGAGAAATCTTATGTTCGATTTCCGTCAAAAATGAATTTGAACCACACTATTACAAGATCATTGTGAGGCCGAGTATTTATTTAATTTTTTTTATAAATAATATCATCGGTTAAAAAAAAAAAATTATTTACGCACGCTCACCCTAGTCCCCACCCAGCAGCTAACAAAAGACCTTTCACATACTTTGCTTTTGTCCACTACCCCTGTTTCCTTCAGAAAGTCGATCCAGCCCCACCCTTCAAAGAATTGAACGGTGACCACTTGCTCTGCCATCCACAATCAACGGCCGCAATCGTGGAGACGACAATCGTATCGTTGGTTGGGAATAAATCGTTGCGTGGAAGCCCGAGTCATCAAATTGAACGAGAGATTTTTAAGTGTGTCCCAAATACGAATATATACTTAATATATCCTTATATAAATTGAAAGACACATAAAAATAAAAATAAATCTTTCTACTTGTACAATTACATATAACGTGCGCGTTTGCATTTTGATTCATATTCTAGACATATGGAAAAATTTCTAAACCGACGCCAGAGTTCTTTCGAACACGCGGCTTCTGAGGAGGCTACAATTATGCCATGTCAACACGGTGGGCCACTTTTCTGAATAATTCCGCGAAGTTTGCGGCCAAGAAATTTTAATAGAGAAAAATTGAGGGGAGGATAGCACTTTGGGCCTACTTGGGCTTTTGGGGGTTTGATTTTTTGGGCAAATGCATGTGCCTCTGTCACGAGGATTTTAGGGATAATTAATTGCCTGCTTGAATTAAATTAAGAAATAACAGATTTCATATGGCGCTCAAGAATTTCTGGCGTTGCTTGTTCTTGAAGCACACGAAATGCATCACAATTGTGTCACAATTTTATGTGCCTTATCCACTTACCAAATTTAAAAATAAACTGAAAAACGTGATGTGATAAAAACGGTTTGCATTACATTTCCTGATCATGTTCGTTGGATAATATATCGTATCTTCGAAGAAACGTAGCCGTTTTCGAGATTAGTAGAGCTCATTTTAGGCTTGCATGAGCGTATGCTCAAGAATCTATTCTCTTGATATGAGTCAGGTTGGTTGGCGAGAGCAATTCAATAATCTTTCTTTGATTATATTTGAGCGGTTTATAATATCTTCTTGATAAAAAAAATGATCACATTACTAAATTACGTATCTTTTATGAAAATAATATTCACATGAGACTCACTAATGCGAATGAGGACTCGTTTGTAAGTGATTTTAAAATCGTTGAAAGCGTTTTTGATAAAAATATTTTTGAAACTAGTCTTTAATAAAAATGCAAGTAAATGCTGAAAAAACATTTGATGTGTTTTCTACAAGAAGCATATAATTGGTGCTCATGAAGTACTTTAAGTGCTTTTGGAACAAAAATATTTTTCTAAAAGCACTCCAAGTGAGCCATATCTCACAGTTATTACCCTGTCGGAGTAGAAAATACACAAAAGTCAAAAAACTTATTAACTATATAACTATATATATATATATATGAATTGTTACTAAATCCTTGAATTTGTCACGCCTAGCTAGAGTACTAATTAGTCATTGGTGTACTTCAAATAATATTTTTTTTATGTTCATCATGTCTGCTAGCTCGAAACTCATAGCATTTCATTTTTTTATGCTAAAATTATTATATTCATAAAAATAAAAAAGTAGTTTGTTCATAACCATTGCAAATAAGTCAATTTTAGGGACTAATTAAGCAAAGTAAAAATGATATACTCTCCATTTTTCACATATTTCTCCACCACATTTGGTGTCACTGTCAATGGCAACGTGAAATGGGACAATGCTTTATTCAAAAGAAAATGAAATGCATCAAGGTCTTACTTAAATTGTGTATCGTCTTAAAGAGTAAAACCTACTCTACCAGCTTAATTTGATGTTATGGAAAATAAACACAGCATACAGTGGAGAAGTTAATAAGGACATCAATCAACATTAACCAAAAGCAGGTTTTTTCAACGCATATGGTTGTGGTGGGGTTCATAGTCAGCACTATGGTTTTACCAAAATTATCTCAAAGATTTGCAAACTTAGACCCAAATAGAATATGTAATGATCAATGTTATATGGAGGAGTTCCATGGTCAGTCCCTCAATCGCGTGTGGGCGGCGATTGTAGGTCGTTAGGGTATCCAAAATTGATCGAGACGTGGAACTCATATCGGATCAACAATAAAAATGTATTAAAGTATGAGTTCAATAACCAGTATGGTGAGCAACAGACCACCCTCGTTTGGATTTGCTATGATACCGTCCTCATCATCATTTTCCTTAAACCTAAACCCCCAAGTCTGTCTTTCTTCTTTTCTTTCTTCCTTTTCCTCAAAGCTCACAAGCAATAGATTGCCTGAACTCTATACAATCCACCAACATCAAATCAAACCCGATGAAAGAAATTAAACAAAAAATGTCAAATTAGGGCCCTGAGTCTACGACAAAACTTTGAAAATCATAAGCATAACATTAAATTTTTCTTTATGAACAAAATGTTATGATGGGCCGGAGAAACCACTGTGATCCCTTCATGGATCCGTTTATGCCAACAATAGTAAAAAGGGAACTTTAACGAAAAGCACCCGGTACTGTTCACTTTAACGAAAAACCACATTTTTACACTAAAACGTCAATCATGTTACTATTCACTTTTGTCCTTATCATTAAAACTCAAAGTTTTCAAGCCATTTTCATTAGTTTTCCTTAGTAAAAAACCTATTAGTATTTATGAGAATGGTTTTAAACCGTTGATGCATATGAAAATCCTATTAATTTTGCACGCAACAAAACTCAAACGAAAGGAAAAGGGTAACAACCATCATGTCATGCCCCACTTCACCACTGAGCATCATCAGCACGTGCAATGTGCAAGTGTTATTCATAGGTAACAGGTGAGTAGAAAACAAAAGAGTAAGATGACGTTAGTTTATGATAGGTATTTAATGACCGAATAATACTAGGTAGACAAAGTTTGCAGAGTAAATAATGTCATCATTAAAAATAAATATGATAATCAACATTTAAGTAATAATTTAACCATCAACTTTCATGTCATTTAATTTACAAAATTTTATCTACAAATTTAGTTTTTTTAACATTATTAAAATAATGACCTTTATACCGTTATTCAAGCCTTGCTTAACGGCCAAAACTACCCAATTGGATTCCCGTCAAAACCTGAAATCACGTAGCAGTTTGGGTCCCACATGTTTAGTTTAATCATGCTAATTATCCCCTCTCTCTTTATATATACTCCCCCCTTCCTCCCCTCTTTCCATTCACAAACACACTTCCTCTCTCTCTCTCTCTCTCTCTCTCTGTGCTTGTCTCAGTGCCTTGCACATTCAAAAAATGGCAAGGCCCTCCTCAGGCCCCTCACTTCTCTCTCTCCTCCTCTTCTCTCTCCTCTCCCCAACCCTCATTTCCTGCAGGCCACTTCATCTTCAAGACCCTGAATTGGTAGTACAAGAGGTACAAAGGTAAGGCTCCGCTAGTAATTATTTTGTGTGGTTCTAGAAGTAAGTCTTTTGAAAAATGTTAGCTCGACAAACTGTGAATCTGCCCCACTCTTTTCACAATGTGCGTTCTAGATTCACAATCTGACAATGTAAGTTTGATAAGAGAACATCATTTGCAGAATGTGTGCTCAAAATTCATATTATGTCAAGACAAATTTGATAAGAGTACGTTACTCATTAAAATGTGTCACATGTTTATGGTTGTAGGAACATTAGCGACTCAGTGTCTAGGAGGAACTTGGGCTACTTATCATGTGGGACTGGAAACCCTATCGACGACTGCTGGCGGTGCGATCCGAACTGGGAGAAGAACAGGCAGCGTCTAGCAGATTGCGCGATAGGGTTCGGGAAAAACGCCATCGGTGGAAGAGACGGGAAGCTTTACGTGGTCACAGATTCCGGCGACGACGACGCCGTGAACCCCAAGCCAGGAACCCTACGACACGCCGTCATCCAAGACGAGCCGTTATGGATCATTTTCCAGCGCGACATGACCATCCAGCTCAAGGAGGAGCTGATCATGAACTCCTTCAAGACAATCGACGGCCGGGGAGCGTCCGTCCACATTGCCGGCGGGCCATGCATCACCATCCAGTTCGTGACCAACATTATTATCCACGGACTGAACATACACGATTGCAAGCAGGGTGGGAACGCTATGGTGAGGAACTCCCCAGAGCACTTCGGGTGGAGGACCATATCGGACGGCGACGGAGTGTCGATCTTCGGTGGGAGCCACGTGTGGGTGGACCATTGCTCGTTGTCCAACTGCAAAGATGGGTTGATTGATGCTATTCATGGGTCCACTGCGATAACAATTTCAAACAATTACATGACGCACCATGATAAGGTGATGCTTTTGGGGCATAGTGATTCGTATACACAAGACAAGAACATGCAAGTCACCATTGCATTCAATCACTTTGGAGAAGGGTTGGTTCAAAGAATGCCAAGGTAATTAGAAAAAAAGTAGAATTTAATTAGTTGGGCAATTTTTTTATTTAATTTGTATAAAGTAAATAGGTTGGTGGTCCATGGTTTTCATGCTTTCAAAATTTACTTGATGTTTAATTATTTTAGTCTTGCTGACAACTGATAATGCTAATACGAACAGTTGAAAAAACACAGTTCCCATAACCTTTTTGATTCACATTTGCAGATGTAGGCATGGATATTTCCATGTGGTGAACAATGACTATACCCATTGGGAGATGTACGCTATTGGAGGGAGTGCAAACCCTACAATCAATAGCCAAGGGAACAGATTTGCCGCACCAGATATCAGATTCAGCAAAGAGGTGAAAAGCCATCAAATTATTTTTATTCACATAAGAAAAATGTTACAAATTAATTTTACAATTTGTGTTTAACTTATAATTAATATGTTACAAACTTTGTACGCAGGTGACCAAACATGAGGATGCACCAGAAAGTGAATGGAAGAACTGGAATTGGAGGTCGGAAGGAGACTTGATGTTAAACGGTGCGTTTTTTAGGGCATCGGGTGCCGGAGCTTCCTCAAGCTATGCCAGGGCTTCGAGCTTGGGTGCAAGGCCATCTTCTCTAGTGGGTTCAATCACCACGACTGCCGGCGCACTTAGCTGCCGAAAGGGCTCTCATTGCTGATCGCATGTCGAGCTTGTGGCCTGCTGAAAACGACATTCCTAAAGTGATTAATTGAAGAACTATTCAACTTCAACTAGACATATTTAGGAGGGAAGTCAAAGAAAAAAAATGAGGGACAAAATATCTCATTCCTTTTTCTTTCCCTCCAAGTTCTCTTTTTTACCCAATATTTTATACTTTATCCCTCTTCTTTTTACTTTTTTTTTAGTCAATTTTCATGATGATTACAACCTCGCCCTGTTCGTCTGAGGCTGCGTTAGGGTTTCTGTTAGAGAATCTTGATGACCTAGACGAGAAGACAAGTGTTGAAGTGTTGATTCTACTAAATTATCAATATATTTCCCAATATTTGATGCAATTTTCCTTCGTCGTTTTCTCTATGTTTGAATTTTAGTATTACGTTTTCTACATGTAAATCATAGTACGAGACAAAGACAAAAGTAAATCATGAAAAAAATAGAAAAAAAAAACTACAGAATTGAAGAAACAAACCTAAGTATTTTCAAATAGGACAATATACATTAAAATTCTTGAACATTGAATCCGTCAATGAAGTGTTGATTCTACTAAATTATCAATCTATTTTTCAATATTTTATGCATTTTCCTTTGTCTTTATCTCTCCGTTTGAATTTTAGTATTACGTTTTCTACATGTAAATCATAGTATATACGAGACAAAGACAAAAGTAAATCATGAAAAATATAGAAGAAAAAAAACTACAGAATTGAAGAAACAAACCTAAGTATTTTCAAATAGGACAATATACATTAAAATTCTTGAACATTGAATCCGTCAATTCTTCACGCTCATTTAGTTTTCAATTCATTCGATGTGTGTGATACACAAGGTCTTACTATAATTTTCGTTCAAACTGATGTACAATTTACACCCAAAAGATAAAAGAAGCAGAATAACAGAATCCAATACATGATTTTCTATAAGAACAAACAATCTCCCATATTTTTTGACCGAGAGATACAAGCTGCACACCCACCAAGGCCTATAGACCAGAAGAAGATTACATGCCCAAAGTTAAAACAAAATGCCAATAAAGTAAGATAAAAAAAAAAAGCCTAGGAAAACTGTTCCCTACAAATAAAGAATTGGGTAGGGCAGGGTTTCGAATTTAAACATAAGGGGCTCGATTAGGTCTGCGACTGCTGAAGGAGAAGGCACATGCAAACCGTAAAACTGGAACTTCTTTTGATGGAGCCATCTCAGCCATCTGCTTTTAAAATTATAGTATTTTATTTGGGGCACTATTTAGCTACAAGTTACGACCAACCAAGTCTTTGACAAAGTTGCCGAATTGAAGCAAGCCAAACGCATGCAAACACTGCAGAAGGCTGCAAAAGTAGCCCTTGCTTACTCCGCAGGTTGAAATTGACTCCATGAGTTCTCACATGGAAAGATGCATCAAATGATATAGCTCTGCAGGTTTTTCAGTTATATATATGATACAGCTCCAGGTTTGGAAAGTTTCTGTTCCTGGGCATCAGTTGCTAATCTTCCCCTATCAAACGTCGTTGTCTCATAAACCACCGTTGTTTAACATTTGTTTATCTCTCCATTAATATGTGATGACTCATATACGTAAGTTCATAATCTTTTAAGATTAACAAATTAAAGATTGAAAAATAATGCGATCATCGTTTGACGCAATTAACATGGTCTCACATATTTCCCGTCTTTTGCGAGAAAAAAGTATATGAGAGTGACTATTTGATGAGAAATATAGAGCATTGAGAGTATGAACCAATGATAATTTCCTTTGCACGACCCTTTGATTTTAAAGAGTCTTTTTGGATAATTAGTCTAATAATAGAGTGTGTAGCTATCACTGATATGAAGTCTGAGGGAGTGAAGGGGACCGAAGAGGTTAAGCTTATTTGCAGTCCAATGCAATGAGGTAGCCATTTGGACCCAACCATGTGGCAGACATTAGTGGAAAGAGACCTAATTGGAATACGACTAAGACCAATAAACCAGGTCCCCATTAGCCCAAAACCAAGACTTTCAATGGTTTTAGCTTTACAGACAGGGGAAGGCTCATGTGAGCATGGATGTCATGAGAGTAAGATGTATGACAAAACGCCTTTAAAATTCAGTTAGCTAAGAGCAATTAAGAAAAGTGACAATACATACTTCATCTTGCCTACAGGAGGAGAACTTCTTGAATCCGCCACTCATGAGAGTTGATTAAAAACTGAGAAGCGTTGCATTGTCCTAAGCAAGGGATGTGTCACTCATAAGTTAATTCACTATTTTCCTTATACCGTTGTCTCGATCAAGTAAAATGTTGACAAATGATCACGAATACTTATAGCTCTGCTAAACTGAGATCAGTTGTTAGCAATTGTAGTCTCTTAGCTTAATTCAAAGAGGGTGGAAATTTTAGATAGTTTTCTATCTGTACAAGATAACGAAGCTTAAACTGAAAGAATCCTAAATTTCATGATACATTTTTTTTGTTTACAGTAATCTATAATTGCTATTCTTACACAATAAACTGACATCTTTCCTTAACTTTCTGATGTGGCTATGCCACGTCTGTGGATGCAAATTTTCTCCTCCTCGATCTTGGACGATTTTGCACCTACAAAACAACTAGCACCTTAGGTTAAGGCCAAAAGCCTCACGTGCCCACGATGAATGGGGGGGCTTTGGCCGAAGAACCTCCGATGCCAAAGTTAGAATTTTAGAGAGAAATAGTGTTTAGAATATTTGGGATTTTTTGCAAGAGGTTTGGAATGAGTTTTTGTTGAAAATAGGAGTCTATTTATAGGATTAGGCTTCTCCATTTTCTTCAAGGAATGGCCGGCCACTCTCTCCATTTTTTGGTGAATTTGTGGTTTAATTAGCCACTTTATTGGCTAATAAAATATGATAGAAATAAATGGGGTGTTATCAAATTGAATGATTAGCTTTATTTGGGTAATAAGATGGAGAAAATCAAAAAGGTAAAGAATAAAGGGAGGAAATGTGGCCGGCTACTAGGTGGGAATTTTAGGTTTTATTTTTGGTTTAATTAGCCAATTAATTGGCTAATTAAATATGAAAGGAAATGTTATAGTAATTATGGTATTGATTGGCTAATAAAAGGGAAGAAATGGTGGGAAAAGGTAACAAAAAGGTAATGGTTTAGGTTTTGAATGGGATAGCCGGCCCTATAGTATTTTTTAGGTTTGAGTGGATGTTTCAAATTGATAATTAAGGGATTGATTAGGTGATTAATCCCTTAATTAGTCAATTTTTTAGGAAACATGAAAGGATAATATTATTTAGCTAATTGATTAGCTAAATAATGGAATATATAAAATGAATTAGGTTTTGGGAATTACCTTATAGAAAGGATTTGATGAAATATGCTTTAAATCGTTACCTATTTTGAGCACTTTTGACTTGGTTGAAAGATAATTTCCTGCTGCTTGCGCGTAGGAATCCCGGTATGCCTCAAGGGTATTTTTGTCCTCTTTCGTTCAAAAGTCCACGTGTCGCCTAGTGAATATTTTGGCTCCACAAATGCCCCCACACCTGTTGGGCTGCTCGCAGAAAAGGGCAGCAAGTGTAGAGATCTTCTTGCTTTAGGAAACTTAGGACTGCTTCCTATTTTGATGTAGATTCTCTCTTTAATTGGAAATTAGATCCTTCTAGGAAGGGAAAATAAACTTCTCTCAAAGCCTATTTAAGTCCACCTTAAGTGGGTTATTAAATCAACTTTGGAGAGCAATTTAGTCTACCCCACAAGAGAGAGAAAGTTAGAGGATATTTGTTCCCCCTCCTCTAGCAATCTTCTACATCTTGCCCGTGCAAAGGACCGTATTTCGTTGATTTCTTCGTCTTCTCCGTGCCGCACCGATGTAAAAAAAATTTAATTTTTCTTGCCTTCTTCTCGGATAGTGCTATTGCGGGGCAATCGTCAGGGTGGTGCGGCACGTCGGCTGGTAAGGGCCAGGAGTTGGCTCGGCATAGGCCGAGGAGATGTCGTGGCAGGGACCACTGCTTGGACAACTTGGCTTGGCTTGAGCTAAGGGCAGTTTGTGCGGCTAGGGTCGCGAATTGTGGCGCTGGGGCGCAGTGCTAGGCGAGCCGCATAGCTCATGTCATTTGGGCTTTTGGACCTGACTCAGGCCAGGCTGGCGATTGAGAGAAATGAGGAGATTGTGGGTCCGGGTCTCATGGGCTGCTGAAATGTTGGGCATGCAGGCCTCCTGCCTGCTGGAATGCTGGGTTGAGCTCCCCTGCTGAGTACCATGAATGTCGTTGGCTGCTTAGTCCTCTTTGCTGAGAGAAATGTGGGCTGTTCCCGAAAGAGGAGGTAAAGAGGATCAAGGCGGATGCATTGGCTCGTCTGATCGCTGTCATGAAGCTTACTATGAATGAAGATGGAAAGAATAGATCTTCCCCGCCTGCTCATGAGATGCCAGTTAAGAAAAAACTGAAGACTTTTTCCGCTGCTCATGAGGGTCCGCCTGCTACCGAGAGATATGTGATTGACATGACTTCTTCCAATGGGAAGAAAAATAAGGTTGCTAGATCTGAGCATGTGGCGTCTTCCATGTTGAGAATGGCTAGTACAATTGTTGATAAAATTACTCAGTGTAAAGGTTTTATCATGCCCCTAGTGCTGAAGTCTGTACCAGGACGTTCGTTGGGAGCCATGTCTGGTTCACCTTTGTAGAAACTTGCTATTATGAAGAGTGGTAAAGTGGACTCTGCTGCTAAAGTGGTGCCAAAGCCTACTCTCTTTACTGCTGAGATTGATTCGCCTGCTAGGAAAGAAGATATTGCTCGCGTTGGCAGCTATGAGAAATCCACTAAGCCTGCTTCTGGGGATGCTGTTGCGATCTATGTGCTTTTAAAACTAGATCTGCTTGAAGTCATGAACGTTTGTGCCAAGTTTGTTGATAGCGGTAAAAAGGTTGTTTGCCCAAGTTCCTTTACGAAACATACGACCCAATATAGAACTGCTTTGCTTGCTATGATACATATATAGCAAGGCCGTCAAAGAGGTGGCGAAGATTATGGCAGCTGAAGCTTATTCCTCAGTCGAGGAGATTAAGAGGTTGGATTCTGAGCTTGTTGCTTTGAAGTGGTCTAATATTTATGCCCTGCTTCTCTGCAGCTTGAGACCGCTCGCCACGAGATTGTTGACTTGAAGACTAGGCTTGATGCGATCCAAGTTAAGTATGAAAGTACAGAGAAGGAGATTGAATGTTACAATACCTTAGATTTAAGATCTTGAGTTTGCAGTTTCTGAGCTTCGTTTTGCTGCTTATGCAAAGGATGAAAAGTTGAATGCTGCTTATGCTGAGAAGGGAGTAGATGAGCTTCTCTATTTCTCTGGAAGACTTGTTTGCTTTTACTTTTAAGGCTTCTATTGGTGAAGTAGTTGGAGAAGTTAGTGCCTAGGCTGGGGCAACCGGGGGTGAAGCGCCGGATGATGCCGCTGCTAAGAGCGTTACGGCTATTGAAGGTGTGGCGACCGAGTAGTCGTGGGATGTCTAAGCTGCTGTAGTGTAGTATTCTAGGTAGCCTTTAGGATTTTCTTTGTTTTTCCTTGTAGCTCTTGTTTTGTTTGAACTCCTTCGACCTTTGCTATTTGTTTATAAATATGTTTTCCTTCGTTTTTCTTCATCTTCGTTTATTTTGCTCATGCCCTAACCCTTAGACTTGATAGACCAGTGGCAGGCATGCTACTTTTTATAAGCAGACAAGCTCGCGTAGCCTATACAGCCGTAGGTGTTGGTGTAGAACTTTGCAAAGTTGTTAGCCATAGGGTTGGCAGCCGGATGCCTTACTTACAGAAGTAGACAAGTCCGCGTAACCACTAGGCTGTTAACCTTGACTTTCTTCAATTCTATAGGTTGCGTAGCAAGTATCACAACACTTTAAGACTTGGTGTAGGTTGTTTCGCGCTTGGCAGAGGTGAAGCTTATCGATTACGTAGCATGTCGGCAGTGGATAAAACTTCGTATATACGCGCTAGCTTGTTTAACCTTTTCACAAAAATGTGCGGTTGTATAAGTCTAGCGCGGCTTTACTGCTCGAAGGGCAAGCCGTAGGCAGTCTTCCGGAATTCGTAGGCTACCTTAGTGCACTCGGTAGCAGCTTTAGGGTTCCAGGGCAGCCGTCTATAGGGCGTACTGCGTAATGTGCCCCCTCCGTCTCTAGGGCCCGGTTCCCCACGGATTAGGCCAAGAGACCCAAAATCCTTCAGTTAGCTAAGCCTTGAAAAAGACCATTGTGGCTACTTCTAGGAATCCCGGCGCAAGCCATCGTGCATCTAGTTATACTAGGGCAGCCAGGCTCATCCACGTCTGGATATTCGGAGTGTAAAGTTTATCCTCCCGTCTTGGAGATCTGACTCATATGGGTGTCGGGGAATTGGTTTACCCTCTCGCACTGGAGAGCATGGTTAGTCCCTCGGGGGGCGCAATTCCTGCGATGAGTCCCTAAGAAGGGCGCAGTCTTCTTTTGAAGTGCAGGAATGATCAGTTGTTGTAAGCATGCAGCCGAGCCAAGTTGTGATTACTTCTGAATTTCTCATTGAAAAATGAGTAAAACGAACGAGAACTTAACTGTAAGGTAGGAACTGCATAACAACTGGATAGTCCTCAGCTTGTGAGGTGGTGCACGTCGAGCTGTTTGAGTCTTCAGGCTTTGATGTAGCGGGAGGTCACACATGGTACTTCCTCAGATTGTAGGCGTTCCACTGCTTTTCAATCTTTTTGTCGTTTCATGGTGGCAAAGGTGTAATTACTCTTGCCGCCTACTCTGTTGATCTTGTACCGGTCTTCCCAGATGGGATCCATCTTTTTGGAGTCCTCTCCGCGGGCAGTGATGAAGGCTTTTCTTAGGACTAGATCTCCGGGATAGAACTGCCGAATCTTAGATCTTTTGTTGTAGCTGGAGAAGAGCTGCTGCTGGTAGGCTGCAATGCGGGTATTTGTAGGCTCGCGTTTCTCCTCTACCAGATCTTGTGGCTATCTTCTCACTGTTCTACTCAATGCTTGGTAGTAGAGCGGTGATACTTGGCTTGATGACATTGGGATGAATGATTGCTTCTTAGCCAAATGCCAAAGAGAAATGAGTCTCACAGGTTGCTCGTCTTTTGGTGGTGCGATATGCCCATAGACATCCGGGGAGTTTGTCTGGCCATTTTCCCTTCTTGTTGGTGAAGGATTTCTTGAGGCAGTTGAGGATCATCTTTTTGGATGTTTCGGCCCGTCTATTGCCTTGAAGATATCTCGGCGTGGACATATGCTGCTTTATGCCATATTTTTTTAAGAATTTCACCAAATCTTTGCCCACGAAATTACGGGCCATCGTTGGTGACGATGGATTAAGGGATGCCAAATCAGTAAATGATGTTCCTCCATATAAAGCGCTCTATGTCCGTCTGAATCGTGGTCGTCAGTTGCCACGATCATCATGCCTTTGCCCCTAGTAGTCTGGCTGGTGATTAGTTGGGAATCATAATGAATTGAAAGATTTTTCACCGCCAAGTCTTTTTTCATTCGAAGGCTTGCTAGTGGATCTTCGTACTCTGCTTCGTTGTTAGATGCTTTGAAACTTAGAGTGATCGCCTGCTCGAGCATTGAACCGTTTGGGGTGATAAGAACCACGGCTGCTCGCGAGCCTTTGTAGTTGGATGCGCCGTTGACATGCAAATGCCAGAAATCTCCATTGAGGGAGTAGGTGCGGCTAAAGTGTGCTCGACTGCCTTCGGGGCATCATTAGGCTGCTCTGTTGCATTGTTAAGGCTAGGCGTGAAGGCTCGGCAGGGAGCCGTGGAGCTAGGGCCATGTTACATGTAGCAGGAGATGCTTAACTTTCGATATTGAGCCACTCTAGAGCTGAATAATGGAGTAAGGGTCGGCTAGGGCCATGTGACGCACGGCAGAAGGTAGTGCTCAACTACCGATACATGTTGCTCTTATGTAGAATCTTCTGGGACGACGAGGACAAAACTTGCTTCTAAGTGTTCCTTCCAATGTTCTTCTGCCCTTGGCGTGTCTTTTAAGCTGAGTTGTTGTGTTCGTCAGAAAGCTTTGCATCCACTAAGGTCTACTCATTTATCGTCGCACGTCTGGATTCAACAGAATGGTGCATCATGATGATGACTGCATGCGTTTGAAGGTAAAACTTGAGCTTTTAGGTTACAACAACTATTGCCAAAGTTAGCTTTTGAATTTCTGATAACATCAATAAGAGCTTTTAAACTGTGGAATACAACTAATAGCATCGACGAGAACTTTTAAATTGTGGAATATAGGTAGTCGGGCCCCCAGCTCTTCTCGTATGATGGTAGAGCTTATTTCTGCTTTAGATGTGACTACTCGTCCAGTCAGATTTTGAATCTCCTTCAGAGTAGTGGGGAACTTCATATTCAAGATCGTCGAACTTCGTCCCAAAGTGCATGTTTTTCTGCCAGAGCGAAATAGTCTGCCAGAGTTAGATATTCTTTCATTATCAGTTTTCCGAATAGTGGGTGGTCCGCTGGAAGTCCTTTTTGGAAGGCTGCTCTAGCTATCGAGTCGTTACATCCGACTATTTTTGCCTTCTCTGTTTTGAACCTTCTCACATAGTCTCGAAGCAACTCATTTGGGTTTTTCTTGACGTTGAACAAATGGTCGGACTTCTTTTTGATCGAGCGATAGGATGAATATTCTTTGGTGAAAACCAAAGAAAGTTCGTCAAAATTCCGGATAGATTGTGGCGGCAGGGTGTAGAACCAATCTTGTGCCTCGCCTTGTAGAGTGGTGGCGAATATCTTGCACATGAGACCGTCGTTGTTTCGATAGAGGATCATTGTGCTTCGGTAGTGCTTTAAGTGTCTCTCCGGGTCTTCATCCCCTTTGAAAGATGTGAAATGTGGTATGCTAAACTCGCGTGGAGGCTCTACCTGCTCGATATTGTCCGTGAAGGGTGACCTGCTTATGTTGGTCATGTTCCGTCGTAGTGCCTCGTCGATGACCTCATTGCGTTGGAAATTGCGCAATCGCTTGGTCAAGAGTCTCTCTACTTCTTCCTGAATTTGTTTTTGTTGAGGTAGCGGAGCTCTCGGCTGCCCCCAACCGTGACTTGTTGGTCTAGGCTGCTCTTCCATATGTTTGGCTTGTCTATGCCCCGGATGCAGTGCATGTAGCGCGTTCCTAGCAGGCGAGCAAGCTCTTCGTAGGCTGCCGGTTGCACTTAAGCCGTATTGAGTGACTGTTTCTCTCCATCCGTCGGGCTGCCTACTCCGATGTGAGATGGATGATGCTCCTTGAGGGCTTAACCGCAAACGAACACTTCGCCTGGAAGGCTGCTCATGTTGACTATCGGAGTGTGACCCTAACCGTGAATGTATACTCGTCTGTGAGCCTAGTCGAGAGTGTACGCTCCTCCACGCTCTAAGACGGGAGTATACGCTATCTCGGGGGCCCAATCGGGAGTGCACACTGCCTGAACGCTCGGTTCGTGGCTGGTCGAGTGGCTGCTTACCGAGACGCTGCTGGAGAGGTTCTTTGTCTGCCCTTGTCCTACTTTGGGACACCTCGTCTGGGGCACGTTGCATCTCGGTGCGCTGCAAGAGCCGATTCACCAAGGTCGTCTGCTGTGCGAGGACACTTATCAACTCTATGACTTGTCGAGACAAGTGTTGTTCTCCATTTGGGTTGGAAGAGCTTGGAAGGAATATGCCTTCTTGGGCAATGGAAGAGTGGTAGACTCCGGGCACGAGATTTGAGTTGGGAAATGTCAATTTCATGAAAAAATGTGGTGGGAATACCCCCGGCTCGATGGTAGGTCTGGATGGTTGAGATAGTCTTGGGCCGACTTGGGCTGCTTGGAAAGCCATGGGAGCAGACTGGGCCACATGAGCAGGCTGGGCCTCGAGAGCAAGCCGGGCTGCGAGAGTAGGCTGCTCGGCAGGAGCAGGCTGGGCCACGGGAGTGGGCTGCTCGGCTGGAACAGGTTGGACCACGGGAGTGGGCTGCTCGTCAAGAGCAGTCTGGGCCACGAGAGCAGGCTGCTCGGCGGGAGCAGGATGGGCTGTGAGAGCAGGTTGGGCCACGAGAGTGGGCTGCTCGATTGGAGCAGGCTGCTCGGAGTGTGATGCACATGGGTGCGAGGTTTGGGCTTGGCTTGGCAACGCGTTAAATTCACGTTGGGCTTGGAGTGACATGGCTTGGGTCGTGGCCTTGGTGCCGTGAGCCTTGGATGGCACGGCTCGGGCCGTGGTGAAAGCACCATGGACCTCGCCACCGCGGTGGTTCCCGTGGTGGAAACTCGTGGTGGTGGTGCCGCTCCACTTATTGTCGCATTTAGCCTCACGGATCTCCGCAATCCCATTTCTTGAATATTAGAATTTTCACTTGTGGAATTTTCTAAATTTCTAGCCATTATATTTTTCTTATACGTTTTATCAAAGAAACTTTGCAAGTAAAAAATTCTAATAATAAGAACGTATGAAAAATATTCAAATGGACTAGAAAATAAAGAAAAAACCTTTTTGTGCGAGAGTCTTCTACGAGTATGGATTTCAACTCTCAATGAAAGCACCAATTTGTGGATGCAAATTTTCTCCTCCTCGATCTTGGACGATTTTGCACCTACAAAACAACTAGCACCTTAGGTTAAGGCCAAAAGCCTCACGCGCCCACGATGAATGG